>NC_089781.1:1894396-2256896 GCF_040412425.1 Macrobrachium rosenbergii | reverse complement strand
ACACTGAAACCACTAAATTCAAGCTCACTTTCCTCCTGTGGCTCCTGTACGGACATTGGGGGCAAGTACTCATCATCACTAACATCAGGCATGATGTCCTCATCACTGGATGACCAACTGCCATCGAAATGAGGACTTTCCACCTGCTCTCGATCGAGCTCCAACAAGTACTCGTCAATGTTCTTTTGTTGGAGGTCTCCCAAATGCTTACGGATGCCCCTCAGGACACCCCGATGCTTCCTAGGGGTCGTAAAAGGCACAGGATGTGGTCCTTGGTCCCCTTCGGTCACACGTGGCTGCACAACACGGCGTTGAGAAGCTGGGTCACCTTGGGTGCTTGGTCCCTCTCCAACATCCCAGTCTAAAACTCATCTCACACGCTCACTACCGACAGGCAATATGCGCCTTTCACGGTCCTGACGATGTTGGGACATCTCTGCAAACGTCCTGTTGCCTCACAAATACGCACACACTCGCCAAAGTTCTGCAAAACACGGAAGCGTCAAGATATCGCTCTCCGACGATGCGCCCCTGATGCTTTCTGGTGCGAGAAGGAAGAAATTCGCGCATGCGCATCTGGGTGACGCTTATAAACAAAACAACAGCGTGATCCGTGAACTCCCAGCATCCCTCAAGGTGCGTGATTTAAAACCTTTCGCAAACTAGGCCTATAATTATTTTTCCGCGAATATTTAAAAACACATTTTTTAGTCGACGTACCGTACATCCACTCGGTACCCAACAAACAATTTTAGTCGACGTATGGTACGTCCAGTTGGCATTTAAGGGTTAATTGTCCCACTATTTTATTATTGATAATCTTAATTATCTCACACTTATCTAACAGTATATTTTTATAAATACTAAAACACTATAATGAATACATAACTATAATGAAAAAATATGAAAGTAAAAAAAAATGTTTTTGCTGCAATAATGATGTTTGATTATTGCTCCTGAACCCACAGTTCAGAAATCTGAAAAATTCCAAAAACCGAAACACATCTGCCCTTAAGGAATTCGGGTAAAGGACTGTGTACCTGTAACCTAAATTTCATCATCTTACTTTTCATTTAAGAGACTCCACGTCTTTTTACTTAACAATTATGCGTTCATGTCTCAGCCTAGGTATCTACACATGCGGCTGAATTCTATTATTTTTATAATGTTTCATTCTTCATTTTTCATCTTTTACCATGAGCTTTAATTCAAACGTTTCTACATTGGTTTATTATTCGTACTCTTTATAAAAATAATGAAATACAGTATATTTACAGGTACTTATAGGTGTATATATATGTAGATATCACTGGTTAAACCGGACTATCAGCTAAGAGGGACACCCTGGCCCCCCTATTAGTCCATCTTAACGAGGGTCGACTGTATGTGTTTTGATAGCGTAGTCATTTGTTCCATCCTCAAGGAGTTACCCGACATGGTGTGCCAGCGCTTTATGGTGACTAAAGGGATTTTGACAAAGGAAAAATCTATTTCTGGGTGAAGACCTGTGTCGCCCAGTGAAATGTCCCATATAGCACACATTTCTAGGCATAAATATTGCTAGATATACCAGAGAAAAAAGCTATACAGCTAATAGGATGCCAGAGTTACTACCTCTGGATCGATCATCCTTATAGGATGTCGGTATATCATCTAGGAGCGAGTGGAAGCCACTACCACAGATGCTTAACCCAATAGATCTCTCCTCTCCCAAAACCCCTTTACCTAAGAGGTGCCGATACAGTGGTCCTTCTCTGCTCGCTACTACTAATTCTACCCAGAATCCCCACCCCAAAATAGCACCCAAGCTTTTGGCTAGCCTAGGGTGGGAAAAAATAGAGAGGGAAGGGTTCACTGGGCGACACAGGTCTTCACTCAGAAATAGATTTTTCCTTTGTCAAAATCCCTTTTCTGGGATCGACCTGTGTCACGAGTGAAATAGTAGCAGAGAATTGGCCAAAAAGCTTGTAAACATAAAAGGGTTAATTGTCAAAATGTAAAATTTTACTAAGGAAAAATAAAATTAATTTTGAATATGCTTTTACTTATCCAAAATAGATTAATCAATTATAAATATGCACAAAATAAGTTTTTACTATCCTAAACAATACAAAACAATGTAGCTACAGGAATAGCTTTAACAATTAAACTAAAAACCATCACCTAAAATGACAAATTTTGGTGAAAAAATTTTTTATAACAAGGATGGTATATACAAAGACAGGAGTGGTTTGTGAAGCAACCCAAACCCAGTCAACAAGGTAGAAAGGACGGGAATAAAAGCGAGGCAGGTAGGTGAGAGGTATACCAATTGGTAGGGCAAGCAAAATACAATACAAGTTATAAAATTACAAATTACAAAAATAACATAATATTAGGCTGACTCTGGGGAAACAATGTTCCCTGCAGCGACAGCAGAAAATTTAAGAGCCTCCAAGGACTTAAGGTAGTGACGTTTAAAGACTCTAGGGGATTTCCAGCCCGTATATTTCTTAATTTCATCAAAATTCATATGTTGGAAGTAATTAACTGAGGTGGCACAGCCCGGATATCATGGACCTGGGGATTGAATCTGGGTTGGCTTGTTTAATAAAATAAAGTATTTGTTGTCTAATACCATTCAAGGAGATGGTTCCACCATTCTCTCTAACAAAAAGTGGACCTGAAGACCTTTGAGAAGTCCTTTCTAGGTAAGCTTTTAAAGTAACCACTGGACATAGGAAGGATCCTCCGGAAGAGGTATAATCTTCCAGGAGACCACCTAATTAGAGGGTCTTCATTCTTGGCTAAAAACATTTGGTCTGGAGAAAGTAGAACCTCTCCTGATGGGAGGAAATCCACATGATTTGACTCTCTAGAAAGGGCTGAAAGTTCAGAGATTCTAGCTCCTGAAGCCAGGCTAATTAAAAACAGGGTTTTTCTAAGAAGAGTCGAATAAGAGCAAGATTCATTATTTGTGTCTGAGGCTAATTTTAGAACGTTTTAAAACATTTAAAAACCAAGAAACCATTTTAGGACGGGTTGTTGGTCTAAGACGAGCACAAGCTTTAGGAATAGAGGAAAAATATGAATCCGTTAGGTCAATGTTAAAAATCCCAACTGAAATACCTTCTTCAAGGCGGATTTAGTCGTAGTAATGGTACTAGCAGCCAGACCTTTATCAAAAAGGACCTTAAAAAATGAGATTGTGAGATTCGTAGTCATAGTATGAACGTCTGATTCTTTCAGGAAGTTAGCAAGTTTTCTGACTGCCGAATCATACTGACGGAAAGAGGAGATTCTCTCTTATCTGATTCTAGAAACATTGTGTTCAGAGGATCAACATTAGCATTTTTCTGAGCCGTAAACTTCATGAAATCCATAAAGTTAGGGCATTCAGCATTCCTGAGGAAGCTGACACAGTCTGAGTTTGTACTACTTGGGTTAATATTGGATGAGGAATCTGAATGGCTCTGAGTTTCAGCTCTAACAGAAGAGGAAACCAGTTGCTCTTCGCCAGTTGGGGGCTTACTAAGGCTATCCGACCTTTGAATGACCTGAGTTTGTGTGTAGAACTTTCCACAGAAGATTTACTGGAGGAAATAGGTAGACTTTCTGCCATTTGTTCCAGTCTACTGACATTGTGTCTGTGGCGTAAGCCTGAGGGTCCAGGTTCGGAGCTATGTAACATGGAAGTTTGTGGTTCGATTCCATGGCAAACAGGTCCACCTGGAGCCCGGGAATCTGTTGGCAAATCCAGTTGAAGGAGTTCTTGTCCAGAGACCATTCTGATTCCAAAGGAGTCGTTCTTGACAGAGAATCTGCAATCACGTTCCTTACTCCTGACAGATGCGTGGCTGACAAGTGCCAATGATTTTTCATTGCTAATGAAAAGATTGCTATCATTACATGATTTATGTGACTTGTTTTGGAACCTCCCCTGTTCAAACAATGAACTATCACTGCACTGTCCAGAACTAATCTGACATGTATGTTCTTGGCTGGACGTAAGCGTTTCAGAGTCAGGAAAACCGCCATTGCTTCCAGAATGTTGATGTGGAAGTGACGAAAAAGATTCGACCAGGTTCCTTGAACTTTCTTGTATTGTGAGTAACCTCCCCAACCGGTGAGAGATGCGTCTGTATGGATGATCAGAGCTGGTGGGGGGAATTGTAGAGGAATTGATTTGGAAAGACTTTTGGCCGATGTCCAAGGCCGAAGTCTTTTCTTTAAGATTGGAGGTATGAGGGAGACTTTGTCTCTGAAGTTGTAATTGACTCGTCTTCGCCATACCCGATTTATGGCCTTCAGTTTTGCTTTGAGAAGTAGGTCTGTTACTGATGCAAACTGAAGGGAACCTAGGATGCTTTCTTGAGTGCAATGAGAGGCTCGTTTGCACCTGAGAAACTGTCTCGTTGCTTTGGCTATCTCTTTGCATTTTGCTGGAGGAATTGAAAGTTTGTGGGTGTTTAAGTCCCATTGGATACCCAGCCACTGAAAACGGGCTGCCGGAATCAGACGAGATTTCTTTGTATTTATATGAAATCCTAGATACTCTAGAAACTGAATGACCTTCCTGGTCGCCTTCCGGCATTCGGTGTCGTTGGGGGCCCAAATTAGCCAATCGTCTAGATAAGCCACAAGCTTGATGCCTTGAGATCTCAGTTCCTGTACCACGGCTTCTCCCAGTTTGGTGAAGATCCTGGGTGCTATGTTGAGCCCGAAGGGCATTACTCGGAAAGAGTAAGCCTGTTTGCCTAGTCTGAACCCTAGATAGGGAGAGAAGTTTCTTGCTATCGGGACATGATAATAAGCGTCTGTAAGATCTATAGAGGTGGTGACGGCCCCATGGGGAAGTAAGGTCCGCACCTGAGAGACGGTCAACATACGGAACTTGTCGCATTGAATATAAGAATTAAGAGTTGATAGGTCTAATATCACTCTTCTCTTGTCTGAGTCTTTCTTTGGCACGCTGAACAAGCGTCCTTGAAATTTTAGATGCCTGACTTTCTTTATTGCCTTCTTTAAAAAAGAAGGTCTTTTGCGTATTCTAACAGATCTGATATTGGGGTCTGATAGAACCTGACTGGTGGAGGAGGCCCTTCTATCCAGCTCTACCCTAGGCCCTTTGAAATAATACTGTGGGCCCATGGACTGAAAGTCCAATGGTCCCTGTAGAGGCGTAATCTCCCACCTACCTGAGGAGGCTCATTTGTTAGAGGGCTTATTGTCTCTGCCTCCTCTTGAGCCTCTGCCTCTAGACATGAGTCTGGATCCGGTTCTCAATCGAAAACCTCCTCGACCCCTAATGCCCCTAGACTGACGGTAGCCTTGAAAGGACCCCTGAGACTCATATGCGGGGTTGAAGGCTGGAGAGGATACATAAGTTGCTGAATCAGCAGGGTGAAGGCTGCGCAATCTGGGTGACTGGAACTGCCTGGACTACTGTCTGGGTCTGGGGTGTCTTGTATGGGTGGTACCTCCTTGTTCTCTTTCTACCTTTAGGCTGAGGGCCTGAAAACTCTGAAGACTTCCTCTTGAAAGGAAGTCCCCAACGAATTCTAAGGTTTTGATTGGCCCTGGAGGCCTCCCTGATGACAGAATTAACCACGTCTTCAGGAAAGAGGTTGGTACCCCAGACAGAAGATTTAATGAGCTTGTTCGGCTCATGACGGATGGTAGCGTCAGCCAGCACAAATTTCCGGCAGTTCCTTCTTGCCACCAGAAAACTGTATAAATCACTCTGGAACGTGGCCAGAAGTGACTTAGTCAGGATCCTAAACAGAGGTTCGTCCTTATACACGGCAGATGTCGACTCCGCCGAGGTGACAGAGTTGATGGACTTGCTGAGACGGCACCTAGCATCATACTCCGCTTTGATCAGAGACTCCGGAATCCTGGGTAACTGTTCACTGAAAAGATCCGAAGCGCACTCCGGATCCAGCTTACCTACAGTGAAAGTTTCCGGAGCCCCAACCCAGCAATCTAGGTCTCCCGGAAAGAGAAGAGATGTAGGGTCCGTCTCACAAAGCTGTGGCATCGGCTTCTCCTCTGTTCCGGCCTGAAGAGTTAGCTCTGCAATTTTGGAAGTACAAGGGGTGGGAATATCCTCGTTGACCACGAACATCGTGAACCGCCCGTTGTGTGGAGTCAGTTTGGTGTTAGCGCACTCCCAGTCAGAGAGAATTCTGACCCATGCCGACTGCGCTTGATCCCTGGGGAAGATCACCGTCTCCTTGGGGACCTTGTCTTCCCTCACCAGGGCTTCTTCAGATAGACGGGCGTACCCCGGGAAAGGAAAAACAAGATCAACCGGGAAGAACTCATAGTCTTCCACAGGGCGGGTGCCACAACCTTCAATGGTTAACTTACCATTCGCAAAGGGGGCATTAAAAGCGAGACGCCAAGGGTTACAGTCCTCATAAGTGGGCAGCTTCGAGGCATCCGGTATGGAGTAACCCTGCTGCTGTACCGCACCAGAACGAACTAGTCCAGCAAGCGACTCCTCCTGAGTTTTCAGTCTTTCATCCAAACACTGAACGTATTTGCCTGATGTCTCAAGACTCGAGGCAAGATCTCGAGACATCGCCTCAAATTGAGTGTTGACCTGCTCCGACAACTTTTTCATTAAAGCTTCCGCAAAGGCCTCAGGGTCAAAATCGGGCTTTTTAGACCTACTCGTCTTTGGTCTCGACCCCTTAGAAGGGGGAGTAGCCTTCTGGGAGGAAGTCGAAGGTTTGGAGGCCAACGACGACCTGGCGGAGCTAGGCATGGTTGGGATTTTCGGGGGTTTTGACACTTTAGGTAAAGTCTTCGTCTTCATTAAGGACTTCACCTTGGGGATCACCGACCCCGAACGGACCCCAAGGGTGGAGACCTTAGAGAATCCCTGGAAGGATGAAGACGAAGACGCAGGAGAGCTAAGAGACATTGAATTTTTAAATTTACCTGCCTCACTTACATCCCTACCTTCCTCCTCCGGGTCGATGGCCATCGGTTCGATGTTGAGATTGATGTTGGCCACTTCCCCGCACAGTTCTTGATGTTCTTCCAGCGGGATCTGGGTCTCAAGCCTAATCCTGTTGATCAGGGGTTCCGCCACTTCGGGGGCTACTGCTGCAGAGGCCCTGGCCATAGGGTAGAGGATGTTGCAAATATCTTCTGCCAGAACATAGGGGCGTCCCTGACCAACGTTATGACCGAAGCCACACCCAGACCTTCAAGGTAGACAGAGATGAGGCTTGATGGGACCGAGGGACCTGTAACCAGATATAATGTCAATATAAGGAATTGACGAATAGATTCTACCTGTAACAAGATATAATGTCAATATAAGGAATTGGCAATAGATTCTATCGTTTAATCAGGTATACTTTTGAAGCTGCTTGAAATATTCATGCGTATGTCAAAAGGTTAACGTACAATCATCAATCACATCCAGATAGAGGGCGAGCACACATCGCAGCCATCTGGATGCCAGACGAGATGATCGTCCACCTCAACTACGCAGCCGGCATGCGACCTGCATGCTACATGGCCACAGGGTTGCTGAAGATAGGCATTACAGCCTGGCTCCTGACAATGAACCACCTGTAAGAGGAATTGATACACGAGTATCAAGGAGATAGCGCCGGAACAGCTTCACGGCTGTGGTAAAAAACTAAACTAATAAAAACTTAAAGTAATAATATTCCCCTCCACGCCAGAGTTGAGAACTGGGGCTACGGCGGAACGCTCCAAAGCAATCTGAACAGGTAGGCCAAACCTGAAGTCGACCACACCGGAAAGCAATTCCGATGACGCTGGAGCGTCTCGTAAAATAACCATACAGAAATCAACAACCAGAGAGGGCTAGTTGCCGGAGCGAAGGTTCCGGGACTGGTTTCCCAGAACACCGCTCACGGAAACTACAGTAATAATTAACATTGAAAATAATATTCAGGCCGGCATCTCTACAATTCTGCCGTAAACAGAAGGCAATGACACTCAAGCTATTGTTCCTACTAGCAACTAAACAGCGAGCTAACGATAGCCGCCGGAACAAATCCGGATGGTGGAATGGCGGAGAAGCGGGGGCAGAGAAAACATGGAGACTGCAACAGGTCAGGTGCCTAGGCACCTTCCACGAAGCGTCATCTCAACCAAAAGGGGCAAATGAGCTTTGCTCTAAAATGCCCCAAAGAGAGAGCCATGTAGATCACGTCTGATAAAATGGAAGTGAGATAAACACAGGAAGGCGAAATAGATAATAATAATATCTATGGTCTAGCCTTACCTTCCGAAGTAAACACCTGGACAGGGAGGCTAGGACATGCCAAAGAGACGAACGAGAAAGGAGCGCTAGCACCAAACCACACCTTCCGAGATTTGATGAATCAAACTGGTCAGGGAGGACGGGCATGCACTTAAAACTCGAACGAAGGCCACCCAAGAAGACCTACCTACCTAGGCCTAGAAGCCAGAGTAGGGAGAAAAACTGGGGCCAGCTTAGCCTACCTTCCGAGATTCGACTGAGCCAAATTGGTCAGGTAGGCTAACATAAAACACTACCCAAAATCAGACGAAAGGATACTGATACATAATCAAATTGAAATGATATAATAACAAAAATATTTTAAAAATGCACCTACATAAAACACATGAAGGAAAGGCTAGGCTAGGCCTCACTTTCCACTATCTAAAATATAATAACAGCCGATCGCGTCAGATCGAGCGAAAATTGAAACTATCATTATAAAAGAGGAGCATAATTAAACAATCTTCAAACGTCCAAGACGACAGGATATGAGCATGATAAGGCTGGGGACTACAGCCACGAGCGAACACGAAAATGGCGGCCCCGAGCCGACCAGGCGCAAGTAAATAAACAGGACATAATTAGTCCAACCGAATCCCAAAACAACAAAATTGAATACTCAACTTAGATGAAGATGCGTCCCTGATCGCTGGAGGCCATCATGAAGATTCAGAAAGTCAAAATAAGGCAAAGAAATAAAGCGAAAATAACACAACGAAAAACAACGAGTGTTGACATCAAGGCGTGCTATAAGAGGATGTGGATTATGGGTAGAATTAGCAGCAGCGAGCGGAGAAGGACCACTGTATCGGCACCTCTTAGGTAGAGGGTTTTGGAAGAAGAGAGATCTATTGGGTTAAGCATCTGTGGTAGTGGCTTCCACTCGCTCCTAGATGATATACCGACATCCTATAAGGATGATTGATCCAGAGGTAGTAACTCTGGCATCCTATTAGCTGTATAGCTTTTTCTTGGTATATCTAGCAATATTTATACCTAGAAATGTGTGCTATATGGGACATTTCACTCGGCAACACAGGTCGATCCCAGAAAACTAATATCAAAGAAATATCTTTTAGTCTGGTCTTACAGCCAGGCATTGCGCGGAAATGAAAACACTATGACACATGATAGAGTAGAATGGTCTCAAAGGTAAGAGAGCATTAATTTTGCCATTATCTTCAGCAAAGCTGAACACAGTTTTCCACTGTCAAAACCTGTAAGGAATGAACACTGCGCGTGTCCGCCATCTGTTTTCGACCAGGCAGGCAAAAGACCAGAATCCATTAGCCTCTTCTAGCCAACAAAGTGCATAAGGCAAGTCAGTGCTCCTCAAAATATTGCTTCGATTCTACATTTCTCATCAGCAAGGATCATGGAAACATCTAAAATTGAAAGTTAAGTGTTTATTTTTAAGCTCCAGTTAAATATTGTGCATTAGTTTAAACTATTGATCAGGTGTTTAGTATGTGTAAGGAAGCTGGAAACTGGACTTTGTTTTGCACCACATGGTCGGTGCTCTCTCATGATCTGTCTGTTATTTGTGAAAAGCACACAAATTTGAAGAACTGACCATTCCATTTAGAAGTTTTAACTAAAGAAATACTCCACAAATTATTATTAATTTACATAACCCTTTCAGATAGCGTTGTCTACAATAGCATAGGAGGTAGCCTGACAAATTCAGAGAGAATATTTTAGACTATAGTGGATATTGTCCGTAGCCATAACCTAGGATTACATATCCTAAAAGTGATTTAAATAACCTGGATTAGGTAGTAACCTAAATCAAGGTAAAAATCTTTTAAGACATATCCTTTTATGGTCCTAGGCAGCAGCCAAGTTTATATCAAGGACCCTAGGATTTGTTAAACAAGCTACATATTTTCTCCATTTACATAGCCTGTATACTTGAGCATGATGTAAACAATCCAAGACTAGACAATACCTTATACTAATTTAAGTGTTAACCTTCCATTATCCCATTGTTGGACTAAATCATTAGACTACACCATGTACACTAGGACTAGATGTAAATAGTAACATGAGCCAGATGAGAAGGTAGCCTAGTTTTAAGGTTAAATACTACAGTAAATGGTAGCCTAGTTTTTAAGGCTACATACTAAGGTAATTGTGTTTTACATAACCCATGCCCTAATTGTGAATTAAATAATCCGGATTAGGCAGTACAGTAAACCCCCGTATTCTCCCCTCTAAAACACTTAGAACTGTGTACTTTGATAGTTTAAACACAAGAAAACCCTCTAAATATGCTTATATCTGAGTACTTTAATAGTTTTATCACAAAAAGTGCATTTAGTCATGAAAATATGAAAATACAGTAATTAGTGAATATTTCTCAGTGGAAAATACAGTGTATGGGCGAATTTCCCGTGAATAATGGGTAGATACGTTCCACAGAGAAATCTGCGAATATGAGAGTCCGCGAACCGTGAGAACGCGAATATGGGGGGTTTACTGTATCCTAGATTAGAGTAAGTGATAGCCTAGCTATAAGATCACACATTATTGGGTTAATGTTTCATATACTAGACCAAATGACCTAGGATTGGATATAAACAACAAATTGAGTTAGAAAAGAATAGTAGCCTAACTATAAGGTTACATATTAGTAACTATACATTTAAGAGTGATCTATAATAATCTGGATTAGGCAATACCCTATAATAGGCTCACAAAGAACAAATAAGGCTAGGATTACACATACAATCATACCTGAACTTACGCGAGGTTAGGTTCCAGAACCCCTCACACAAGGCAAATTTCCACATAAGTTTGTCACGGTCTCTAAAAATGCTAATATATCCTTATTTCTAGTGTTTAAACAAAAAATATAACCCTAATCATGCTCCCAAAGTATTAAAAAATGAAGTTCAGTTACTGAAATTTCAGTTAAAAGTTAGCTTAATACATTACCCTTAAAAAAATATATAAATGGTTGACATAAAAAGAGAGTTGGAAGAGAATTTCTTTCTCTCCCTCCATCCGAATCGATCCACTTTTAGAAGTCTTCAACCTTGTTTTTAATAACTATTCTGCATCTATTTCACTTTGTTCTGAAATGCTTTTTCATGAACAAACAGTGTTTTTTATTTGGACTAATACAACTCTTAGTTATTATGTCTCTATGTTTCCAGAAGGTATTTGCCACACTGGCGCATTTACAGTTAGTATACGGTACAGGTAAAATAAGATCAATTTAAACTACCTACTGTACAGGTAAAAGATGTACATAGAAATAATTTGTAAAAATATGTGAGCGCTAACTATGAATGAGAGAGAGAGAGAGAGAGAGAGAGAGAGAGAGAGAGAGAGAGAGAGAGAGAGAGAGAGAGAGAGAGAGAGAGAGAGAGAGTTGTCCTTGCTCAAAAAAGTTAAATTATTTCTGAATTATTACAGAGACAAAGAGACAAAGAGAATAACATGAGAGAGAGAGAGAGAGAGAGAGAGAGAGAGAGAGAGAGAGAGAGAGAGAGAGAGAGAGAGATTATTATTTAATGTTATTTAATTTATACACAAAAGCTTGAAAACTTATATATTATATAAAAATGTAAACAAACACTTTTCCAGGGTTTCTTGAGGATTCGCAAATGTCACGCATGTGAAAAAATTGCATTTTTTTATGACAATTAGTTATGATCTAATGAAAAGTTTATGCGTCTGTGAATTCGCGCAACTTGAATCATGTAAGACTGAAGTATTACTATAAACAGTATTCTAGGCTCAATAAATATAACCTAGTTTTTTACAACCCGGTAGCCTTTCTGTAAGGCTACATACTGGTAGGGTGTTGTGTAGCCCATACCATTAAAAGTGATATAAACATATAACCAGCAGTAGCCTGACCAGATTAAGTAGGAATCCCCTTTTCAGGAAATATCCTGCTGTTAGCTTAGAAACGGCGTGGCTGAGTACCAGACGAAAGGGTTGTCTCGGCTACATAAAACAGAACACCAGAATATAAGAGGGTTATTTTTTGTGTATAGTAGTTTATATCCTTAAGTTTTAAATAAGCCTAGAATGAGAAGTAGCTTAGAATAGGTTAAACAAAACCCTCTTAAGATATCCTCGATGCTTAGCTTAACATAGGTTATACTAGAAGCATTAACCTCAGCCACATAAAATAGTAGCCTGGGTTAGTTAAGCAAACTAGTTTATAGTTTAGTCTGAATGGCATGACAATTTAGAATGAAAATTTCACAGAGCCATTGCAAAAGGACTAACAGTTTAAGTAATACACCCAAATACAGGTGATATGCTAATAAAGGGATTTTGACAAAGGAAAAATCTATTTCTGGGTGAAGACCTGTGTCGCCCAGTGAAATGTCCCATATAGCACACATTTCTAGGTATAAATATTGCTAGATATACCAGAGCAAAAAGCTATACAGCTAATAGGATGCCAGAGTTACTACCTCTGGATCGATCATCCTTATAGGATGTCGGTATGTCATCTAGGAGCGAGTGGAAGCCACTACCACAGATGCTTAACCCAATAAATCTCTCCTCTCCAAAACCCCTCTACCTAAGAGGTGCCGATACAGCGGTCCTTCTCCGCCCGCTACTACTAATTCTACCCATAATCCCCATCCCGAAATAGCACCCAAGCTTTTGGCTAGCCTAGGTGGGAAAAAATAGAGAGGGAAGGGTTCACTGGCACATAGGTCTTCACCCAGAAATAGATTTTTCCTTTGTCAAAATCCCTTTTCTGGGATCGACCTGTGTCACCCGAAATAAATAGTAGCAGAGAATTGGCCAAAAAAGCTTGTAAACATAAAAGGATTAATTGTCAAAATGTATAATTTTACTAAGGAAAAATAAAATTAATTTTGAATATGCTTTTTACTTATCCAAAATAGAATAATCAAGTATAAATATGCACAAAATAAGTTTTTACTACCCTAAACAATACAAAACAATGTAGCTACAAGAACAGGTTTAACAGTTAAACTAAAAACTATCACCTAAAATAACAAGATTTGGTGAAAAAATTTTTCAACAAGGATGGTATATACAAAGACAGGAGAGGATTGTGAAGCAACCCAAACCCAGTCAACAAGGTAGAAAGGACGGGAATACAAGTGAGGCAGGTAGGTGAGAGGTATACCAATTGGTAGGGCAAGCAAAATACAAATACAATTACAAGTTATAAAATTACAAATTACAAAAATAACATAATATTAAGCTGACTCTGGGGAAACAATGTTCCCTGCAGCGACAGCAGAAAATTTTAGAGCCTCCAAGGACTTAAGGTAGTGACGTTTAAAGACTCTAGGGGATTTCCAGCCCGTATATTTCTTAATTTCATCATATCATGGACCTGGGGGATTGAATCCGGGTTGGCTTGTTTAATAAAATAAAGTATTTGTTGTCTAATACCATTCAAGGAGATGGTTCCACCATTCTCTCTAACAAAAAGTGGACCTGAAGACCTTTGAGAAGTCCTTTCTAGGTAAGTTTTTAAGCTAACCACTGGACATAGGGAAGGATCCTCCGGAAGAGGTATAATCTTCCAGGGAGACCACCTAATTAGAGGGTCTTCATTCTTGGCTAAAAACATTTGATCCGGAGAAAGTAGAACCTCTCCTGATGGGAGGAAATCCACATGATTTGACTCTCTAGAAAGGGCTGAAAGTTCAGAGATTCTAGCTCCTGAAGCCAGGCTAATTAAAAACAGGGTTTTTCTAAGAAGAGTCAAATAAGAGCAAGATTCATTATTTGTGTCTGAGGCTAATTTTAAAACGTAATTTTAAAACGTCATTTAAAAACCAAGACCCCATTTTAGGACGGATTGTTGGTCTAAGACGAGCACAAGCTTTAGGAATAGAGGAAAAATATGAATCCGTTAGGTCAATGTTAAATCCCAACTGGAATACCTTCTTTAAGGCGGATTTAGTCGTAGTAATGGTACTAGCAGCCAGACCTTTATCAAAAAGGGCCTTAAAAAATGAGATTGTGAGATTCGTAGTCATAGTATGAATGTCTGATTCATTCAGGAAGTTAGCAAGTTTTCTTACTGCCGAATCATACTGACGGAAAGAGGAGATTCTCTCTTATCTGATTCCAGAAACACTGTGTTCAGAGGATGAACATTAGCATTTTTCTGAGCTGTAAACTTCATGAAATCCATAAAGTTAGGGCATTCAGCATTCCTGAGGAAGCTGACACAGTCTGAGTTTGTACTACTTGGGTTAATATTGGATGAGGAATCTGAAAGGCTCTGAGTTTCAGCTCTAGCAGAAGAGGAAACCAGTTGCTCTTCGGCCAGTTGGGGGCTATTAAGGCTATTCGACCTTTGAATGATCTGAGTTTGTGTAGAACTTTCCACAGAAGATTTACTGGAGGAAATAGGTAGACTTTCTGCCATTTGTTCCAGTCTACTGACATTGTGTCTGTGGCGTAAGCCTGAGGGTCCATATTCGGAGCTATGTAACATGGAAGTTTGTGATTTGATTCCGTGGCAAACAGGTCCACCTGAAGCCCGGGAATCTGTTGGCAAATCCAGTTGAAGGAGTTTTTGTCCAGAGACCATTCTGATTCCAAAGGAGTCGTTCTTGACAGAGAATCTGCAATCACGTTCCTTACTCCTGACAGATGCGTGGCTGACAAGTGCCAATGATTTTTCATTGCTAATGAAAAGATTGCTATCATTACATGATTTATGTGACTTGTCTTGGAACCTCCCCCTGTTCAGACAATGAACTATCACTGCACTGTCCAGAACTAATCTGACATGTATGTTCCTGGCTGGACGAAAGCGTTTCAGAGTCAGGAAAACCGCCATTGCTTCCAGAATGTTGATGTGGAAGTGACGAAAAAGATTCGACCAGGTTCCTTGAACTTTCTTGTATTGTGAGTAACCTCCCCAACCAGTGAGAGATGCGTCCGTATGGATGATCAGAGCTGGTGGAGGAAATTGTAGAGGAACTGATCTGGAAAGACTTTTGGCCGTTGTCCAAGGGCGAAGTCTTTTCTTTAAGATTGGAGGTATGAGGGAGACTTTGTCCCTGAAGTTGTAATTGGCTCGTCTTCGCCATACCCGATTTATGTCCTTCAGTTCTGCCTTGAGAAGTAGGTCCTGTTATTGAAACAAACTGAAGGGAACCTAGTATTCTTTCTTAAGTGTGACGAGAGGCTCATTTGCACCTGAGACACTGTCTCGTTGCTTTGGCTATCTCTTTGCATTTTGCTGGGGGAATTGAAAGTTTGTGGGTGTTTAAGTCCCACTGGATACCCAGCCACTGAAAACGGGCTGCCAGAGTCAGACGAGATTTCTCTGTATTTATATGAAACCCTAGATACTCTAGGAACTGAATGACCTTCCTGGTCGCCTTCCGGCATTCGGTGTCGTTGGGGGCCCAAATTAGCCAATCGTCTAGATAAGCCACGAGCTTGATACCTTGCGATCTCAGTTCCTGCACCACAGCTTCTCCCAGTTTGGTGAAGATCCTGGGTGCTATGTTGAGCCCGAAGGGCATTACTCAGAAAGAGTAAGCCTGTTTGCCTAGTCTGAACCCTAGATAGGGAGAGAAATTTCTTGCTATCGGAACATGATAATAAGCGTCTGTAAGATCTATAGAGGTGGTGACAGCCCCATGGGGAAGTAAGGTCCGCACCTGATAGACGGCCAACATACGGAACCTGTCGCACTGAATATAAGAATTAAGAGTTGATAGGTCTAATATCACTCTTCTCTTGTCTGAGTCTTTCTTTGGCACGCTGAACAAGCGTCCTTGAAATTTTAGATGCCTGACTTTCTTTATTGCCTTCTTTAAAAGAAGGTCTTTTGCATAATCTAACAGATCCGGTGTTGGGGTCTGATAGAACCTGACTGGTGGAGGAGGTCCTCCTATCCAGCTCCACCCTAGGCCCTTTGAAATAATACTGTGGGCCCATGGACTGAAGGTCCAATGGTCCCTGTAGAGGCGTAATCTCCCACCTACCTGAGGAGGCTCATTTGTTAGAGGGCTTATTATCCCTGCCTCCTCTTGAGCCTCTGCCTCCTCTTGAGCCTCTGCCTCTAGACTGGAGTCTGGCACCGGGTCTGGATCGAAAACCTCCTCGACCTCTAATGCCCCTAGATTGGCGGTAGCTTTGAAAGGACTCCTGAGACTCATAAGCAGGGTTGAAGGCTGGAGAGGAAACATAAGTTGCTGAACCAGCAGGGTGGTGAGCTGGCTGGTTCAGGAAAACATATTGAGGATGTCCCTTGGAGGTGGAAGGCTGAGAAATCTGGGTTACTGGAACTGCCTGGACAATTGTCTGGGTCTGGGGTGCCTTGTAAGGGTGGAACCTTCTTGTTCTTTTCCTGCCTTTAGGTTGAGGGTCCAAAAACTCTGAAGACTTCCTCTTGAAAGGAAGTCCCCAACGAATTCTGAGATTTTGATTGGCCCTTGAGGCCTCACTGATGACCGAGTTAACCATGTCTTCAGGAAAAAGGTTGGTACCCCAGACAGAAGATTTGATGAGCTTGTTCGGCTCATGACGGATGGTAGCGTCGGCCAGTACAAATTTCCGGCAGTTCCTTCTTGCCACCATAAAATCATATAAATCACTCTGGAACGTGGCCAGAAGTGACTTAGTCAGGATCCTGAACAGAGGTCCGTCCTTATACAAGGCAGATGTCAACTCTGCCGAGGTGACGGAGTTGATGGATCTGCTGAGACGGCACCTAGCCTCATACTCCGCTTTGATCAGAGACTCCGGAATCCTGGGTAACTGTTCACTAAACAGATTCGAAGCACACTCCGGATCCAGCTTACCCACAGTGAAAGTTTCCGGAGCCCCAACCCAGCAATCTAAGCCTCCCGGAAAGAGAAGAGATGTAGGTTCCGTCTCACAAAGCTGTGGCATCGGCTTCTCCTCTGTTCCGGTCTGAAGAGTTAACTCAGCGATTTTGGAGGTACAAGGAGTGGGAACATCCTCATTGACCACGAACATCGTGAACCGCCCTTTGTGTGGAGTCAATTTCGTATTTAAGCACTCCCAGTCAGAGAGAATTCTAACCCATGCCGACTGCGCTTGGTCCCTGGGGAAGATCACCATCTGCTTGGGAACCTTATATTCCCTTACCAGGGCTTCCTCAGATAGACGAGCGTACTCCGGGAAGGGAAAAACAAGATCCGCCAGGAAGAACTCGTAGTCTTCCACAGGGCGGGTGCCACAACCTTCGATGGTTAACTTACCATTTGCGAAGGGGGCATTAAAGGCGAGACACCAAGGGTTACAATCCTCATAAGCTGGCAGCTTTGAGGCATCTGGGATGGCGTAACCTTGTTGCTGTACCGGACCTGAACTAACTAGTCCAGCAAGCGACTCCTCTTGAGTTTTAAGTCTCTCCGCCAAGGATTGGACGTATTTACCTGACCTCTCAAGGCTCGAGGCAAGATCGCGAGACATCGCCTCGAACTGAGAATTGACTTGTTCAGAGAGCTTTTTCATCATAGCCTCCGCGAAGGCCTCAGGGTCAAAGTCAGGTTTCTTAGACCTACTTGTCTTCGATCTCGACCCCTTAGAAGGGGGAGTAGCCTTCTGGGAGGAAGTCGAAGGCTTGGGGCCAACGACGCCTTGGCGGAGCTCGGCATGGATGGGGTTTTCGGGGGTTTTGACAATTTAGGTAAAGTCTTCGTCTTCATCAAGGACTTCACCTTGGGGATCACCGACCCCGAACGGGCCCCAAGGGTGGACACCTTAGAGAATCCCTGAAAGGATGAAGACGAAGACGCAGGAGAGCTAAGAGACAATGAATTCTTACATTTACCTGCCTCACTTACATCCCTACCTTCCTCCTCTGGGTCGATGGCCATAGGTTCGATGTCAAGATTGATGTTGGCCACTTCCTCGGCCACTTCCCCGCACAGCTCTTGATGTTCTTCCGGTGTGATCTGAGACTCGAGCCTAATCCTACTGATCAGGGGTTCCGCCACTTCGGGGCTACTGCTGCAGAGGCCCTAGCCATAGGGTAGAGGATATTGCAAATGTCCTCCGCCAGAACATAGGGGCGTCCCTGACCAACGTTGCGACCGAAGCCGCCGACCCAGATCTTCAAAGTAGCCAGAGATGAGGCTTGATGGGACCGAGGGACCTGTAACCAGATATAATGTCAATATAAGGAATTGACAATAGATTCTATCGTTTAATCAGGTATACTTCGAAGTTGCTTGAAATATTCATGCGCAAAATAAAAGGTTAACATACCGAATCATCAATTACATCCAAATAGAGAGCGTAGCACACATCGCAGCCATCTGGATGCCAGACGAGATGATCGTCCACCTCGACTGCACAGCCGGCATGCGACCTGCATGCTACGTGGCCACAGGGTTGCTGAAGGTAGGCATTGCAGCCTGGCTCCTGGCAATGAACCACCTGTAAGAGGAATTGATACAAGAGTATCAAGGAGAAGCGCCGGAACAGCTTACGTGTGGTAAAAAACTAAACTAGTAAAAACAAAGTAATAATATTCCTCTCTACACCGGAGTTGAGAACTGGGGTTACGGCGGAACGCTCCAATGCAATCTGAACAGGTAGGCCAAACCTGAAGCCGATCACACCGGAAAGCAATTCCGATGACGCTGGAGCGTCTCGAAAAATAACCACACAGGAATCAACAACCAGAGAGGGCTAGTCGCCGGAGCGAAGGTTCGGGACTGGTTCCCCAGAACACCGCTCACGGAAACTACAGTAATAATAATAATATTAAAAATAGTAGTCATCCCGGTCCCTCTACAATTCCGCCGTAAACAGAAGGCAACGACACTCAAGCTATAGTTCCTACTAGGAGCTAAAAGCGAGCTAACGATAGCCGCCAGAACAAATCCGGATGGCGGAACGGTGGAGAAGCGGGAGCAGAGAAAACATGGCGACTGCAACAGGTCAGGTGCCTAGGCACCTTCCACGAAGCGTCATCTCAACCAAAAGGGGCAAATGAGCTTTGCTCTAAAATGCCCCAAAGGGAGAGCCAAGTAGATAATGTCTGATAAAATGGGAGATAAACATAATAAGGCGAAATACATAAAAATAATATCTATGGTCTAGCCTAACCTTCCGAAGTCAACGCCTGGTCAGGGAGGCTAAGACACGCCAGAGGGACGAATGAGAAAGAGCGCTAGCACCAAACCACACCTTTCGAGATTTGATGAATCAAACTGGTCAGGGAGGACGGGCATGCACCCAAACTCGAACGAAGGCCACCCAAGAAAACCTACCTACCTAGGCCTAGAAGCCAAAGTAGGGAGAATGACTGGGGCCAGCTTAGCCTACCTTCCGAGATTTGGCAGAGCCAACCTGGTCAGGTAGGCTAAAATAAAACACTACCCAAAATCAGACGCAAGGATATTGATACATAATCAATTGAAATGGTATAATAACAAAACATTTTACAAAATGCACCTACATAAAGCACAAAAAGGAAAGGCTAGGCTAGGCCTCACTTTCCACTAACTAAAATATAATAACAGCCAATCGCGTCAGATCGAGCGAAAATTGAAACTATCATTAAAAAGAGGAGCATAATAAAATAATCTTCAAACGTCCACGACGAAAAGAAGATATGAGCATGATAAGGCTGGGGACTACAGCCATGAACGAACACGAAAATGGCGGCCCCGAGCCGACCAGGCGCAAGTAAATAAACGGGACTTAATTAGTCCAACCAAGTCCCAAAACAACCAAAATTGAATACTCAACTTAGATGAAGACGCACCCTGAACGATGGAAGCCATCATGAAGAATCAAAATATCCAAAAAAGGGAAAAAAGATGCAAAATAACACAACGAAAAACAACGCGTGTTGTCGTCAAGGTGTGCTATAAGCGGATGAGGATTATGGGTAGAATTAGTAGTAGCGAGCGGAGAAGGACCGCTGTATCGGCACCTCTTAGGCAGAGGAGTTTTGGAGAGGAGAGATTTATTGGGTTAAGCATCTGTGGTAGTGGCTTCCACTCGCTCCTAGATGACATGCCGACATCCTATAAGGATGATCGATCCAGAGGTAGTAACTCTGGCATCCTACTAGCTGTATAGCTTTTTTCTCTGGTATATCTAGCAATATTTATACCTAGAAATGTGTGCTATATGGGACATTTCACTCGGCAACACAGGTCGATCCCAGAAATACAGGGATTTATAAAAGTGTCCCTTATTAAAAATAATTAATACAAATTAGTTTCTAATAACAAATTGTTTTTTCACTACGGGCCTGCCATTATGCAGGACCCTCAGCTCAAGTGTTCCATAGCAAAATGGCTCGGTTCGCTTCTTGCCAGTGGATACAGACTATACCACCTGCCATGAGCATAGTCCTTGTAAAAAACAAGACAAATTTGCTTGGTCGCCAGATGTGAGGGAAATTTGTAGTGTAATCTTGGAAGAAAGTTTTAAGGACAAAACAGCTCGTTTTAACCTGTCACAATAGGTCCTAGGGTTCAGCAAGGGGAAGGAAGGGGGAGATATATCTTTCCGGCAGAACTCCAGCAGCAGATATTTGACCCTTTCTCAGAAGATCTATGTTTGGGCCACAACCAAGTAACATCAATCCCCAATACCTCCCAGGTTAACCCTGCGGAGGAAATACAGGAGGTTCCCACTTGGAGGTGATTTTCTTACACATGAAGCTGATACTGATACAGAAATACCATGCTGAACCCAGAAGGATCAGGGACACAACCTTCAGCTAACCATGGGAGACTCTGTCCAGAAGGAATTTAATCACCCATGCAGCTTTCAGTAGCTGATCAGGATCTTTCCTCCAAAACGGACACAAGGATCCACTTAACCCGAATTGAAATGACTAAATTTTCAGAGGGTAACAGGCAGTTATAGTTCAGCTGTGGATGCTCAGTCAGATTACGCAAGCTCCCCCAAAAAGGGATACACAGTTCGCAGCATTTGATTAATTCCGTACAGAAATTATGAACAACAGCAAAGATGTCCTTGCCACAGAACGGCAATATATATTAGACATATTGCATGATTCCAAACAGGAAATTAAAAAAATCAAGTCAGTGATGTACACTCCAAAGTGTAAAAGTACTGCATCCTGCAACCAAAACGGGAGAGTGGAAACAAATTCTGACCAAACAAGGTCCAAGGTTAGAATTCCAACTGGAACCAACAAAATGGCCAGTTCGGACTACAAAACTTCAGCTCAAAATATAACAGGGGCTCCAATATTCTCCCCTGATAATACTGATAATCCTTGGCGAGACTCTTCAATGTGCATTTTCTCTCCTGATGGTAAGTATCTAATTAATGAGAGAAAAACCATGATTGAAGTTGTACATGTGGGTTTAGAGATAGGGCAGCATTCCCTAATACAGAATGGCACCTGATACCACCTTTGCCAGACATGAAGAAACCTCAAAAGAAACAGTTCTCTTATGTAGGAATACAGCATTGAAAGCTGTAGATGATGCCCTTTACCAGGTCAAAGGAAGGTGGACCTATACTTACATTATGAATAAAACCAAATTTGCTCACCAAGTAACCCCCGCCGTCTGTTCCTTCACTTTTAAAATAATTAACCATGTGAAGGCAGACTTTCAGAATTATGTAGCAACTAGAAAACAGGAGCCAATGAAAGAGGTAAAACCATTTGTCACAGTCCTCCCAGTTTTGAAAAATTACACCACGGAATGGGCAACAGCTCAACTCCCTTTACAAAGGAAAACCTCCTATTAAATGTGGCTTCTCAGCAATCTGAGAAGAATCTCAGATGAAACAGCTTCATCAGAATTCCATGCTAGGACTCACCTCCTTAGTATCTTGACCTCTTCCACCTTGCTAGAAATTGCCACCAAAAGGATTCCAGAAGATTCCAGGATAATTTTTGGTGTTGTGGCTAAATCTTAAGAGAACCCTATGGGAAGCACTCTATGTCTTTTCAGACTGGCGCATGAAAGCCCGAATGGAAACATTGGAAGGCTCCATCAAGTAACTTCACAATGTGACTTCTTTTATTTAACCCCTTCTGTAAAGACCTGTTTGAGGATTCTGTTGTAACTCAACTCAATGAGCAAGCACACCAACAAAATTGTACAGTGAATGCTCTTCTGGGAAAAGGAAAATTCAGGAAACAAATAACCCAAAATTTCCCTTTACCCAATTCAAAAAAAGGCTCGCTTTGATCAAAAATCATATAAGCCTACAGTCACCTCCAAGAAATTTCCTCATAAACAAGTAGGTGGTCAGAGGGGACAACCCCCTTCAAAGGGACATCAACCACCACATCAGCAAGGACATCCTTTTCACAGGGTCCAAAAACTGTCTTATACAGTAAAAGGAAAAGCAACAGCCGGAATGACTATCAAGGGAAAAGGTAGAGGAAGAGGGGGATACTAATAGGAACTGTTTGGTAGGGAGTCGGGTTCAAAGACACCTCAGGGAATGGAAGTCTTCTCCTTGGGGACACAGCATTGTTCTCAACAGGGCTGGGGTGGAAATGGTCTCATCCCCTGCCCCCTTTAAAGGGGTTCTTTCATGAACCAGACCCCTATCTGGAAGATTACGTGCAGAAGGCCCTGTTAAAAGGTGCCATAAACATGCGTATATTCACCACCAGGCACGTCTGTTCAGTGTTCCCAGAATGGATTCCTCCAAACAAAGCATGCCCCTGGACCTATCAACACTGAACAAGTACATTGCTTGCCAAAGGTTTCAGATGACTAAACTTGTCCAAGTATGTTCAATCATTCCAAAAGGGACTTGGACAGTTTCTAAAGATCTGAAAGACGCATACTGGCACGTCCCTTTCATCACTCCCTTCCACCCATTGCCCCATGAATTTTTACAAAATTAGCAACAGTAGTTGTCCGCAAACTCAGGAAAGAAGGAATACAACTAATAGCTTACCTAGTCGACTGGTTAATCTGGGGGTCCACAAAAAAAAAGGTACTTGAAAAACCTAAGAGCAGTGGTCAACAGTCTTCAATCAAAAGGTTTTATAATAAATTGGAAAATATCCTTGCTCACGCCCAGCAGACGTTTTCAGTGGCTGGAACTGTGTTGGGATACTCTTCAGACCATGTTGTCTCTCCCCATCAAAACTCAGAACAGAATAAGGAAAGACCTCAAAAGGTTCCTGGTACAGCCCTTAGTTTCCAGATGGCATTTACAACGCATGATGGGTCTGCTGCAGTTTGTATCAGTAATAGCTCCAATACTCAAGATTGCAATTGAAAAACATGAACAAATTTTGGCTATTGCAAGCAAGAAAAAAGACGAGAGACCATTCTCCGCAAAAGAATCAGAAAGTTAAGGAGATAATTCGGCCTTGGACCCGGAGGGAATATCTAGCGAAACAGGTCACGCTGACTCCTCCATCTGTGAGTGACAATAAACACAGATGCCTTGTTGACAGGCTGGGGAGGACATTGGGAGGATTTTCAGGTGGGAGGGAGGTGGTCCAGGTACTCTGAGGAAGTGTCATATCAATTTCCTGGAATCGATGGCTGTCCTTTTGTCTTACAACAACTCAAACCTCCAGAAGAGAGACATATTCTGTTGGTTTTAGACAGCACGACTGCAATGTTCTGCATCAAGAGATCGAGACCATGTTCACCTCCTCTCAACATGGTAATGCTAGCCATCCTTCGGATGGTGCAAGAAAAGAAGTGACCCTGTCCGCAATTCACCTCACAAGGTCTCTCAATGTAATACCAGACTCTCTATCAAGGAAAACAAGAACCTCAACAGAGGGGATGCTGGACATCCACTCTTTTCAGACAATGGCCAACATACTTCCACAATTAGGATGCTGGACATCCACTCTTTTCAGACAATAGCCAACATGCTTCCACAACCGAAAGTGGACCTGTTTGCCACATACAAGAATCATAAACTCCCAGTATATGTGTCTCTGAACGTGGACAGTCAAGCAATAGCTGGAGATGCCTTCCTACAAGACTGGAACAAGTGGAGGACGATATATCTTTTTCCTCCACTGTCCCAGATTTCAAAAGTTTTGAGCAAACTCCCAACCTTCAAAGGAACAGCTTACTTAACAGCCCCAAATTGCCCAAACAGGCATTGGTTCTATTACTTCAAAAACAGGTGAAAAGATCAATGCCAATACTATCCGCTGTTCTATCCCAGAAAGTAGGAAAGTTGTTTATGCATCCTTCTTTCTGAGCCAAGACCTTCATGTACAGGGTATGGCTTCTTTAAATATTATCTACCAAGAAACTCTCAACCAACACTGCTAGGTACCTAGTGCAAAAATTACGGACATCATCTATCCGGCAATACCACTTCATATGGAAGATATGTTTTGATTTTATCCATACTGAGAACCCAGTTGACATTTCTATAGAAACACTTACAATTTCTGATATACCTTTTTGAAGACAAACGTCTTGCAGTTGCAACAATCATAGCATACAAAGCAGCATTAACGGAACTCTTGCTTTATGGATTTGGGATTGACTCCAGCACAGTTGTTATTTCCCTTCTGCGGTCTGTTGCTATACAAAGACCAGCTCCCGAAAGACTTCCAATTACTTGGTCCTTGATTAAGGTACTTAGACTTCTATCTAACCTCAATTCAGCGGACCCAATAAAACCGCAACTCACATGCTACAAAAGGCAATCTTCCTGATCGAATTGGTATCGAAAACTCGTATTAGTGAACTTAGATGGGAACGTTACAACACAAAAACTGCTGATAATCAATTACTGTATTTTTGTCCCCTGGCCCATCATTCCTGGCCAAGAATGAGGATCCTTCAAGAAGGATGCCTCCTATTCTTATAAGAAAACTCAATTTAACATACAAAACATTATACCCAGTTCAAGTACAAGGTTTACCTAGAGGTCACGGCAAACATCCCAGAAAGTTTGCTTTTCCTACACCCTAGCACGAATAAACCACTCTCTCTACAAGGGATAAGAATAATTTTAGTGTCCCTCATTAAAAAAGCAAACCCACACTCACTTCCCAGGTCACATGATATTAGGAAACTAAGTCGTTGGCCTTCTTCAGAAATGTTTCTTTCGAAGAAGTCTCCGAAAGTACAAGGTGACCATCAGAAACAGTATTCTTAAAACATTACTGGCATGAGCTCGAACTAATTTGACTACACTGTGTATCAGTAGGTGGTATGGTTAGTCCTGACCCAATACGCCCTACAGCGGAATACCAGGGGGTCTTCCTTACGGGTGAGTACTATATGCTGACTATCGGTGGGGAAGGTGCGACAAGACTGCAACCACACCCAGCATACTTAGGTAAGTCACTACAGAACTTCCCCCTAAACATGCAAGTTCTTGTTTAGTTTCTTGTGTTACCAAAAACCCAAAAGGTTTTTAGAATAAGGAATGGGGCTTGAAACTTGTGGCTATCAAAAAAACAAGTTTTGACGTATGAAAAACCTGTTTTTGGTAGTCGCTGTTGAGTCCTCAAAAACCTTCCACTTCCCTGACAAAAAAGCATGGGATTTGGGCAAGGGATCATTCTACGTTGACCAGCAGCAAGCAATGGATTCTGGTCTTTTGCTTGCCCAGTTGAAAACAAGATGACGGACACGTTGAAAACAAGATGACGGACACGCATGTGCAATAGTCACTTCTTACAGGTTTCAACGATGGAAAACAGAGTTCAGCTTCACTGAACATAAGGGAAAATAGGTTTTCTTATGTCAAACCTGTTTTCTCAGACAGAATATCATTAATAACTAACACTGTAGAAATGCATCTTTACATCTGAAAAGATTATACTGTACAGTGGCCCCCCCTTTTTAACCGGGAATAGGTTCCAGAACCTATTATGGAAATACAAAAATCACCTTTAAAAATGCTTATAATTGGCTAATAGCTGCCAAATACCTTGTAACCCTTAAACTAAAACACTTATAACTGCCCCTTTTAACATTTCACTGCTCAATTTGGTAGTTCAAACTAAAATATACCTTAAATTATCATACTAAAACAATTTAATATTATTTCAACCAAAAATACATCCCAAAACACCCAAACCCAAAATAACCTTAGATTACAATATTCTCCTACTACTGTTACTCTTAAGTAGGCTATATACAGACCTAAAACACTTATAACTGCTTACTTCAACAGTTCATTGCTACACTTGACAGTTTACACAAAAATAAACCTCAAACTATCATCCACGAATGCCCTTACATCATTTCAAAGTCAAGTTGCAAAATTAAGTACCAGCCTACAACTATTAATCTTAAGTATCCCCTATCATTCAGAAACACATTTTCCTTAGCCTACGGCATCGTTCTACGCATACTATAATGCACTGGGCATATATTTTACGTATAGTACTGATATTTTCCTGTGTTGTAAGATGATTTTGAAATGATATTTACTGTACAGGTACATATTTTAGAATAGTACCATTATACAGAGCACATCTAAAATATGTGGATAGTTCAGAACGATGGGATACGACCTCCACAGAGAATGCTATGTTTGTACATCATGTTAGTATTTTCGTGATTAAGTACAAATACATTTATGATAAATAAAATTATTTACACTACAGTAAGTTCTTGGTTTACGTCATTTTGTGGTTAGTCCTCTCCATCTCCCGTAGATTTATTCAACAATTCTTGTGCTGTCATTCTTATAACAAAAAATTTTTCTGTGACGACGTAACCTCTCTCTCTCTCTCTGTCTGTCTCTCTCTCTCTCTCTCTATATCAGTACTGTACTGTACATATCCTTTAAATGAAAATAACATCAATTACTGTACCATAAACATAAAGAAACATGAAAATAAACAACACTAGCAATTTCACGACAGATGACGGAGGTATTGTTGCCATATATCTTTGCTTCTGATTTTTTGTACCGTATTTCATTACGAGTTTAGTTGACTATGATTAACACACATTTTACAACAGTACACAATAGAATATTTTATCTGAGAATATTTTATCACTGTTGATGTTCATCTCTAATCACTGTACAAAAAATTTAAAAAACAGTTTTCATGTAGGCAACACTCCAACATTCTACTCTCATCCCAGCCAGTTTTAAGTGCCTGTGAAATCTTGTCCCCAGCTGCGCTCTCTCTCTCTCTCTCTCTCTCTCTCTCTCTCTCTCTCTCTCTCTCTCTCTCTCTCTCTCTCTCTCTCTCTCTCTCTCTCAGGTAAGAGAATGACTTATTTTTTATGTTTTATGCATGTTTACTTGTTTTGTACAATATAGCTTTATAGCTAGGGGTAAAGTTACCTAGTCATTCATTTTTCCATACTATGTAATTAAAAGTTTTTGCATTTTAATAAATAAAGACTGGAAAATAAAATTAAAATAATTAGCGAATATTCAAGATATTGTACAGTATGGTCTACCATCCAGAAACACTTTACACTAAAGTAATAATGATTTTTATGATAAATAGATAAATAAATAAATAAAAATAAATAAAAATAAATAAATAAAAAAATATAAATAAATAACTAAATAGAAATAAATAAAGAAAAGAAAATAAATGAAATTACATAAATAAAAATAAATAAAAAGAAATAAAAATAAATAAATAATTGAAAATAAATAAAAATAAATAAATAGTAAATAAATCAATAAAAATAAAAAATATAAATAAATAAAAATAAATAAATAAACAAAAATAACAAAAATAAATAAAATCAATTTTTTACATACTTACCCTCTATCATTAGCTCCATCTGCAGGTACTTGGCACGGGTTTGACTAGTGTTAAAATTGAAACAATCATTAATGACCGCTCCCAACAGTTACTCCCTGACCCTTTGTAGGATGGGGGGGGGGTCAGACAGCGATTGTTATGGTTGTTCATATTCCACTCCTAATCTCTTAAGAGGGGAGGAGGGTAGGTTTCTTAATGATAAAGGGTAAGTACCTAAAAAATCTTGTTTTATCATAAAAATCATTATTTTTGAGGTGAAACTAACTTACCCTCTATCATTAGCTGACTCCAACATTGAGTGCTCGAGGCAGGCAAGAGATTCCCTATAACTAAATTATCAAGATATAAATTTCCTCATCACCGCTTCCCTGATGAACATGATCCCATGGCAAGTACTTGTCAGATGAGGATCATCATCAAGGGAGGTCCACTACCTCAGGAGGTGGAATGTGAACCCCAAATGTGGCCATTGGTTGCTGTGCAACGCAGAATGGCAACTTACTGGCCCCTTTGTGTCAGGCCTGCAAAGCTGATGTGGGAGTTTAAACCAAACCTAAATCATGATCCCTCATGAGTTACCCACCTACATAATGGAGTCACTGAGGCACCTCACACCCAAAAACATTAAGACCAATTTTGGAAGAAAGTATTACTTAATCAGCTCAGGGTAGCTTTCTCCAAAGAGAAGCAATGGCTCTGCAACCTACAATAGAAGTAGTGCTCAAGTTACGATAATTCGCCTTATGATAATTCAATTTTGCATGAGGTCAGCAACTGACACCGATATGACAATATTTAGAAAATATTTTTAAATTTTACGCAGGCACAGGCAGCAACCTGCAATCAGGCAGCGAGAGAGACGAAATTACAATAGACCAACTTCTTTTCCTCTATCTCTTTATCCCACCTTCTAATTAAAAAATTAAAAGAGAATGATAAAAGTATTGTTAATAACGTTATACTTTTACATATATGCGTACAGCCATAAACAATAGAAGGAGAAACTGTTGTTTTCCTAATACCTGATTCGGAAAACAGCGGTTGTTTTGCTTTTTTGTCAACCATCGTACGGTAGTAAACATTAACCGTAATTATGTTACAAATGACGTTAAGTAGATTAGGACTGAAATGACATTAAGTAGAATAGGACTGATATATTTTTACATTATACCCTTATTCAGTATGGATAAAAGATCGGCAAGGAAATATACTGCTAAATTTAAGTTGCAAGTTGCAGATGAAGCTGTGAAAATAATGTTCAAGATACTACTGACTATAATTTATTGTGGATCCGCAACATGGATGAAACTCGACCGTAAATAACATTGGTGAGAAAGTATTTTAATCAAAACTACTGGGCATGAAAGAACACATATTACTGCTGTTTTCACACCGATAAAAGATAAATACGTAATCCTTGTATTATGAAGAAATCAAGTGAAAATGGTGAATGCAATCATGATTTTTTTTTACACAAAACAAACATGCTCCCAAAAAGGCCAATGTCATGGCTAAATTAATTTCACAATGAGACCTACTTGTTATATTTCAACTTAAAAACAATTCATATAATGAAAAATAACCTTGTCCCATATAAATAAAGTATCTAGAGATTCATTTACGCTAACTAGAGGCAAGAAAAGCACTCTGAACTGAGTTAACTATGACAAAACCAACTTACTGTGTAATCAGTTTCCAAACCAAACCCCTGATTGCAATTTATAATACAAAAAAAATGAGTATACAGGTGAAAAATAAGAAGCGGGTGCAGGACCTACACCCCGCTTCTGATTTTTCACCTGTGGTTATGTGTGATAAATGAATCATGTACAAAAGTGATAATAATCATTATATATATATATATATATATATATATATATATATATATATATATATATATATATATATATATATATATATATATATATATATATATATATATATATATATATAATACACCACTGATTGCAATTTATAATACAAAAAAATGTATATATATATGTGTGTGTGTGTGTGTGTATATATATATATATATATATATATATATATATATATATATATATATATATATATATATATATATATATATATATAATGTCTTATGATGTGTGTATTCTATAAAAGTTATATGTTTTCTATATTTTTGATGTGCTATTTTCTATATTTCTTGTGTGTTGTGAGATATAATGAGGTGGTTTTGTAGTGGTTTTGTAGTATGTGTTTTTGTAAAATGCTTATATGCTTTCTTTTGTGTTTGTCATATATTAAATGTAATGACTGCAAAAATAGTGTTTAAGGGAGATGCAAAATCTCAGATTCTACAAAAAGGGTTGGTTGGTGATAAGATGTGTCTTCCTGTAGGCTTGTTTGCTCAGGTTGACAGGATGTGGGTGAGAGAGTGATCCTAGAAGCCTCTAATGTTATCAGTTAAAAGGGAGGTGGGTTGACAGGTTTGATATCCATGGCCAGTGCAGAGGCCTGCGTGTTTACACAAGTGTTAAGGCAGGCAGCTGTCAATCATTCAGATAAGGGTACAGGCCTATGTCGCTTTCTGAGCCAGAGAATAAATCATCTGTTTATTACTGTAAGAAAGAAATTATGTTTATTCTATTGTAGAGACAGAAACTCAGTTTATTCCTATTTCTTCCAGGGTGACCACTTTCTTCAAATGCCTAACTAGCAACCCAGGTTTAACCTCATGGAAGATTTTTGGTAGAATATTAGTTAGTCCAGACTGAGACCCTGTAGAGGTTGGTCTCTCTCTCTCTCTCTTTCTCTCATTTCCTCTTCATATAGGAGGTAAAATTTTGGTCACTCTCCCAAACATATAAGTTTTGTGAACTGTTAATAATATTTAATGCTCCCTTGGTAGAATCTGATGTGAGAGAACATATTGTAACAGGCCTGAGGTACAAGTGTTTTTACTGAAGAAAAAGGAGTTGTGTAATGGTGTGCAGAGACTTGTATAAGGTAAAGTGGTATTTACTTATTATTTTAACATAGTACAAAGGTGAATGTGGTCTTTTAAAAATGTGGATGTAATCTTTTTAAAAAGGTAGATATAATCTTTAAACAGATTTTGCCTTGGTGAAATTATTGTTGATACACTTTTTGTGCATTTTTACATGCTCTTGTCTTGACATTTCTTCTATGTGTTCTTGTGTTTATAATTTCAGTGTTACCAAAGATTTTGTGTTGGTGATTGATTTAACATTGATTTAGCACTTTTTATGTGTTGACTCTTTAACACTGAATACTTGTGTTGATTTCATTTCTTAAGATTTCTTTTTCAAATTTGAAGTAAATCTTAACAGTCTGAATTCTGCTTACTTAACCCTTAAACACTGAGCGTTTATTTACAAGTGTCTCCCGTATGCCGGCGAGGTTTGAGAGTTAGCGGCGAAGCGGAAAGAAAGTTTTTTCAAATAATCACAGCATGCTTAGTTTTTAAGATTAAGAGTTCATTTTTGGCTCCTTTTTATGTCATTGCCTGAAGTTTAGTATGTAACCATCAGAAATGAAAAAAAATATCATTATATATAAATATTGGAATATATGACAGCACAAAAAAAAATTTCATATATAATTGTATACAAATCGCGCTGTGAGCAAAACGGTTAAAGCTAAAGTTATTTTTTTTTGTTGTATTGTGCATTAAATTGCAATGATTTTGGTATATAACAAATTGTAAAACGATCAAAGCAACACAGAGAAAATATTATAACAAAATGATGCATAAATTCGTAATGTGGGGACCTAAAAAAAAATTTTTTTTTTTTAAATTCACCATAAATCGAAATGTTGTACTAGAGACTTCGCGTTTGTTGCAAAATGAAGGTAAATGATTGAATATTACTGGAATGTAAGAGTTCTAGCTTACAATTGCAGTTTTCGACCATTTCGGTCGAGTTAAAGTTGACCGAAGGTCGAATTTTTTCTATTTCTCGTGATTTATATGAAAATATTTCAAACTGGATGAAAACTACAACCATTCTTGTATTCTAAATGAAATTGCACACATTTTCATATATAAAACTTTATGTAATGGCCAACAGAGAACGGTGCAAAACTTACGACAAAGTGACTAAAGAATTTCTGAGATGTTCAGCCGAGTTAGCATGCCAGACGTAAGGAAAAAGTTTTTTCAAAAATTCACCATAAATCGAAATATTATGCTAGAGACTTCCAGTTTGTTGCAAAATGAAGGTGAATGATTGAATATTGCTAGAATGTAAGAGTTTTAGCTTACAATTGCATTTTTCGACCATTTCGGTCAAGTCAAAGTTGACCGAATGTTGAAATTTTGGCACTTATTGTGATTTATATGAAAATATTTCAAAACTGATAAAGCTACAACCATGAGTTATTTTTTGTTGTATTCTACATGAAATTGTGCACATTTTCATATATAAAACGTTATGTAACGGCTAATAGAAAACGGTGCACAAATTACGACAAAGTGACTAAAGAATTTCTGAGATTTACAGCAGAGTTAGCGCGCGCGGACATAAGGAAAAAGTTTTTTTCAAAAATTCACCATAAATCAAAATATTGTGCTAGAGACTTTTTGTTTGTTGCAAAATGAAGGTAATTGATTGAATATTACTAGAATGTAAGAGTTTTAGCTTACAATTGCATTTTACGACCATTTTGGTCGAGTCAAATTTGAACGAAGGTTGAAATTTTGGCACTTATCGTGATTTATACGAAAATATTTCAAAACTGATAAAAGCTACAACCATCAGTTATTTTTTGTTGTATTCTACATGAAATTGTGCACATTTTTATATATAAAACTTTATGTAACGGCTAAATAGAAAACGGTGCAAAATTACGACATAGTGACTAAAGAATTTCCGAGATTTTCAGCAGTTAGCACACTCGGACGTAAGGAACATAAGGAAAAAGTTTTTTCAAAAATTCACCATAAATTGAAATATTGTGCTAAAGACTTCTCGTTTGTTGCAAAATGAAGGTAAATGATTGAATACTACTAGAATGTAAGAGTTTTAGCTTGCAACTGCATTTTTCGACCATTTCGGTCGAGTCAAAGTTGACCGAAGGTTGAAATTTTGGCACTTGTCGTGATTTATATGAAAATATTTCAAAACTGATAAAAGCTAGAACCATGAGTTTTTTTTTTTTTTGTATTCTACATGAAATTGCACACATTTTCATATATAAAACTTTGTGTAACGGCTAATAGAAAACGGTGGAAAAATTACGACAAAGTGACTAAAGAATTTCCGAGATTTTCAGCAGAGTTAGCGCGTGCGGACAGAAGGAAAAAGTTTTTTAAAAAATTCACCATAAATCGAAATATTGTGCTAGAGACTTCCCGTTTGCTGCAAAATGAAGGTAAATGATTGAATATCACTAGAATGTAAGATTCTTTGCTTACCAAAAAAAAATATATATATATATACACATATATATATCTATATATATATATACACATTCATACATACACAAACACACATATATTTTTTTTTTATTTTGGTACGAATACATAAATGAAAGGAATGCAGGTGAAAAACTTTTTTTTTTTTTGCATAAAACGAAATAATATACGAAACACCAATAAATACAGATATATAAAAACTTGTAATAAATATAAAATTAAATATAAAATCAATGCAGAATACTCACTCGAAATCCTGACTCTTCGTTCTATTCTTGTTTTCTTCCTCCTCCATTGAAGAGTCTTGCATTTTTTTCCTCTAGACATAACGAGGTACAGGTGGAGGAGGGAGACGCGCGCCCTTACTGCAGATGGGCCTCCCTTCGGCGGTCCGCTGCACCCTCCAGTGTCCCTTGGGTAGGCGCACTCCAATATATAACCGAAGTGTGGTGTTTGCGGTCACACTCCCCGATCCTGCAAAGTGCTAACTTGCAGGTGCAACAGATGAACCGGGTATCTCTTCCTTCTGCCATTCATATGGCACACCCGGCACCGTTTCTGCTTACGCCCTTCTAGGGGCTCCAGTGTGTGATCCCCTTCCTACAGCCAACACACGGGGTCCACTATCCGACGGGACATTGGAATGTCAGGGATGGCAGCAGCAGGGACAGGGACAGGGACAGCAGGGGGGGCGGCAGCAAGGGTGGCATCATCAAGGGCGGCGGCAGCAGGAGCAGGACGACCAAGGTTGGCCCTCCTAGCGACATCTGCTCTATCCTCTTGGGGCAGATCTGGAGCTCGGGGCAGGGAGGCGGTGCTGGAAGACCACTCCTCAGGATTGAAGTTTATGAGGGCATTCCCAGCCACCTCAAGAAACTGGATGTGGGACAACCTTCGGGTGTCAGAATTGTACCCACAGTAGAGGATGTAGGCATTCTGGAGAGCCAACTGAAGGAGGTATTTGAGGAGCTTCTGTGTCCACCTCCTGGTTCTCCTGGCGAAGGGATAATACTGGATTAGTTGACCAAAGAGATCAACTCCTCCCATGTGCCTACTGTAGTGCCCGATGACAGTAGGCCGTTGGACACGAAACTCCTCATACGTAACTCGGCCCTGCCGACGTGTCTTCTTCCACTGAACGACCTCTTCTTGGATGGGCTCATGACTCGTCGTAATGATGGGCATGAGTTGGACCCCCTTCCAACAGATGACGAAGACATCTCCCTTCCGCCGCCACTCTGTCTCTCCTCTTGCCAGATGTTGCGGCTGGCTAGCGAACCTCTTGAGGACATTCAGGGCCCCATGCACCAACCGAAGGGTACCACTGACGTGCACACCTGCTTCATACAGTTCCTCGCCCAGGGCTACTGAGTTATAATAATTATCCATAAACAGGTGGTATCCCTGGTTACGGAAACGATCCACAAGACCGAAGAAAGGTCACGCAGCGTGGGGAAGACCCCGGAAAACACAGAGAAGTCCACGATGTATCCAGTGTTGGATTCCGTAATAAAAAATAACTTCACACCATATTTCTTTGGCTTCTTGGGGTTGTACACTTTTATGCTTAGAAGCCCTTTGTATGGCATCATCCCCTCATCCAAAGAAAGGTTCTTGGAAGGAACCAGGAGAAACTGGCACCGTTCACGAATGTAGTCCAACACTGGGCGGACTAAGATGAGGCGGTCTGGGTTATTCCGGGGTATGGCCCTTCAGTTGAAGGCGTTGAAAATACCTGTCCAACGCCAGGAAACTATCACGGGGCATAATGCCAGGCACATTGGGCGTACTTAAAAAAATTCCGCCTCCAATATTGCCTGATGTTGGCAGCAGGAATCATTCCAAAGAAAATGTGGAGCCCCTAAAAATGCACCATGTCCGTGAAGTTGCAGCCCCGCCAGCGATATGACAACGTCGTCTGCAGTTCCTCATGGCAGTACTGAGCGTAATCCGCCGTCTCTGCAACGAGGTATTCCAGGAATTCCCGCGTAAGGAAGAGCTGAATGAACACCAATGCAGTGAGAGGCACAGGGACGGTCAGTCCAGGTGCTGCCGTGAAGGGGTGCATGTTAGGTGGGGTGGGTCCTCCAACCACCCCTCATCATTTTCGGACAAGCGGCCTTCACCTAAGCTGCCGCGACGTTGCAACCTTCTACGGGCCCTTGTGCAGGCAAGACTTCGCACTCCCACCCTCCTCTGGCCCATCTCCCTCACTTTCACCATCACTTTCTGTCTCGTCCCCACCAGCCACAATCGGTGCCTCCTCCTCCTCAGACTCTCCCTCATAGGCACTGAAACCACTCAACTCCAGTTCACTTTCATGCTCTGGCTCTCGTACGGACATTGGGAGCAAATACTCGTCATCACTGACATCGGGAGTGATGTCCTCGTCACTAGATGACCAACTGCCATCAAAATGAGGACTTTCCACCTGCTCTCGATCGAGCTCCAACAAGTACTCATCAATGTCCTTTTGTTGGAGGCCTCCCAAATGCTTACGAATGCCCCTCAGGACACCCCGATGCTTCCTAGGGGTCGTAAAAGGCACAGGATGTGGTTCTTGGTCCCTTTCGGCCACACGTGGCTGCACAACACGGCGTTGAAAAGCTGGGTCACCTTGGGTGCTTGGTCCCTCTCCAGCATCCAAATCTAAAACTCGCCTCACACACTCACTACTGACAGGCAATATGCGCCTTTCACGGTCCTGACAACGTTTGGACATCTCTGCAAATGTCCTATTGCGTCACAAATACGCTAACACTCGCACAAGTTCTGCAAAACACGAATGCATCAAGAAATTGCTCTCCGACGATGCTTCGCTGATGCTTTGTAGTGCGAGAAGAAAGAAATTCACGCATGTGCAGCTGGGTCACGCTTGTAAACAAAACAACAGCATGATCAGTGAACTGCCAGCATCCCTCAAGGCGCGTGATTTAAAATCTTTAGCAAACTAGGCCTATAACTATTTTTCCGCGAATATTTAAAAAACTTATTGTAGTCGATGTATTTTACGTCCACTTGGCACCCGACAGACAATTTTTGTCGATGTAAAATACGTCCGGTCGGCGTTTAAGGGATAATATGTCAGCAGACATAATTCTTCACGATTCCAAGGAGTGAATTGTCAATGAGTGGCGAATGATGGGAGCCCTTCGTGTGAGAAGGGGTCTTCTGTTTCCAATTAAGACACTCTCTCTCTCTCTCCCTTATGGTGTTTACCTTCACCTTTTGAATAGAGAATTTGATGAATAAGGTCTTTCCTCTTGTGAGGTGGTTACTGACCTCAGGAAATAGAGAATTCGAAGAATAAGATCTTTCCTCTTGCGAGGTGGTTATTGACCTCATTCATATTCATATATAACTCTGAAGTTTAAATCCCCACCTGTGATCGCTCCTACTGCTGTTGAAGCTCTTCTAAGCTCAAGGAAGGATTCAAGAACACCTTTTGATTTTCTTGGCTAAGGAAGATGAGATGATAGCTTGGCAGAGGGAATGAGTGAGATGACTGGTCTCTCTTCTTTCCCTTTTTCCTTTCTTCTCTACCTATAGACGGTTGTGAAGAATGACTCATATGCTGGAACTGGCTTGATGCAGGTGAGTTTTGCAGTCATGCTGTTACAGTATTTATATGTTCCATACAACATATAAACATGCTTCTCAGTAGCCTTTACTTCTCTCTCCAGCAAGGGGGGTGAGAAGTGGTGGCAATCCCACTGCATGTAACGGACATGGTTTGTTGATTGAACAGATATACTGTAGTTCTCTTTCACTTCCATATATAGCCTTTGCTTCTCTCTCCAGCAAGGGGAGTGAAGAGTGGTGACAAACCCACTGCAAGTGGCTGACTTGGTTTGTTGCTTCAACAGATATATTTCTCTTTGACTTATATATATGCCATGAATAAAGGGGGGGGGGAATGTCCTATCATCAGAGGGCAACTCCATTTTTGAGTAGCTTACTGAACTTGTCATCATTGGGGATCCCCTCAAAGAATGTCTCCTCTGTTGACGATGCACCTTCCATAGACAGTACTAGGACATCTCTGTCGACAGTGCAAATTCTGTTGACAGTAGAGTATGTAACATATTTCTCCATAGAACATCTTATCATAGTACATCCCCTGGGGTTATCCTATCATCATCTCTGTATACAGTGCTGATGAATGGGGTTGCAGTAGCATGCTTGACACAGATGTTAGTCAGACACACCCCAGGATGAGGAATGTATGTCCGACAAGTTCTGTCACTGGAGTCTATACCCTTGCACGGGTACAGGAGTTCTGCTTTTTTGGCAACGCTAAGTGATTGAGCATGCCTACTTTCTCTTACCAGTTTCTACCACCATACTGGTTTTAATACCAATAATGTGTATACAAGAAGAACTTTTATGTTTATGAAATTTTGAACGATGATTCTTAGCTATGCTAAACCACTTTCACTTTTGGCACCAATGAGGTCTTACTGATAAGGACAGTGAATTGATCGAGACACTGATCTCTTTCTTTTCTAGTTGCCTTCCTCTCTACCGAGTTAGGCAGGAAGATAAGACCTATCAGATGTTGGACCTACACAGTACACGTGACGAAGTATTCCAACTGAATGGATATATCTATCAACTGATCTGGAGACTAAGTTCTAAAAACTTATCTTCTGTCAAGGATAGGTGTCTGGAGCCCCTTTCCTTGGTCCTTGTGCTGTTACTTTGCTCCTGTGAGGAGTAGACGTAGGGGCAGTAATTGCTGCTTACAATCCTCAGTATGATAACGACACCACAATACCAACATTGGTCTCCAAAGCTCCTAGTGTTCTTACATGTCAGGTTTGAGACAGTGGTAGTACTCGGAGAGACAGAAGTACTTTCGGTACGACGGCCATCAAGGAATCAAAAGCGAGATGGCATTTTTTCAATGAAATCAAGGGATAAGACGGTTGATCTTGGCTTGTGGTTCTCGCTCAACTCGAAAGAAGACTGGTCATACCCTTTCTTCTCTTGATTTCCTGTTGTTGGCTCTGTTATGATTTGCTTATTCTATATATTCGAAGGTGATCATATCATTTTCCTTTGGTGGTCCTGTGGCACCAAAGACAGTATGACTTCTGTGTTACCCGCATAATCTAGGCCTTCAGCCCAAAGCTAACGACCAGTTCGTTACTGTAGAGCTGCCCGAGAAATGATGGCAAAGGGATCCTTTCTCTAGCTAGGGAATTGATCAACCAAGCTTACCACAAAACTTCCTACTGGACATCAGTACGTTTTGGGAAAGATCTATAGAAGGCAAAGTCATCCATATGTCTGTCACATTCAGAAAGGACCTGTACTTCGAGTACTGATTGGATTTCTTAAACCAATCTATATACTAAAACTTTGGGTGCACAAACTTGTTCATTGTGTACATTTACATGGTATGGGTTCTATGGTACAGTTTGCAAGACAAATATTTAATATTTGCAGTGGATTGTGACTGCAATAAATATTAACAAATTTACTTACTGTATATATTCGTGTAATATTCGACCTCATGTAATGTTCGACCGCCATTTTTTACTGCATATATTAGGATTTTAGCATATACCCCATGTACTGTTTGAGTTTTTGATTCTGGCAATAAGCCTAGGCTATGTTTCTATATATTTGGAATCAAATATATCATCTCAGATTCTGACATCTAAAAACTGAGTTAAACTAAGAGGCTAAAAGCTTAGAATATACCTATAAATTGTATAAAAAATTAGTATAATGTACAGTATACAGTGGTACCTCGGTTTCCGACGCTAATCCGTTCTAGAAGGAATGTCGAGATTCGATTTTGTCGAATTCCGAATCAATTTCGACCATAAGAAATAACTGAAAATGGATTATTCCGTTCCTGACCACCAGTCACTACTCCAACCTTGTCTTTTTATACAAAACACTACACACATTACAATTAAATAAGTTCAGAGTTAAATAACTTACCTTAATAGAAGTCTTCTTACAGTTTTAAATGCATACTGTATAAAAAAATTGGCCTACCAGTGGTAGACCGAGCGCTGCAGGCTAGGCTAGGCAGCCCATATGCACTCAGAATGTAGTGTAACGGGTACGCACAAAAACTGTTGTTAATGATAAATACAATGAAAAACAAGCCTGGTCATTACATTGAATTAATAAAACAATATTAAAAATAAGCCAAATGTACTGTAGAGTCTGTTATAAAAATTAAGAAAAATGTCTTAAGTTACATCGGCATCGGCAGCTTGTGGCAAGCGCGAATGTAAACAAACCAGAGCGCCCGTCCTGGTGGCATATCGCGTACTACTGTAATTACATAAACATTGTGTACGTTCAGGATTGTATTAATTTATGGTAAATTCCATTCAGAGTCTACTGTAAGTGCTTTTAAATGTGCGTGGGAAGAACGCCACCAACAACGCCAACTAGCGGCGGCGTTACCGAAACACTTTTGTTTACAAACATCATATGTTTCGTCAACGGGTCGGATCGCGTCGGGTCGGATTCCGGTTTGTTGTTCGGGAACCGGCGCAAAGTTTACTCGGCATTTCGTGTCGGAATCCGATTTTGTCGAAGTTTCGCACGGTCGGAGACCGGGGTTCCACTGTACTCATTTCAAATCATTAAAATTAACTATAATAAACAAAAGAAAAAAACTTCCAACTTTCTTTGTTTACAATCATTTTATCATAACTACCAAGGCTTGCCAAGCAACCACTGTAACTAGTGAAGAGTATAATCATCATACATTTCTGTTCTTTAATTTCTCTTCAACCATTAATAACTAGCAAACTGTATAATAACCATTCGTTTCTATTCTTTACTCTCCCTTTACCCAATTCCACTATTCTTTTAACTCTATTGCCCTGTTACTGTTTCTTATATTAAAAGTTTTCAAAATATTTTTATTCAATACCCTTTAATAGGGCGTCAAATATATACAGCAAGTTTACTGCTAAATTTATACTGCAAGTGATCGCTTCTGCTGAAACAAGCAACAACATGCAAGCTGCTAACAAATATGGCATATCAGAAAAGTGTGTTCGTGATTGAAGGAAGAAAATGGAAAGTTAAACTGAATTTACCAGATCCTTTTTACCTAAAGAAAAATGTACGACTCTTTGTGAATCATAAGTGAAGAGAAAACAGCTGATAAAATGCAAATGGCGGCTAATACTTGTTTACATTCGGGAAATGTAGGCTACACTTATTATAGCTGAGAACAGCCATAAATATAGAAACAACATAACAATAACAAAAGATCCTCAGATAAGTAAAACATTTGTATTTATTCGCTTTATTTTACAAAAAAAAAAAAAAAATAGTTCATCAACTTCTGTAGAAGAAAATGCTACTTTGTTGACTTTCGTTGTCAGAAATCCAAACCCTAGGCTTAGCCTTGTCCCAAAATCTTGCAATTTTCCAAAACTATACCCCATGTAATGTTTGACCCCAAAATTTTATGTCATAAAACTGGTCTTTAAATATCGAACATTACACGAGTATAAATGGAATTTGTGACACAGTCAAAAAACTTCAAAGCAATTTTAATTATTAATATTTCAGTAGTGACCATGGCCTATAGGATCGAAGGGAATGTGCTTACTTTGTTATACTGACACCTGAACAAAAACAACTAAAACTTTAGCTTTAGACCAAGATTAAAACACTTGTCTTTCTGATTTTAGACTATCAAATATCATGATCTGTGAGCACTTGCCCTAAGAAATTTACACACAAAACAGATAAATTTCAATACTCTGTATATGGGATGCCACCAAATAATGACTCATAAAGGAATATATCATCTAGATAAAGCACTGTATTCTTACCTTGCATCTGCATCTTCTTCAAATCCTAGTAATGTGAATTCTGTTAATTCCTCCTTATTACAAATCCTACACAAGGGGGGACAAGGATCACCGCAAAAGCCTATGCATGGATGACCACAATTTTTTAACAGTTTTGGACAAGGCTTCTGGCATGGTGGGACAGAACATGGTTCTCCACATCTTTTACCACAACGCTGGTGTTCACACTTCCATGTACATGGCTCCTGCAAAATGAATTAATGTATCTTTTAGATTCTTTTTATAGGGTGACATTCCACCCTCTAGGTCCCATTGCTGTGTAACCAGTTGGTTCTTGGCCACGTATAAATAAATCTAATCCTTCGGGCCAGCCCTAGGAGAGCTGTTAATCAGCTCAGTGGTCTGGTTAAACTAAGATATACTTAACTTTCCTCATTACAATGTTCTGGTCATAAAGAGATACTTCTGGTATAACTGGTAACCTCAATTATTGAAAGATTAGTTACGTCCTAACTGCTGTAAATCAAGTTTCATAAAAATTATCAGTATTTTAGATACAACTGTATTATTTGACTTTTGCAGATGGATGGTGTTAGAATTTCAAAGGACAATTTCCAACAATGAAATAATATCACTGTCATAAAATTCATATACGAAACATTAGTACAGATTTCACTACAAATTATTTGCAGTAGTGCGAGTGTTTTGGAATACTGGTACATTACATATAAGGAAGGATTTACACCTTCCTTAACCAAACATTTCGGTACTTCTTAGCACTTGGTTGCCAGAACAAAATTATTTTATAAGCATAAATTTATCATTGCTTTATAAGCATAAATTTAACAATGTCCAGCTGACACTTTACATTAGGTAATTAAAAAGTACACTCCAGTTAGAACTTTTAACACGAGTGAAAGAATGATCACATATACTACTTGCAAAACAAAAGCTTAGAATTTTGTACAAATTTTATGACAGAAAAAAAAAATCCGTTAAGTACAGGTGCCAGTGTATTAAAATTTTCCTTAATTACTTAAGATATGAGAACCCAATAATTACTAATAATGAAACTAGGTTTTCTCTGGAATCTACAATACAATACAATATTTATTTGGAATGGTATCACTATTTCAAATTATTTCTGCTTACTGCTGACAACTTTCTATTTTAAAAAATTTAAATACTGATGAATACTGGGGTAAATTTATTTCTTACTAAAAACACAATGCAAACAAAACAATGCAAATGAACAAAATACATAGTGATAACTACAGTCGTCCCTCGTCTATCGGGGGGGTTAGTCTAGTACAAAAACCCCACCACAGGCAAAACTCCGCGAAGTAGCGAACTTATATTTATTTGATTATTTACTGTATACATATATATTTTAAGGCTTTATAAACCCTCCCCCCCCTCTTATAAAGCTTTCCCACAGTTATAAACCTTTCCCTTCCCCTCACTCTTATAAACATTTCCTATGCACTTAAATAATTTCTATACTCTTAAAACTACGTAATTAAAAAAAAAAATCACAAGCTGTTTGGTGAAAATGGTGTGGGGCCGGCTGGGAAAGGTTGATAACAAAATAAATTTTATTCACATTTTGCAAGGATAATCAAAGGAATCGATAGTATGTGTGTGTTTGTGTGTGGAGAGAGAGAGAGAGAGAGAGAGAGAGAGAGAGAGAGAGAGAGAGAGAGAGAGAGAGAGAGAGAGAGAGAGAGATTAATCAGCATCTGGCAAATGTGAAAACAATCCCTCACACATGTAAGATTGTTGATGCATTTTATACACTTGGATCTTGCGTGCAAGAAGGAGGTTTATTATGCCACAGCACATCAACTTACTGTTGGCAAACGACAGAATTTAAAATTATAATATGATAATCATAAGGATTTTGCAAACAAGTAATAAGTAAAGAATGCAGGTAAGAAAAGGAAAGAGGTATCACAAGGAAATCATATAAACAAATAATCCAAGGCATGCAGAAGCTGAACAAGGTGCCTGTATGTTTACTATGGAGCTGAGTTACTTTTACAGTGCTAAAAAATTGTAAAAGCAAGTGTCACTTGATAGGTATTTACTGTAACAAAAAGAAGTGATTCAGGCAATCGAATGTAGAGGGGGAAAAAAAAAAAAAAAAAAAGGGCAAAAAGTAGTGAAAGACAAAAATATTCCAAGAACAGCTCGAAGTCAGTGGGAAGCAGACCCCCATCCCCTCCCTCTCCTCTCTAACATCTCTCTCAGCCAGCCCAGTCCCAAACACTTGCTCAAGTAGGACCATTCGATTTCTTATTGTTAGTGTATTGCATTCGACTGTTTTTATATTGCACCATATGATAAATTTATTGTGACATTCCCTTCTTTTATTTTCTCTATGTGAATTGTTACTGCTTTTATGTTCATACAGTAATGTTTTTACTGTCTCTTCTCCTCTCCTCAACAATATAAACACTCCCTCTATCCCAAGTTAGCTGTGAATCACCGCACTGACATACGACTTTGTTCATCTTTTATATTTTATTGTGAAATGCTTTGTTCTTTTATTTATTTTGTTGAATATGGTTATCATTAAACAATATATTGTACAGGAAAAGCATTTAAATACTACCTTTCCCACTCTCTCATAAAACACTTCCTACACTCTTAGACAATCAGCGGCCAGGAGACAGAGCACGGTGCTCTGGCTGGTCGCTTCCCATCCATCAGCCAATAGTGTGCTGTGTATGATCTCAATGTGGGAAAACTAGCTCAAGCAGAAGCTGCATTTTCCATATGTGAGACTGTTTGGCTACTCGTCTGCTGTACGCTACACATTTTACTTTGATTCCAAATTCACTGTACTGTATTATGCAAAGAAGATCACCATATGTGAGATTGTTTGGCTACTCGTCTGCTGTACACTACATATTTTATTTTGATTCCAAATTCACTGTACTGTATTATGCAAAGAAGATCACCACACACTTTTACCAAATATTTATTGAATCATGGAAACCAATGAAAAAAATAGCAGTTTACCCACATACAGAAGTAGAGACTGTAAAACACAAAGGGAATAAAAGGGAAAAGTAGATAGTGTTTTCACTTTTTTAGGCTGGAAAATGCTTATTTTACCACTAAAAATAATAATTTCAGGCTAGAAAATGCTTTTTTATACCACAAAAATAAACATTTTAGGATAGAAAAAGCTTATTTTACCACAAATAAACATAAATATTGTACAACAAAATCCCGCGATATGGTGAAAAATCCATGCTACAAATTTGGATATACTGTATTAAATTTTAAAAATCTGCGATGCACTGAGACCGCGATATAGCGAGGGACGACTGTATTCTAAATTTATTCTTACCTAAATACATATTGCAAACACAGAAAAAGAATATAATGACAATCACATTGCCAACATGAATTATAAATGGCAATGAATTACAAATCTGCATTAGTGATAACATTGTAAACCTTGCATGAACTTTAAATGAATGATTTTAAGCTTATTTAATCTGAAATACCAATAACATTAGACAGCTGTCGAATATTATTTTAGCAATATGTATAGAATATCATTTTTCTTGCATCCCCTGAGCCATTGTATCTACCTGCACTTCAATAAGTCCACTTAAAACAAATCATTCTCTTCTCTGTACTACTGTATCACAGCACCTAGTACAAGAAAACAAATTATGACCATGAAAACCTACTAACAAAGCACTGGTCCGAGTTTAAATAAATCAAGATTTACTTTTCCATCCGCACAAGAGTTAACCCTTAAACGCCGACTGGACGTATCATAAGTCGACTAAAACTGTCTGTCGGGTGACGAGCGGACGTACCATATGTCGACTACAAAAAATTTCAACCTTCAGTCAACTTTGACTCTACCGAAATGGTCGAAAAATGAAATTGCAAGCTAAAACTCTTACATTCTAGTAATATTCAATCATTTACCTTCATTTTGTAACAAATTTGAAGTCTCTAGCACAATATTTCGATTTATGGTGAATTTTTGAAAAAACTTTTCCTTACATCCAAGCGGAAACTCGGCCGAAAATTTCAGAAATTCTTTCGTCATTTTGTCATAATTTTTGCACCATTTTATATTAGCCATTACATAAACTTTTACATATGAAAATGTGCGCAATTTCATGTAAAATACAACAAAAAACAACCCATGGTTGTAGCTTTTATCAGTTTGGAAATATTTTCATATAAATCACGATAACTGCCAAAATTTCAACCTTCGGTCAACTTTGACTCGACCAAAATGGTAAAAAAACGCAACTGTAGGCTAAAACTCTTACATTCTAGTAATATTCAATCATTTACCTTCATTTTGCAACAAATTGGAAGTCTCTAGCACAATATTTCGATTTATGGTGAATTTTGAAAAATCTTTTTCCTTACGTCCGCGTGCAGTAACTCGACCGAACATCTCAGAAATTCTTTTGTCACTTTGCCATAATGTTTGCACCGTTTTATATTAGTTGTTACATGAAGTTTTATATAAGAAAATGTGAGCAATTTCATGTAGAATACAACAAAAAATAACTCACGGTTGTAGCTTCTATCAGTTTTGAAATATTTTCATATAAATCATGATAAGTGCCAAATTTCAACCTTCGGTCAACTTTGACTCGACCGAAATGGTCAAAAACGCAATTGTAAGCTAAAACTCCTACATTCTCGTAATATTCAATCATTTACCTTCATTTTGCAACAAATTGGAAGTCTCTAGCACAATATTTCGATTTATGGTGAATTTTTGAAAAAACTTTTTCCTTACGTCCGCGCGGTAACTCGGTCGAACATCTCAGAAATTCTTTCGTCACTTTGTCGTAATGTTTGCACCATTTTATATTAGTCGTTACATAAACTTTTATATATGAAAATGTGCATAATTTCATGTAGAATACAACAAAAAATAACTCGTGGTTGTAGGTTTTATCAGTTTTGAAATATTTTCATATACATCATGATAAATAGAAAAAATTCGACCTTCGGTCAACTTTAACTCAAACGAAATGGTCGAAACTGCAATTGTAAGCTAAAACACTTACAGTCTAGTAATATTCAATCAATTACCTTCATTTTGCAACAAACAGAAAGTCTCTAGCACAATATTTTGATTTACAGTGAATTTTTGAAAAAAAAAACTTTTTTTTACGTCCGCTCGTTACGAATTCATGCATCATTTTGTGATGATATTTTCTCTGTGTTGCTTTGATCGTTTTACAATTTGTTATATACCAAAGAAAAAAAAATAACTTATTAGCTTTAACCGTTTTGCTCATAGCGCAATTTGCATACAATTATATATGAAATTTTTTTTTTGCGCTGTCATATATTTCAATATTTATATATGATAATAGTTTTTTTCATTTCTGATGGTTGCATACTAAACTTCAGGCAATGTCAAAAAAAGGAGCCAAAAATGAACTCTTAATCTTAAAAACTAAGCATGCTGTGATTTTTTGAAAATAACTTTTTTTCCGCTTCGGCGCTAACTCCCGAATGCCACCGGCATATGGCAGACACTTTCGTAAATAGAGGCTAGGCATTTAAGGGTTAATCATACAGATGTTTGCTTACACTAAAACCAGGAATACCATTTGCTGTCTGCACTGATGAGTGCATACTTTTGGCTGTGGAGAGAGAGAGAGAGAGAGAGAGAGAGAGAGAGAGAGAGAGAGAGAGAGAGAGAGAGAGAGAGAGAGAGAGAGAGAGAGAGAGAGAAGAAACATATTGCATTGTAGATTGGATTTGTTCAAGTACCTAATGTGTGTTTTCATGTTGCAGGGATGAATATTTTGTATGCCATACCACATTTCAATAGGTTTCAAGTTGCAATATCAGATAAGAATACTAAGACAGGAAAAGACAAGAGGAGTAGACTAGGCTTAAGCTCACCAGTGCATTATGCACAGCCCATTACTGTAATTCAGAAACCATGTATATTTTGTAATGGTCACAACCTCAGCATGTCTAAAAATATAGTTTTTCTAGTTTCTTCTCCTTGTTGATTTTATTAGTAACAGAAAGTTAGCCAAATTTTGGGTGTGTCTTATAAGCCAGCAAATATGGTACTTGATAATGGTAAGTAACTAATAAGACAACTTCATATTTACTAAATTCAGAAAACAAGCTGTTTCAAAACATTTTTCACCTGAATATTTCATACTATATACTGTAATAAAAGCTGTAACTCAACACACAGTGTGTACTTTACAGGTGGATATCAGGTAATAAATGATAACGTTGCCACTATATCAAAACATACAACCCTTTAAACTTTGCCAAATCCACAAAATTCAGAGTTCTCAAACACTGTCCAATCCACAAGCTTCAGAGGCTAAAGAATTTGACTTAAATCCTAAGCTCTGATCAAGATTATACCCACAAGGTACTGTCCACTCTTTATAATTCAAATCTCTCCACAATGCATAACATAACAATATTAATAATTATATATGAACTTCCAATGAGCAAAGATACACAAATTCATTACAGGCTTTTTTTTTTTTCCGGGAGGAATGGTAGCAAACCTAGCCTTAAGGGTTACTCTCATCCTCAAGAGTTGAAAGTTCTTGGCAAATTCTCAAACTAGTATTCATCTTACTCTGGTTACTCTGGGGTAAGTTTAGTTGCTCCATAAATGTTAACTTTCTTAAAGTGAAAGTTTTTCAATACTGGTAAACTAATGTAAGGAATGCAGTAAGAGTATAATAATAAAAGAAAACAGTGATACAGCTGCTACATTACCTGACAAAAATTGCAAGGTAAGCCACACTTCTTTCGACAAAGACTATGCTCACATTTCCAATTGCACATTTCCTGACAAGGTGGACAGTCAGCACTACAGGGAAACTGACATCTGAAAAAATATAAGCTTTATAAAGTTTTAATCAAAAAAGCATATCTTGTAAGTACACACCTGTTTTAGACTAAAGTTTTGCAGACTGAATGACATAGGAAAAGTAACACATTTCTAACACTAATCTGCATTTTTCCTAACACATTCTTAAAAGTAATCTGCTTTTTTTCTGGGAATGGCTGCTGAATCTTGGCGCGTTAACTGGTAGAGATGGGGGGGTAAGAAGGGTAACCCTTCACTTGCCTCCTACCTCCTCCTCGCCACTTCACTTTTTCCTTCAGCCGCAGGGACAAAGTGGGGTGGCTGACGTGTGTTCAACCTATATAGAAGGCTCTGGTTTGTATGCCTAGGAAAGTTAAGTTACTTTTAAAAACCTATTGTTCCTACAGGGATACAACCATTGCCTTTTATATTAGGAGACTTATCCCTTACGACAGTTAAGCTGGATTCCACCTGGAAATATCATGCTCATGGTTGCAAAAGCAAGTGGGCCTACTGGTCTGATATAGGTTAGCCATAGCAGTTGGGCCCTGAGACAGTGAAACTCAAAATGAGAAGGATGTCGAGTAAGGAACAATTTCGAAGAGCAATGACACCTCCCATAGGGGTTCCTGTGATGGTAGGCAGCTTATTCTGGCTATTACCCAGTACCTGTTCAGAAAATGGCTCCATCATGTCCTCTATTCCCCTAACGAAAGAGAAAGGACAACGTGACACATTCTAAAACTACTTAGCACTAAACTCAGTTTATTTTAGCGAGGCGCATTTGCACTGACTCGCAGGGGTGCCCTTTTAGCTCGGAAAAGTTTCCTGCTAGCTGATTGGTTGCAAGTATTTTGTCCGAATAGCATCATTGTTTTCAAATAATTACCAAGTAATGTGAATCGAAACATATTTCCTAACCTAAATTTCTCCATCAGATATATGTTTTGTCAATAAATAATGTTAACGAATAAAGAGATTATAAAGTATTGTGATGGCAAGTCTAAATTTAATAACAACACCCGCCGAAGTCAACAACGGGAGCTTGTTTTTGGATGCAAGCTGCATAATTTTTTTACTTTTCACATATTTTAACACCAATTGGGATAAATTACACTAAGCATAAGAACAACATGTTATTATAAACTTTCTTTGAATACCAGAATCTACTAAAAACATGGAATTAATAAAACTCGCTGTTGGTGAAAACTTCCGGGGAGATAAAAGGAACAGCCTGCGGCTTTAGATAAAATTTAGATAAAATTACCTAGATAGGTAGGCCTAGTTATTCATATGGTATCCACATGCCAGCAAATGTTGATGGGCAAGAAATCTTTTCAGATACATATAATCTTTTATAGGCTTTTGTGCTGAAGCCTTTTGTTATATCATTATGATAAATATGATGGTAAATATGAAGACGCTATTTTTTCTTTTACATAATAATAATGTAATTTCCTTATTATGGCTTTATTTCTTGCACACATTTCAAACTAGGCTAGCCTATGACTATGTATGTGTCTTACACCATTTTTTGGCAATTGCAATAAATTTTGCTTACCACTTTAAGGTAAGGAGTAACAGTAAACACTAGCTGATGCTTGTTATAAGTTAAGCTAGGTGTATGTAGGTCTATGATGTAAGTCCGTGTAGGAAGGGTTTGCTAATTTTGTCGTAAAGGTATAGATTCTATTTTCGGTTTGAGGATACTGTAGTGTTCCATAAATTGTATAAAAATCATAATTAAACGAATTCATAATTTCACCGAGTTACAACCGCGATACCCCTCCCCCTCCCTTCCATCCCCGCCTCGGTATTTGACAGTAGACGCATATAGCCTACTAATCCTTAAAATGTATATGTGTATAGTACATTTTCTACTAAGTCACATATCCTTTTACTTCTCAAAATATCCGCAGAAACTCATGTTAACCTTATATGTGTCCTGAACAGAACGCAAATTAAGAAAAGAAAAAGTTTTCTTATTCGCTTTGTCTGCTGTAACTTACATGAAAGAGTAAGTTGTTAATTTCTGCGAAATATATTTTTATTAGTGTGTACCTACAAAAAGAAGCATAGAAACTCTTTAATTGCAGATATAGCCATTGAAGTAATCTCAATAACATAACACTGATTTCAACACTTACATAAGTCTGGAAAAAAGCTGGGATAGTTTCCCGCTAGGCCGCCACTGGCTGTTCCTTTTACCTCCCCGGAAGTTTTTACCAATAGCGAGTTTTATTAATTCCATATTTTTAGTAGATTCTGGTATTCAAAGAAAGTTTATAACATGTTTTTCTTATGCTTAGTGTAATTTATCCCAACTGGTGTTAAAATATGTGAAAAGTAAAAAATTATGTAGCGTACATCCGAAAACAAGCTCCTATTGTTGACTTTGGCGGGGTTGTTATTAAATTTAGACTTAACCATCACAATATTTTATAATCTCATTATTAACATTATTTATTGACAAAACATATATCTGAGGGAGAAATTTAGGTTGGGAAATAAGTTTTGATTCACATTACTTACTTGGAAATTATTTGAAAACAATGATGCTATTCAGACAAAATACTTGCAACCAATCAGCTAGCAGGAAACTTTACCGAGCTAAAATGGCACCCCTGCGAGTCGGTGCGAATGCGCCTCGGTAAAAAAACCAGAGTTTAGTTAGAATCTATTGCAGGAGATGGCCCTTTTCCCCTAGTACATACGTGGCCAGACAGCTTCCTTGTTAGCCTGCAAAAAAAAAAAAGCCTCTCCCTTGCAAGATACACTGGATAACCTTCACAGGTGAAGGCAGTCCACTCTGCAAGATGGTAATGAGATCGTGTGGATGACAGGAGGGTGGACCAAAGGGACAATGCCTGTGGTGCCTCAACCAGTGTCAGCAGATCTATGTAACAATTGGTGTGTGGCCAACAAGGAGCCACCACAGTCATACGAAGACTAGTGGTGATGAACACTGTTGATCACCCTGCAGAGGAGACTGAAGGGTATGAAGACCTTCATATCCAGATCGCCCCAGGGACATTTGAATGTACCCTCCATCACTGCCCTAGGGTTTGGGACTTGGGAACCCAAGACTGGAAATTTTCAGTTCAATCTGGTTGCAAATAGATCAATCACAAGGGAACCAAATACCTCTAAAAATCTCTCTGCTACTCAGGGGTGTAGAGGCACTCCATCCTCACCACCTGACCCTGCTGGCTGAGCCGACCTGCTAAAATATTCCACCTACCTGCAACATATCTGGCCAGCAACTCGGCAGCTCACTAATGAACCTGCAACTCCAACTGGTACATAAAACTTGAAAATGTGATCCAGCTGCATTTTCAAAACATTGAAGTGCACATGCAGTGTCCTTTGACCCCACACCTAAACAACCCCCTTCTCATGTGTGCACCCCATTCCTTCATCGATGGGTTTGTAAAAAGAAGTATTTACAGTGGGGGGGAGGAATCAATAGAACTCCCTTCAAAAGGTGTCTGTCATCAAGCCACCACGAAAGGTATCCCTCAATCATCAACTATCACACTCACTTTCCCTTCATCCTCACTGACTGAACATGCCACTAACATCACTAGAAACAGTGGTGACAGGAAGAGGAGGAGGATTCGAAGAAAAGTGGAAAAATTTGAAGTTGTAAGGCAGAAATAGAAGAGATAGGTTCAACAATAGATTGGACATCAGCTTGTAAATCAATATATTTGTAGATGACAAAAACTGGCCTTAAGGATGAGCTTAACTGCTAAAATTTTGTGCCTCATTCAAAGCCTAATTTGCTGCCACTAAAGCTAGAAAAACATCATGCGGCAATAACTCAATCCTTCACTGAACAAGGAATGTGACCAGCTGCAAGCAATGAAAGAGAGGCGGCGGCAGCCACAGGACCTTCATCCTGAAACTTAACTTGGACCCGTGGGAGCGGAGAATTCCTACTGCTGCAGGGCATTCCAGAGCTCAGGCTGCAGATAAAGATATTGTTATCTTCTCTCTCGAAGGGAAACATTTAAGAGTGCACATTTCAAAATTCACGGTAGTGCTAGCATTTGTTTTGGTGTGGGTACATGCCCCTACCACTATTGGGGACTGAGAGGAAGAACTTAGCAGACAGCTTCAATTCGTTTTCTCCCATGTCCATGCTAGAGGAGGGAGGGAGAGCTCCGATTATGTAAATACTTGGTAAGTATATATAAAATTTTATTTTATCTCAAAAATGTAATCTTTTATATAAGTAACTTACCTAGTAACTGCATAGCTGATTCAACACTGAAAGAAGGTGGATCCATGGGCATTTATACACCAACATTATCAAGATAATGACTTTGACACACAAGAGTTGCTAGCATCGAGACAATGCTTGTTGTTTCCTAAACCTGACAAGAGAGCAACTGAAGATAGTTACTGCCTCTGGCCGATGCTCCTCTTGACCTGTAGTGGGCGTGGCTGTACAGCCCACAGTCACCCCTACATGAGTGGGAACTTTGCAGTGAGGGAAGTACATCCATGGATAGAAAAATTGAAAAGAGATGCCCTTGCCCTGGATGGAGACCAGAATAACCCAGCAGCGCTGTTATCTACATCACAATAAAAAAGACCACTACCCAAGCCACAAAAACCTGCCAGGCACTCCAGGTACTAAGTAGCCCCAGGCTTCCCATAAACTCAACAGTGAGCAGCAAGGACTGACTTGCATCTCCAAAAGGTTGATTGAGGGATACCCAACAGGGACATAATGGCCCTGACCTTGTGGGCCTTCACTTTAATGATTCGCAAGATGCCTTCTCTAATCTGTGAGTGATATTCTGAAATCAAGCTTCTCAAAAAGAAGGAAAGAGCATTCTTGGAAAGAGGACGAGAAGGGTTCCTCACAGAGCACCATTGGTTGTTTGATGGCCCCCTGATCTTCTCTGTCCTATTAAGGTAATACTGGAGGGCTCTTACAGGGCAGAGAAGCGTCCCTCTTCTTCTAGACCGAGGATGTTCATTAAATTTTTAACGGTGAATGAACGAGGCCAAGGATTAGAAGGCTCCTCATTCTTGGCAAGGAACCCACCAAAGCCACAAGAAAGAAGGTTCTCTTGGTCAGGTTCCTAAGATAGGGAGTGTGAAGCAGTTCATGGGGAGAAAAAGTATACCTTAGTTTTACCAGACCACTGAGCTGATTAACAGCTCTCCTACGGCTGGCCCGAAGGATTAGACATATTTTACGTGGCTAAGAACCAATTGGTTACTTAGTAACAGGGCCTACAGCTTATTGTGGAATCTGAACCACATTGACCAGAGAGCCATTTTAAAACATCGAAATTCCAGGAGACAAAGTCAGACTTCTCTTACTTGACGGAATTAAGGACTTGATTAGGTCACTTAGATCTAGACCTCTACGTTTGAACACTGAACTGAGCATAGACCTACACCCCATGATAGTGGAGGTTGCTGGCTTCCTGGAGGTCCTCGGGTAGAGCAGGAAGTCAGCTACCTAACTTACAGAGGTCTCAGAAGAAGATATGTCATGGCGGCTGCACCATCTTCTGAAAACTGTCCACTTGGACTGGTAGAGCTCGCTAGAAGGTCGTCTGCATCCAGCAATAGCTTCTGCAGCCTGTCTCAAAAAAGCCCTTCACTCTGACGGGGCGCCTGACAGTCTGAAGCCTGCCAGGGCCAGAGAGGACAACCCTTGGCCAAAACGGATCAACTAGGGTCATTGAGACATCCTGGTGGGATACAAACTTGTTGATCACTTCCCTGATCATACTGAAGGGAGAGAAGGCATAGACACAGACCTGTCCAATCCAGGAGCATGGCGTCTGTAGCCCATACAAAAGGGTCGAGGAGAGGGGAACAGATGCAAGGAAGATGATGGTTCCTCGATGTCGCAAACAGAGCTATATGGCTGGCTTGCCACACAACCTCCATAGATCACTGCAGACAAGAGGATCCAAGGTCCACTCCGTTGGAAGAACCTGCTTAAGCCGACTTAACTCACTTGCGAAGAAATTCAGCCTGAGTGATTTGTCTCCATGTGAAACTTCTTTTTCAGAACGAACTGATTCAGGGTGCTGACATCCAGGAGGGGTCTCCTGCCCCCGATGATTTGGGGAGCACAAAAAGCCAGTTGTAAAATCCTTCTGAACTGTGATTCCTGACCACTTCTACTGCTCCCTTGTGTAGAATGGTTTCGACTTCCAGGGAAAGGGCCGCAAACTTCTCGGAGTCTGCCAAGTAAGCTGGCAAGACGATTGGCGACTTGGCTAAAGGGGGCCTCTCCTTGAAAAGAATGGAGTAGCCTTCTCTCAATACCTTGACTACCCAAGGTTCCGCACCTTTTTGGCTCCATTCCTTCCAAAAAAGGCGTAGTCTTGCTCCTACCGGGGTGTAAAGGACTAAGCTCTCATTTCCTGGTTGCTGGTTTGAAGGAGGATTTCCTGATAGATCTCGAGGGGGGACGTAGATTCACACGAGACCTTAGTTGGGTCTTCCATTTTCCTCCGCAAAATGGCCGAGGTTGAAGCAGAGAAAAGGGTCTTGCTGCAACGGTAGAGGAGTCCCTCAGCCATTTGGCAGATTGGGCCAGAAGATTGTTGGTGGACTTCTTCTGTAAAGCCAACAACATCTCCTTGACTACATCTTGAGGAAACAGGTGCAGTTCGTCCTGAGGAGAGAATATGAGCGCTGACTTCTGGATAGTGGTAACTCCTTTTGTGGTGAACGAACACCACAATTCTCTTTTTTTTAGAAAACATAAATAAAGGAGGGAAGCAACCTCTGCGGAGCCATCCCTTACAACTTTATAGGCACACGATAAAACTCCCAACCAATACATCGCAAAACCTTCTGCCAGGCCTGGAAAATTCTCAATCTTCCTGGCTAAGGCATCGATATTCCAGCTGAGGAAGCTATAAACTTCCATAACCTTAAAAAGATTCCTGGTCGAGTGGTCCAGCTCCGGCAAGAACATGATCTTGGTCGAGGAAAAAGCAGATCTATGAGTTGCATCGACCAGGCAGGAGAAGTCCCCTTGGGAGGAGACAGGAATTCCCAGACACGGAGCTTCCCAGGTGGCGTGAAAGCAGTAGCTTCTCTTCACCAGCCTACAAGGAGGAAAAGCAAAGGTGGCTTCGCCCTGTTCCCTCTTAGAGGCCAACCAGGCTTCCACTTCTCGGAGCACCTTCTTCACAGACGAGGAAGGAACCAACTTCATGAGAGAGCTGTCTGTAGGCAGTTTCCTCATGAGGAAAGTCGAAGCAGGAGAAATCAGGGCAGCAGGAGCGAAGAAATTCCAGAAATTGTCGAGAAAGTATCTCAGCTGGTCAGAGTGGGCAGAAGGGGTGGAATCCTGCCCGCTATCCTCCTCATCGGAAGAAACGGGGCAACGACGTATCCTTAGACTTGGAGACAGCTGAAGTTTTCTTAAAAAAGCACAAAAAATCATCCCAACGACGCTGAATAGGATTAAGAGAAGGGTCTTCCAGCACCAATTAGCGTGACTTAGGAGGAGGTGAAGCTGGCGCCGAGCCAATGCATGATGGCGCCTGGCACCCAAGAGTTGGTGTCGAGCGCTCGGTAGTAGGGGCCTGGTGTGCGGATGCAAGCGTCGACCGTCCAGAGGTGAAGGGTGCTCGGGAGCAAGACGGAGCTTCACAGAAGATGACGGGTTCCTGAGCAGTTCTTCCTGGTGCTTAGGCACCAAAAAATACGATCAAAATACGAGATTGACTCTGGACTGTCCTAAGCAGACCGTAAAGGACGGGCTGAAGAGGTATAAGGCGGAACAGTGAAGCTGCATGAAGGCTGAAGGCTACGACTGGCCTCCTTGGACCTATTGGTTGGAGGAGGGGAGCTGTCCATGCCAGTAGTATGCCTCTTGACAGGACCCAAAGAGGCTAGATAGTGCCCTTGATGCTTCTTGCCAAGACTGGAATCCTCCGAATCTGATGACAGATGGTGTGCACTAATAGAGACAGTCCAGTGGCGCTCTGTCACAGCCTGGGAACGGGCAACAGGCTCGATGGAGGGGGGGGAGGTGTGACTACCCGTGGGCAAACCCCTCCAGCCTCCCTTGGACCTCCAGTATGTCTTCTTCCCGGTGCGGAGGTGTGGGCAGGGACCTTCGTCTAGGCGCACGGGTGGGAGGGGCACCCAACTCCTCAACACAATCACTCTGCACAATACTGTAACACTTTTCACATTGCACTTTTCAGCAAAGGCCTTAAAGGAGGACTCCCAGCTCCATCACTGCGTTGGCCAAAAACTCAAACTTCTGGTCGAACCTAGATTTGAGACTGACAATGGTGTCGAGATTGGAAACACTGGAACCTGGAACAGGAGTACGTGGAATAGAAGTAAAAGGGCTAAGAATAGGAGATGAAACAGGATTCTAAAATAGGCGGATTCTCGGCTCTAGCAGCTGCCTTCCTTTTCCTATCCTCATCTAATTTGTCCAGATGGGACAGCATGACCTTCCATTTTATATCGTCCCAATCATGACATTTACTGCAAGTATTGTCCTTATTGCAATCCTGCCCCCTACACTTAACACAGCCATGTGAGAATCTTAACAATACTTAGTTAGCCTAGTCTTACAACCTTCAAAGCAAAAACCTAATGCTTGGAAGAGCTAGAATCAGACATCTTGAATAAAAGCTATAATTAAAGTTAACCAAAACTAACACAACTACTGAAGCTTGATGCTATAACAAAAATTGAGTACTTCACCAAAAACTTGAAAAACACCCAAAACACGATGAAGTAGACAGCAGGAAAACCATTGATGTTAGTCGGAAGTCAGCAGAAAATGAATTGAAGCTCTCTCTGGTAAGTTGTTCCTCTTGGTCCCAAATAGTGGACAGGCATGTACCTACACCAAAACAAATGCTGGCGCTACCGCAAATTTTGAAATTTTAGGCTGCTGTAGGTAGGAAGCTCATAGCTGTGTAATTACTTGGTAAGTTACTTATATAAAAACCACTGTCATTGCCAAAAACATAATCAGTCAATTTCCTTGATGAAATTAAAATCAAACCCTGTTTGAATTGATCAATTCTCTTTTCCTGAACAGGATAGGGAGCTGGTAAAGGAGGAGTACCATATTAGAAAGTGAAACTGGTGGAGGAGTAGGAGAGAGATCAGCAGCAGAAAGCACAGGTGCTTACGGCAAAAGAAAATGTAAAGGCCTATGACCTTTCCTAATCAAAAGCCTTCTCAATCTATCCCTTCTCTCTTCTCCTTTTACCTAAATACATATCTTATTACCTGATCTGACCAGTCATAACATTCCTCACAAAAAAAAGGGGGGGTAGGAAAGCTTGCCCAAAAATTATGAAGGAGAGCTGCACAGGCTAGGAGATCAGCGGTCGGAAACGGGCACTTGGTGCTCCGAGCAGGAGACTGATACAGAAGAGCTAGCGCCGGGTGCTCGGGAATTGGCGCCAGGCGCTTGAAAGTGGGCACTGGGCGTTTGGCAACTGGCGCGCCAAGCTCTTGGAAACTGGCGGTGGACACTCAGGAGCTGGCGTGAAGAGATGGGTACTTGAACGAAGACAACAGGAGCCTGAGAGGGAGCGTTGGGCGCTCAGGAACCAAATACTTGTGCCCAACAGAAGTACACTCAGGAAAGAAATATTCCGGACTGTCCCATGCGCTGCATGAAGGTTGAGGACTGCGCCTGGCTCCTTAAACCGCTAACTGGACAGCGGAGAAGAGCAGCCAACATTGCCTTTGTGCCTCTTTAATGGACAAGACGAATCTAGAAAGTGCTTGCAGAGCTTCCAAGTCCAGGGTCAACTCTTGAGAGTTTGGACGACAACTGATGCACATCCACGGAGACACCTTTCCAACGGCTGTCTGTTGACGTCTGGGAGCGATCACTGGGCTCGACTGAGGGGGCAACTACCTGTGGGCAAACCCTACCAGCCTCCCTTGGACCTTCAGTATGTCTTCTCCAACATTTAGGGGGGTGACAGGGACCTTCGTCTAGGAGACCTGAGGGAGCAACTACCCATGGGCCAGCCCCCTTCAGCCTCCATTGAACTTTCAGTATGTCTTCTAAGGTTTAGGGGAGTACGACAATGACCTTGGTCTAGGAGAACCGACGGGACAAGCAGCGACCTCCTCCACTTCACTGTATTCACTACTAGGTTATATTTCTTGTTAAACCTTGACTCGAGACTGGCGATGGCAAGGGTCGGAAGCAAGGGAGTGCCAGGAGCCAGGCATGGGGGTAGGTGGATTAAAAGTAGGAGGGCTAGTAGCAGGAGAAAAAGGTGGGAAGGGGGAAGAAGGAATAGCAGAGCTATCTCCTAACCTAGGCTAGCGTAGAATTCTAGGCTAAAGGGAACTCGTTTCTCGGCTCTAGAGGCCGCCTTCCTTTTTCATCCCTCTCTAACTTGTCTAGTTGAGATTTAAGGACCTTCTACTCTTGCTAACCATTACATTTACCAAAAGTTTTCTCCCTACTATATTGATGCCCACTACATTTACTGCAAATTGTATGAGAATCATATGACGATTGAATAATCTGGTTTTGCAACTTTTTCTACAATAGCGAAAATAGGTGAACTTGAATCACACTTGATAACAACCAAAGAACTAGAAAAAATGATCCTGAAAGCTATTAAAGCTTGAAGGCTACTCAAATAAGCAAAAATGCTTCACCTAAATCCAGCCATATAACCAAAAATCAGTAAACAAAGCTGCAGCAAACCCCCAATTTTACTCGAGAGCAGGCATAGTCGGAGTGAGGTTTTCTGCCAAGTCATTTCCAGTACTCCCATTGGTGGGCGGGGCTCGTCACCTACACTAAACTATCGCAGTGCTACTGTGATTTTTTAAAATAAAGGCTGTCACGTGAGTTAGAAACTATAGCTATGTAATTACTTAACGAGTTACTTATATGAAACTTTTTTTCTTTGACACTGTTTGTGCTTTGTTGCCAAACAACTGAAGTATTCATGAAATTTATATCAACGGAAAAGCAATTCACCTCTTGGATAATTTAAAAATTGGTCAGTGATCTTTATTATAATTTGTTTCATTCTGATACAAAATGCAACATAATTCTTTCTGCACTGCCAAGTTCTACTCATGTTTTGGATCTTTTGTCTGTCCTTGACTTTTATTGCACTTCTTTGACAACAGTTAGTAATAAATTATATTTTATTGCACTTCTTTTGTGGACAGATAGTACAATAATTGTATATAAAATGGTAAGATAATTTATCCTAGTTTCGCACTGAACAAAACTAAGCAATATATCTAAATCTGCTTTTTAAATGTCACACTGCTTTTAAATGACACCACATCTACAGTATTATCATAACAAGCAAGGTAACTTTATATTAAGTGATCACAGAATAATATCAATATGCATGTTAGGGCTGTGTATTCTGGTACAGACAGGACTTGCAAATGGCTGGATTCCCATAAGGTTAACATCCACCATGATATAATGTATTAACAATTTCAGGCGGGGAACCATCCACATTAAATTGCTATACTAGCAATTTCTGGTGAGAAGAATATGAAGTTATCCACAACCTCTTGCATTTCTTGTTACCTTATCAACTAATAACACTGTTCACCAAAATGAATCAGGGCTTAAGAAAATATTATAAGCTAGAAGAACTCTACCTTGCATAGGCCCCGACCTTAATACCAAAACAATGCTGAAATTAATAAACATCTTCAAGATAATTCCAGCATTTCAGATTTTACTGCACTGCTTATAAAAAAAAAAAAACTAACTCCATTAGCATATTTCTAAAAACTAATTCTAATAGCATATTTTTTATAAATAAAGCTTATAAATCACTATCATGATATACATACAATTAGAACATTGCCTAATTTATCCAAGAACAAAGACAACTTGATTTGCAATTTATATTTCTATTTCAAAAAAATTTCATTATAACTGTTGAGCCCACTAGGTCTATTGACTTACACTACTGAACTAGCTACAATGATCACACCAAGCAGCAAGTTGAGTCAGAAGGGCAAACAGTAGAATACTGTCCTTTAAGCTAACCAATCACCTCTTTGTCAGAGTAAAAGAAATTTCAATACCTAACTCAATTCACATAATCTATGAGTGACACCAATGCATAAAAGATTCAAACTAATCTGCCCACAAATTGGGGAAATAATTCACAAACTTACTGACATGTATGAAACTGGAAATAAAAAACCTTAATACTACTTGTCAACATAGCACAGAACTTACACCGCATCCAAGATTTCCAATGAAACACAAAAAATCATGCTGTGCCTGCAAATTCTTTCTATAATTGTATTTTTCTTTTCTTGGTGTTTTAGTCTTTAATTACACAGTACACTAAATATTTTGCATTAGTTTACCACTGACTCTATTGCTTGTTACAGTTCATATCATTCTTCATTTTTCTACATTTATCAATTCTGTCTTTAACTGAACACAATTGAGACAAAAAAATAAATACTTAAACAACTTTAGAGTGACACCGAGTAAGAAATTAGTATACAGGTTGACCATCACTAATCCGGCATCATTGGGACCTAGAGGGTGCCGGATTAGCCATTTATTAGGCTAGAATACACGAAACACAGTAGCTAAGCACCTCATCCTAGAATTAAAATATCCCATAAATCAGTGCAAGTTGTTAATAAAGGAAAGACAATTATCAAATACAGGTAGTGCTCGAATTACGATAATTCGACTTACGATATTTCGAGTTTACGATGGGGTTAGCAATTAATACCGATACGAAAATATTTAGGAAATATTTTTAGATTTCGTGCAGCCGCAGACAGCGAGAGAGACTAACTTACAATAGATCAACTTCTTTTCCTCCATCTCTTTATTCCACCTGCTAGTTAAAAAGTAAAAGAGAATGATAAAAGTATTGTTAGTAACGTTATACTCTTGCGTAAATGCGCACAGCCATAAACAACTGAACGGAAAACTGTTGTTTTGCTAATAATCGTATCGGATAACAACTGTTTTGCTTGTATTTCAACCATCGTACGGTAATACACAATTACTGTAGTTATGTTGCAAATGACGTTAAGTACTGATATATTTTTAACACTACAGGTAGTCGTCGACTTACGACCTATGCGACTTTACGGCGGCTACGACAATATAATAATATACTGTATAATAATATTTAATTTTATATTTTGCTAAAATACGTCGAGCGCGTGTACGATACTTTTTCCCGCTACTGGCAGCGCGCTCATATCCAAGAGATGCTCAGCTTTCGGCAGCGTTCAGTGTGTTTGTCGTTCGAAAATGGTAAAAGATTCATATTTTTGTAATGTATTTTATATTTCTATTTTTTGCAAATAAATCAAATGTAATAACAAATTACCGTATTTGATGGCTTATAAGACGCATGTCTGCATAGGACGCACCCCAATTTCAGCAGGACATTGAGGGAAAAGAAATAAGGTTTCCTAGCCTATGCTCATATGAATTTGGTAAGTAAAAACTGTAGTACAGTATTAGGTTATCATATGCATATTGTTTCTTACCAACAGAATCAACAAAAACATTAATAAAGAAGTTATTTACCTTATTCATATTTATCAAAATATGTATTATACAATCAGCCATTTCCTACGATCGAATGTTTCATCTGCTGCTGAAAGCTACCTCATAGGTTTACCAATAGATTGCAACACATTCATTTGTAAACATTGTTTCTTACCGGCGGAATCAACAAAGTATGCAATCAAGGGGTAAAATCCAATAAATAAAAATGTTTCCTATGTAACGGCTTGAGTCTCGTGAGCAACTGAACAAAGCCATGTTATTATTCTTAAAAGAGAATGCTAGCACGAGTTACGAAGTATCAACTTGTTATTATGCCTAAAGAGAATGGTAGCAGGACTTGTCAACCACCAATTGATCGAAGCCATGTTGTTATGCGTAAAAAGAATGTTAGCAGGAATTGCCAACTACCAACTGAACGAAGCCTTGTTATCCGTAAAGCTCTTGAGATAATCACCAATATGTGGCAGCACACGTACTGTAAGTCTGTAAATGTGGAATGCGGCGATCCGCTGTAGACGACGATAATATTAACACATTTTAAATGAAAATATCTATAATAACAACGTAGATATTGATTATAATACTAGCAGTAGTAACTGCGGTGATGGTAAGTGTGATAATGATTAATTATAATAAACTTTGTTTTTTAATAGGTTATTAGGATAACACCGAATGTTAGGCTAGGCTACAACATCTACGTGACGTTTCATGTATAATTTCGGCCAAAATTCTTAAATTTTGAGCCTACATTATATACATAGGACGCAGGGGGATTTTTTAGGCCATTTTTTTTTTTGTTAAAAAAGTGCGTCTTATACGCCGTCAAATATGGTATGTATTTAATTCAAACCTATAAATAAATAAAAGTAAATAATATGTCATACGTGTAGCCGATTGGCAATGCAAATGGCGGATAAGAAAATGTAAACAGACCAGACAGATGGTTTGAATACCTACAATAAAAATGTTAAATACAGTAATAAAAGTAAGTATTAATCAAGGAGTTCAAGCATGATAAGACTTCATATGCTACACGTAATAATAGGTACTATACATGCACATTTTTGGGATAATATAAAATGTATATGTAGGCTAGTCATACTTAGGATATAATATATGATGGATAATATACAGTAGGTACAGAATACATGTACATATGTGGTTGGTTGACTTACGACGAGATCGACATACGACCGCTCTGTCAGAACCTAATGCCGTCGTAAGTCGACGACTACCTGTATACCCTTATTCGCTTTGGAGAAAAGATCGGCAGGGAAATATACTGCTAGAGTAACTTTAAGCTGCAAGTTGTAGCTGAAGCTGAGAAAACAATGTTCAAGCTGCTAGTGACTATAAATTATCGTGCATCAGCAACATGGATGAAGCTCGACCATAAATAAAACTAGAGAGAATATATTTTAATCAAAACTACTGGGCATGAAAGAATACAAATTACTACTGTTTTCACGCCGATAAAAGATAAATAGGTAAAGCTTGTATTACGATGAAATGAGGAGAAAATAGCGAACGGAATCTTGATTTTTTTTTACACAAAACAAACATGCCCCCCCAAAACGGTCAGCCCCAATTCCCGCGAACATCATATATTAACTAAAAAACAGCTAAAATAATTTCACAACGAGACGTATTTAAGTTATATTTCGACTTTAAAACACTTCGTAAAATGAAAAATATCCTTGTCCCAAATAAATAAAGTATCCATATTCATTTACACAAACTAGAAGCAAGAAAAGCACTTTGAATTTAGTTAAATGGGGCGAAATAAACACCGCGATATTGATTCCCAAAACAAAACATTGATTGCAGTTTATAATACAAAAGCAATATGAGAATATACGCAACTGGAAACAATGTAGTAAAGCATAACTTTTCAAAGGATCCATGAAAAAGATGCACATTCGTTATGTTGATGTTTGTATAACACTGTTAATATGTGAATAGAGTTCAGTATAATGTAGGCTAGGCTACGAGTTTGTTGATGCAGCACACTGCGCCACCAAATCGAAGCGGCCGGCGAGCGAGTTAGCACAGCGACCCGCAAAATTTGAAAATTAGTGCGGAAACATTAGAAATTACTCTAGCCGAAATTTGTGCCGGATTACCGATTGTTCCGGACTACTGACTGCCGGATTAGTGATGGTCAACCTGTAACATTTTTAATAAAGGTGATCCCTTAATCCATCCTCTTAACAAAAGAAATATTACCCTCAATCAACTTACATGTGGCCACATACAAGTGGTCTTTTGCATGGCTTATTGCAAGAAACATGTAAACGACCTTGAAAACAACTTCCACAATGGCCTACACACTGATGACTGCAATCCAAATTTGCCATACATGGTGCATCACAGTACTGCCAGGCATCTTCACCAGTTACTGAAAGACAGCAAAAAATAGGAATACCATATATAAATGGTGATACAGTAGTTTCTATTCCAGAAATATCAACACCTAGAGTATCCTGGATAACTAAACCCTGGCATAAGGCACAACCTAGTTAACCCTCGGAAGTTCTAATAACATCAACGAACATCGATTATATTCCCAAGATTTGAGATTTAATACCATCAGTAAAAATTTTGGTTAATTTCGATTAGTCACTTTGACTTTCGATTTCGTGTTTTCCATTTTTAAATATGCTACAGGTTCACAATCCCTTATCCAAAACCCTTGGGGCAAGTTGTGTTTCAGTTTTTGGATTTTATCAGATATTGGAACTGAAGGTCGTTCTTAATTACACAGGCATTTAATTTCAAATAACAACATTCAATAAAACTACAAAACATACAGCATAAAAAAAAACATAATTTACATACACTGTATACTCATGTATCATTGGATCTTCGTGTATCATGCGATCCTTAAAACTTTTTCCCAAAACATGATTTCTGCACTCATAATATCATGTATGGTGAGAGATGCACTTTTAGTAGATTACCTGAGGATATGCTTAATGTGCAGGTTTCTTTTTTAGTACATTATACTCGGTAAGGCTTCCTATGCCTGTTTCAGTTTTGATAATTCCCCGGTAAGGCTTAAATAAGTTAGCTCCCAACTAATTAGTAAGCCTAGGAGCAAAAGTTCAGTAGGTTAAGTGCACATCCAGGGTTACCAAATTTTGGATTGTGTAAGAATTCATTACTATTCCTTACAATTACCAGCCACTTTCTACTGCAAAACACTGGAATAAACAATAGCAAGTACTGACATAAACATCAGAATAGACAAACAGCTGTTTGCCAATGTAAGTTACCATAACTAGCACTTAAAGAGCTGTATTGCAGGTGCCAACGTGTTAAAAACTTGCTTATTTTCAATACAATTCCACAAAAATAACATATATTTTTATTCATCCTTCACGCAATGGAGGTGTTAAGAAAGTATGCCACTAAATTTAAGCAGTAGGTTATGGCAGTGGCTGAAGAAACTTATACGGGCGGACTGCAAAATCTTTTGGAGACAAAAGAACATCTGAAACTGGCAAAATCACATGTACTTCATTTAATTTAATGCATTTATAAATGAAGTAATTGCATTATAAACATCCAGCTTCAATAATTTATGAAACAAATGTATCTCTGAATTAAGTTTCATTCAGCCACTAAAGACATTAAAATGTTAGTAACCAGTGATCAACTGATGATTTTAAGAATGTAAACAGAACCAAGTTGCAAATGGTGCATGATTGCTGTTCACATCTTGTAAAATGATAATAATGTGACAATACTACATGCAATAAGATTGAAAACAGTAAAACAACAATTTTATTAAAATTATCATTATTCTCAATACAATTATTATTTTGCAATTGGATATCTGTCGGTGTAACAACTACATCCTCCGCTAAAAAGTTTTTATTTTAGATTTCCAGATGAAGGATTGTAAACCTGTAGAGATAAAAACCTACCAAATCGAGAAACACCCGATTGCCAACGTCACTTACTGTAACTATCAAGTTGAAACTCAATATGTAGTGGCTTCCTTAAGTAAAAAAAAATAAAATATACTTTTATTCATCCTTCTTACAGTGGAATCTTAAAAAAAAAAATACTAATAAATTACAGCTGCAGGTATAGCCGCGACTGAATCTCTCATAACGGGCAGGCTGCAAAACATTTTAAAATAAGCAAAAGTGATGTCGGGATCTGGCTTTTACAGTCAAGTAATGTGCACATTTTAAACCAAGCTTTGTTAACTAACAAGAAAAAATATCTCGAATTATGTTTCTTCTCTTAACTAATGGCAATGAAGATGTTGGCAGTACTCAATGAGCGGAATTTTGAGAAGGTAAACAATATCAAATGCAAATGGCATACAATCACATTATTATCACTATTAAAATTGTTTAACCAGACCACTGAGCTGACTATCAGCTCTCATAGGGGTGGCCTTAGGGATTAGGATGAAACACCAGGTCTAGGCCTTAAGCCAAGAACCGGGACCAAATAGGTCATTCGCTTGGTGATGAATGAATGAAAAAGAAATTTAAAAGAAACAAACTATACAAGGCATATGCTTTTTCACTGGAATGCATGCACACATTAAATTCATTTGCTAGTTTCCATACATAAAAAATATAAAATGAAATTCATAATAATAAGGTAAGTAATATTTTTAAATTTTATTTTTTAAATTCATTAAATGCCCTATGGGCTTCAGTATTTTCATTATTTACTTGACATTTATATTTATCTATTTAGCGTACAATCACAACGTATACATTCTGTAATAAAATATGATGATAATACATGAAATACACTGTAAGTGGATACAGCAAGCAAAACTACTTTTACATAAATCATCATTTTTATTAATATTGTTGTACTATTGTTTATTACTTTTCTAAAAAAAAAAAAAATAGATTTTAGAGCTTTTTGGTTTTAAGGATTACGGATAAGAGATCTTAAACCTGTACAATAAATTATAATATTCAGCTTCAAAACGACATCATTAACAGTTTTATACGATTAAAGATATATAATTAAAGTGAGAAATAAGAGAAAAATGTTATGTTCATATGTGCTCTGGGTGTGATCTGCTACTGAGAGCTTTGGAATCCCTCTCCCATGGCCCAGGCTTTCAAAGGCCATAATAAAGACTATTATACAAGAAATGTTTATATAAGAAACCATATTACATATTAAAAATTTTGAAATTATGAAGTCAACTGAGTACTGTAATAATTAACTGAAATTATAAAAAGATAAACAAATGTTAAGGCACAAGTGGAACATCTGAATGAGTAAAAATGGAAGCAAAATGACAATAAAAAAAAAACAAGAATTCATACCTTCATTTACCAAATGACAAGGCTTCTTAATCAGATGATTCTTTGGACATTTTTCACTGGTAACAACCAACTCCTTGCATTTTTTTGTACAAGGGGTATTGCACTTCTCCAGACATTTATGGCCACAAGGAAGAGTCTTTGTGCAGTTCCCATCACACATGTCTAATGATGGAGGTATACCACATGCAACCTAAAGTTTGGTTAAAAAAAAAAAAAAAAACTATAGCCATTAAACTGGAAATAAGCAAGTATGTGCCAACAATGAGCCCCATTATAACACAAGTATGTTTCACATGAAAACAACAACCTCAATAAACATCAATACATACCACAACATCATGGCCACACATTGGTACTGTTTTCTTTACTTTCACTGGACAAGGATCACAAGTCATGTAGCATAATTTTTTACATGCATGACCACATGGTAATGTCTTTTTGCATTTCATTCTACACTCAACTGACTCTGGGGAGAAATGACATTCCACATTCTGTGCCTCATGTCCACATGGCAATGCTTTAGTAACTTTAAGAATGCATTTGCCACAATCTTCATGACAATATCTCTGACATGGATGATTTTGTGTGCATCCATCATTCAACTTTGTACACATCTGTTTGCAATCGTAATTCAGATGGTCCGGATCCTTGGTTCGATGACAAAGTAATCTGCACTGGTGTCCACAATCAAGTCTTGTATCACAGTGCATGGGACAAAGAAAACTCTTGGTGTCATGATAACATGGCATCTTTACCGAATGCTGACAGTTATCTAAAACTTTTACCACTTTCTCCTGACACTGGAACTTTTCTGGATCCACATGGCATGGCATTGCATTTGTATGACCACAAGGGCAGACTTTCTCTAAAATGACTGTGCATGGAGTACATTTTTCAAAACACATTTTTGGACAACTATGATTCTGATCGCACAATATCTTGGGGCATGGTACCCTGCATTTATACAACTTATGGTCTTCATCATCTAAGTGACACACCCTTGGACAAGAATGAGTGCAGTTCGGCAAATCTTTATTGCATGTTCGCAAGCATCCTCCCTCTGGGGATTTGCTTGCAAAATCTGAACCTTTTGCTATAGTTATTAGTTCATGAGGATGATTTCTGCATTTCAAATTAAGTGTACTCCCAAAACTTTTATCTCTGATAAGATCGCTTCGAATTTTCTTCCACAACTCACTCGACCCACTTAACAAATCCATGTTCCCTGTGATATAAAGGCCATGTTTTGCTCTTGACAGGGATACACATATCCTATTGTCAGTGCGAAGGAATCCCACTTTTCCTTCAGCATTACTCCTTACTAATGACAACAGAATTATGTCATTTTCTTCACCTTGAAAATTATCCACAACACAAATCCTCACTCCCTGACAGGCAGCATGTTCTCGCTGGAGCTAGATGAAAAAAATAAATAAAAAAGGGATAAAAGAATGTTACACAAAATGCATTTCAACTCCAAAAAATACTTTCTATCCTTAACAACTTAACCAATCATTTCAAATGGACCAATATTCTCAGAGAAACTGTAACTGATAAAAACTTTTAAATCTACCTTTTGTATACACAGTGGGTCCCCAGTAATCACAGGGGATAGGGACCACAACCACCCGTGAAAAAATCCACGTCGTTGGTATTCCCCACTAAAAATGCTTATAACTGGGTATTTAGATAGTTCAGACACAAAAGACCCACCTCTAAAAATGCTTATAACTGCTTATTTTAATGGTTCAAACACCAAATATACTTAAATCATCATCATAAAATAAATTTAACATTTCAAAGTTGTCTTACACTATGCTTACAGCTATGTACTATCACTCTTAGTCTTAGCAGAGAACTGTGTGAGGGGTATGGCCACCTAGGCATTGTGTACTGCACAACTGTGCATTTGATTGCTTCTTTTTTTTTTGTGTTTTGTAAGCTTATTTTTAAATGATATTACAGTACCATAAAGTTTTTTAGGATGAGTTTAGAGCACATCTAAAATACATGGGTGGTTTGTGGACGATTTTAAGACTGTTAGTACATAGAAACTTGACGGACTGATGGTCTCTTTCCCTGTGGGGCTGGCAAAGAAGATTGTGCCAAGGAGAACCTCTCTTGGAGCTTCTGTCAGCAGAGCTAGAAAGTCGGGGTACCACTTGGCATGTGGCCACAAGGGAGGCACCAAAGTCATCCTGAGGTTCCTGGAGGTCATTACCCTGTTGATCACCTGACGAATCGGGCAAAGGGGTTAAAAGCCATAAACATCCAGGTTGTCCAACATATGTTGAAGGGCGTCTTCTGCCTCTGCCCAAGAGTCCAGAACTACCGAGGCAAATACTTCCAGTTTCCTGTTGGAACAGGTGTCAAACGATCCACCATCAGCGTTCCCCAAAGGAAAAACAGGCTTTCTGCCATATCTTGGTGTACCGACCACTCTGTTCCCAAGACTTGATTCTAATGACTCAATTTGTCTGCCACTATGTTCCTTTGGCCTGGAATGTACTTGGCTGACAGAATCACCGAGTGGTTTATTGCCCACTGATGTAACTGGACTGTCAAATCGTGTACGCCTCCACCATGGTGGTGTCAGATATCAGAACCAAGGAATGCCCTGTTGCTTGATCCTTAAACTCCAGAAGGGCTTAAAAGGCCACTTTTAGTTCCAGGACATTGATATGAATATGTTTTTCTTCACACTCCAAAATCCTGAAGTCAAAATATCCTCCAAATGAGCCACCCCCTTTGCTCAAGGCGTTCGAGAAGAGAAGAATCTATGGAAGAGGAGCATGAAGGGGCATCCCTATGGTCAGGTCCACGTCATCCAGCCACCATGCTGAGTCCTGTCTCACCTGCGGTGACAGGGAGACACACAAGAATGGAGAATCCCCCACCGGGGACCAAAACTCTTTCAACCTCCACTGTAAAGAGCGGAGGTGAAGTTGGCCATGAGGGATGAGCTTCTCTTAAGATGACAGGTGACCTAGAACGACTTGCCACTGATGTTAAGGCTGTTTCTGTTTCGATAAGAATGACCTCACAGCCATCTTGAACTTCTCTACTCTCTCATCTGAAGGAAAGACTCTCGACATGACTGTCTATCAAAATACCCAGGTAAAGAGTCCTTTGGCTGGGGACATGATTCGACTTCTCCAAATTTATAAAAATCCCCAGGTTGAGACAAAACTGAAGAAGACATTCTCTGTCTTGGATCAATTTCACTTGAGTACTTGCTAGAACCAGCCAGTCGTCGAGGTATCTGAGAATGTGAATCCCTTAAGAATGAGTCCCTTGAGAATGAACCCAAGTCAAAACCAGGTGAACAACCTTGTGAACACCTGAGGGGCAGAAGCATAGAACTTTGAACTGATAAACCATCTCTCCAAGAATGAATGGAAGGAACTTGTGAGATGAATGGTGAACTGGGATCTGGAAGTAGGCATCCTTCAGGTCTATTGTCAACATAAAAAAGGGATTTTGACAAAGGAAAAATCTATTTCTGGGTGAAGGCCTGTGTCGCTCAGTGAAATGTCCCTATGCAGCACACATTTCTAGGTATAAGTATTGCTAGATATACCAGAGAAAAAAGCTAATAGGATGCCAGAGTTACTACCTCTGGTTCGATACATCCTTATAGGATGTCGGTATGTCATCTAGGAGCGAGTGGAAGCCACTACCACACACACTTAACCCAATAGACTCCTCCTCACCAAAACCCCTCTGCCTAAGAGGTGTCGATACAACGGTCCCACCACTGCTACTACTAATTCTACCCACAATGCACCATCCCGAAATAGCACCCTAGCTTTTTTGGCTAGATCAGGGTGGGAAATATAGAGAGGGAAGGGTTCACTAAGCGACACAGGCCTTCACCCAGAAATAGATTTTTCCTTTGTCAAAATCCCTTTTCTGGGCTTGTCCTGTGTCGCTGAGTGAAATAGTAGCAGAGAATTGACCAAAGAAGCTTGTAAATTTAAAAAGGATTAATTGTATTAAGGATAAAATAAAATTTTTATTTTGAATATGCTTTTTACTAATCCAGAATAGCAAATATAAATATAAATTAGTACAAAAGGACTATAACTGTCTTAATTAATGCAAATTAATGTGGTTACAATCTTAAGATCAATAAACAAACTAGTAACCATCACCTAAAATAACAATATTTAGTGAAAACTTAACAACTAAGGTGATAAAGCAAAGCCAGGAATGGATTGAGAAGCAACCCAAGCCCAGACAACAAGATAGGAAGGACGGGAGTACAAGCGAGGCAGGTAGGTGAGAGGTACCAATTGGTAGGGCAAGCAAAATACAAAACAATTACAATTTACCAATAATAAAATATTATAATACAATATTAGGCTGACTCTGGGGAAACAATGTTCCCTGCAGCGACAGCAGAAAACTTCAAAGCCTCTAAGGATTTGAGATAATGACGTTTAAAGACTCTAGGGGATTTCCAGCCCGTATATTTCTTAATTTCATCAAAATTCATATGTTGGAAATAATTAACTGAGGTGGCTACAGCCGGATATCATGGACCTGGGGATTGAATCGGATTAGCTTATTTAATAAAATAAAGTATTTGTTGTCTAATGCAATTCAAGGAAATGGTTCCACCATTTTCTCTAACAAAAAGTGGACCTGAAGACTTCTGAGAGGTTCTCTCTAGGTAGGCTTTTAATGTGACCACCGGACATAAGGAGGGATCTTCCAGAAGGGGTATTATCTTCCAGGGAGACCACCTAATTAGAGGATCTTCATTCTTAGCTAAAAACATTTGATCTGGAGAGAGTAGAACCTCTCCTGATGGGAGGAAATCCACATGATTCGGCTCTCTAGAAAGGGCTGACAGTTCAGAGATTCTAGCTCCTGAAGCCAGGCTAATTAAAAACAAAGTTTTTCTAAGAAGAGTCGAATAAGGGCAAGACTCATTATTTGTGTCTGAGGCTAACTTTAATAAGTCGTTTAAAAACCAAGAAACCGTTTTAGGACGGGTTGTTGGTCTAAGACGGGCACAAGCTTTAGGAATAGATGAAAAGTATGAGTCCGTCAGATCAATATTAAATTCCCAAAGGAATACTTTCTTTAAGGCAGATTTAGTTGTAGTATTTGTACTAGCTGCCAGACCTTTGTCAAAAAGGGTCTTAAAAAATGAGATCGTAAGATTAGTAGTCATAGTATGAACGTCTGACTCTTTCAGAAAGTTAGCAAGTTTTTTAACTGCTGAATCATACTGGCGAAGAGTAGATTCTCTCTTATCTGATTCCAAAAATAATGTGTTTTGAGGATCAATATTAGCATTTTCTGAGCCGAAAACTTCATGAAATCCATAAAGTTAGGGCATTCAGCATTCCTGAGGAAGGTGACACAGTCTGAGTTTGCACTACTTGGGTTAATATCGGATGAGGAATTTGCAAGGCTCTGAGTTTCAGCTCTAACAGAAGAGGAAACCAATTGTTCTTCAGCCAGTTGGGAGCTACTAAAGCTATTTGACCTTTGAATGACCTGAGTTTGTGTAAAACTTTCCACAGAAGATTTACTGGAGGAAACAGATAGATTTTCTCCCATTTGTTCCAATCTATTGACATTGCATCTGTAGCATAAGCCCGAGGGTCCAGGTTCGGAGCTATGTAACATGGGAGTTTGTGATTTGATTCCGTGGCAAACAGGTCCACCTGAAGCCCGGGAATCTGTTGGAGAATCCAATTGAAGGATTTCTTGTCCAAAGACCATTCCAATTCCAGAGGAGTCGTCCTTGACAGAGAATCTGCAATCACGTTCCTTACTCCTGACAGATGTGTTGCTGACAGACAGGTGCCAATGGTTTTTCATTGCTAATGAAAAAATCGCTATCATAACATGATTTATGTGACTTGTCTTGGAACCTCCCCTGTTCAGACAATGAACTATCACTGCACTGTCCAGAACTAACCTGATATGTATGTTCCTGGCCAGACGTAAACGTTTCAGAGTCAAGAAAACTGCCATTGCTTCTAGAATGTTTATGTGGAAGAGACGAAAGTGGCTTGACCAGATTCCTTGAACCTTCTTGTACTGCGAATAGCCGCCCCCAACCAGTCAGAGATGCGTCCGTGTGGATGATCAGGGCTGGAGGGGGATATTGTAATGGAATCGATTTGGAAAGACTTTTGGCCGTTGTCCAGGGGCGAAGTCTTTTCTTTAAGATTGGAGGTATGAGGGAGACTTTGTCTCTGAATTTGCAATTGGCTCGGCTTCACCACACTCGATTTATGTCCTTCAGTTTTGCTTTGAGGAGAAGGTCTGTTACTGACGCAAACTGGAGGGAACCCAGGATTCTTTCTTGAGTGCGACGAGAGGCTCGTTTGCACTTGAGAAACTGCCTTGTTGCTTTGGCAATCTCTTTGCATTTCACTGGGGGAACTGAATGTTTGTGGGTGCTTAAGTCCCACTGAATGCCCAGCCACTGAAATTTGGTTGCCGGGGTTAAATGAGATTTCTTTGTGTTTATATGAAAACCTAGATACTCTAGGAACTGAATCACTAACTTTGTCGACTTCCGACATTCGGAGACGCTGGAGGCCCAGATTAGCCAATCGTCCAGATAAGCCACCACCTTGATACCTTGAGGTCTCTGTTCCTGTACCACAGCTTCTCCCAATTTGGTGAAGATCCTGGGCGCTATGTTCAGTCCGAAAGGCATTACCCTGAACGAGTAAGCCTGTCTTCCCAGTCTGAACCCCAGATAAGGGGAGAAGTTTCTTGCTATTGGAACATGATAATAGGCATCTGTAAGATCTATAGAGGTGGTGACAGCCCCACGGGGAAGTAAGGTCCGCACCCAAGAGACGGTCAACATACGGAACCTGTCGCATTGAATGTAAGAGTTTAGAGTTGACAGGTCTAAAATCACTCTTCTCTTGTCTGAGTCTTTCTTTGGCACGCTGAATAAGCGTCCTTGAAATTTTAAATGTCTGACTTTCTTTATTGCCTTCTTTAAAAGAAGGTCTTCTGTATAGTCTAACAGATCTGATGTTGGAGTCTGATAGAACCTGACAAGTGGAGGGGGTCCCCCTACCCAACTCCACCCTAGGCCTTTTGAAATGATACTGTGGACCCATGGACTGAATGTCCAATGGTCCCCGAAGAGGCGTAATCTCCCACCTACCTGGGGATGTTCATTTATTGTAAGACTTGCTGTCTCTAGTTCCTCTTGAACCTCTACCTCGAGATTGGAGTCTGGGGCCAGATCTAGACCTGAAGCTCCCCCTACCTCTATTACCCTTGAACTGACGGTAGCCCTGAAAGGTCTGGGACTCGTAAGTAGGATTGAAGGCAGGAGAAACATAGGTTGTTGAACCAGCGGGATGGTGGGCCGGTTGGTTCAGTACAACGTATTGTGGATGTCCCTTGGAGGTGGAAGGCTGGGCAATCTGACCTACTGGAACTGCCTGAACAATTGTCTGGGTCTGGGGTGCCTTATAAGGATGAAACCTCCTAGGCCTCTTCCTGCCTTTAGGTTGGGGCCCCGAAAATTCTGACGACTTCCTCTTAGAGGGGTGTCCCCACCGGATCCGAAGATTTTGATTGGCCCTTGAGGCCTCACCGATCACTGAATTGACCATATCTTCAGGGAATAGAGTGGTCCCCCAGACAGAGGATTTTATCAGCTTGTTCGGCTCATGACGGATGGTCGCGTCAGCCAGAACAAATTTTCGGCAGTTCCTCCTTGCCACAATGAAATCAAACAAATCACTCTGGAATGAGGCCAGTAGTGATTTATTTAGTCAGGACCCTGAACAGAGGTTCATCCTTGTAAACAGCAGATGTCAATTCCACCGAGGTGACGGAATTGATAGACCTGCCGAGACGGCACCTAGGCTCATACTCAGCTTTTATCAGAGACTCCGGAAGCCTGCGTAGTTGTTCACTGAAAAGATTCGAAGCGCACTCCGAATCTAGTTTACCCACTGTAAAGGTTTCTGGAGCTCCGGTCCAGCATTCTAAATCTGCTGGGAAGAGCAGAGAAGTAGGCTCCGTCTCACGAAGCTGCAGCATAGGCTTCTCCTCTGTTCCGGCCTGAATGGTTAATTCTGTCACTTTAGAGGTGCAAGGAGTCGGGACATCCTCATTTACTGTGAACATCGTAAACCGCCCCTTATGAGGGGTCAATCTAGTGTTCGAACACTCCCAGTCAGATAGGATTCTAACCCATGCCGACTGCGCTTGGTCCCTGGGAAACATCACTGTTTCTTTGGGAACCTTATCTTCCCTTACCAAGGCCTCTTCGGAAAGCCAAGCATACCCAGGGAAGGGAAAAACAAGATCCGCCGGTAAGAACTGGTAATCTTCCACAGGGCGGGTGCCACAACGTTCAATGGGTAATTTACCATTAGCAAAAGGGGCATTAAAAGCAAGATGCCAAGGGTTAGAATCCTCATAAGCTGGCAGCTTAGAGGCGTCTGGAATGGCATAGGACCGTTTCTGCACCGGACCTGAACTAACCAGTCCGGCCAGCGACTCCTCTTGCGTCTTTAACCTCTCCGCCAAGGATTGGACAAACTTTCCCGACGACTCAAGACTCGAGGCAAGATCGCGAGACATTGCCTCGAACTGAAAAGAGACCTGTTCGGAAAACTTTCTCATCATAGACTCCGCGAAAGCTTCAGGGTCAAAGTCAGGCTTTTTCGACCTGCTCGACTTTCTTCTCGACCCCTTAGAAGAGGGAGTAGCTTTCTGAGCGGAAGTCGAAGGTTTCGGAGTCAATGAAACCTTGGCGGAGATAGGTACAGATGAGGTTTTCGGGGGTTTAGTCAATTTAGGTAATGTCTTCGTCTTCAAAGAGGACTTCACCTTGGGGATCACCGACCCCGAACGGGTCCCCAAGGTGGAGCTCTTAGAGAATCCTTGAAAGGATGAAGACGAAGACGCAGGAGAACTGAGAGATAATGGATTAATTAGTCTACCTGCCTCACTTACATCCCTACCTTCCTCCTCCGGGTCGATGGCCATTGGTTCGACGTCTAGGTTGATGTTGGCCACTTCTTCGGCCACTTCGCCGCACAGCTCTTGCTCTTCTGGTGAGACCTGGGTTTCAAGCCTAATCCTGTTGATCAGGGGTTCAGCTACTTCAGGGGCTACGGCTGCAGAGGCCCTAGCATTCGGGGTAAAGAATGTTGCAGATATCCTCTGCCAGCACATAAGGACGCCCCTGACCAACGTTGCGCCCAAAACCGCCAACCCAGATCTTTAATGTCGCCAGAGACGAAGCTTGACGGGACCGAGGGACCTGTTAATTGAATATCATGTCAATAAAAGGGATTGACAAGGATATTATCTTATATCAAATATAAACACAATTATTTAAAAGAACTGTGTTAAGTACAATTGAAGGTTAACATACCGAATCATCAACCACATCCAAATAAAGTGCGTAGCACACGTCGCAGCCGTCTGGATGCCAGACGAGGTGGTCGTCGACCTCAACTGCACAACCGGCATGTGATCTGCATGCTACATGGCCACAGGGTTGCTGCAGGTAGGCATTACAACCCGGCTCCTGGCAATGTACCACCTATAATAAAAATTTATACATGAGCATCTAAAATAGGCGGTGGAACGGCTAAACTAGTAAAACTTAAAGTAAATATTCTGCCTCACACCGGAGTTGAGAACTGTGGATACGGCGGAAGTCTCCGATGGGATCCTAAACAGGTGGGCCAGACCTGAGTCGGATCACGCTGGAAAGCAATTCTGGTGATGCCGGAACGTCACGATAATTTAACTAAAAGCACAGAAATCAACAACCAGGGAGGGCTAGTCGCCGACAGCGAAGATTCGGGATAATTCACCAAACTTCGCTCACAGAAATAGAGAAATAATAACAGTAACAAAACCCATATCATTCCGGCTCCTCTACAATTCCGCCGATAACAAAGCAACAATGCTCAAGCAAAAGTCTTATTAAGACTAAAGCGAGCTAACGATAGCTGCCGGAACGAGTCCGGATGACGGAGCGGTAGAGAAGCAGGAGCAGAAAATAAATCACAATTACTACTAGTAAAATTTATAACAGCTTCTCTCCAGTTCCGCTGTAAGCGAACGACAACGACGCTCAAGCTAAATTTTCTGCTAGAAGCTAAAGCGAGCTAACGATAGCCGCCGGAACAGGTCCGGACGGCGGAACGGGGAAGACACGGGTGTGAAAACATGGCGACAACAAGAGGTCAGGTGCCTAGGCACCTTCCACGAAGTGTCATTTCAACCGAAGGGGCAAATGAGCTAAGCTCTAAAATGCCCCCAAGGGAGAGCCAAGACAATAGAGACTGATATACAGGGGGTGAGATATAAGGCGAAAGGATGAACATTGATACTATTACCTAGCCTAACCTCCAGAAGGCACCTCCTGGAAATGTAGGCTAGGATTCGCCAAAAAATCGAACGAGAAAGAGCGCTAGCGCCAACACCACTTCCAGGATTGAAGAATCAACTGGTCAGGGAGGAAGGGCCTGCACTCAAACCCGAACGAAGGCCACCCAAGAAAACCGTACCAACTCAGGCCTATAGGCCAAGGAGGAAGGAAGACTAGGGCCATCATAGCCTACCTTCCAAGAATCGGCAAAGCCGACCTGGTCAGGTAGGTTAACAACACCACCCAAACAGACTCAATAACTAATACACACATAATAAATGACATAATGACATATTAAATAAATATGTCTACATACGGTATATAAAGAAAAGCTAGGCTAGGCCTAACTTTCAACTTCTAAGATATAAAATTAATAGTCGATCGCGTCAGATCGAGCGAAAATTGAAACTATCAATAAAAGAACGTAGTAATTTTAAATTCTATCGTTTGAACGAAAAAAGGCATTCATATAAAAAGACTGTAGGAAGCCGCCACGAACGAACACGAAATGGCGGCCCTCAGTCGATCAGGCGAAACAATAAACAGGACTAAAATAATCCGTTCGCATACCAAAAACATTCAAATTTGAATACTCAACTTAGAAGAAGATGCGCCTTGATCAGATGATGCCATCAGGAAAGCGAGATAATCCAAATAGGAAAAAAGAGAATAGAATGTTAGCACCACAAAAAATCACGAGTAGTTCGTAGAGCGTGCTATAAGCGGATGGTGCATTGTGAGTAGAATTAGTAGTAGCGGTGGTGGGACCGTTGTATCGGCACCTCTTAGGCAGAGGGGTTTTGGTGAGGAGGAGTCTATTGGGTTAAGTGTCTGTGGTAGTGGCTTCCACTCGCTCCTAGATGACATACCGACATCCTATAAGGATGTATCGAACCAGAGGTAGTAACTCTGGCATCCTATTAGCTTTTTTCTCTGGTATATCTAGCAATACTTATACCTAGAAATGTGCTGCATAGGAACATTTCACTCAGCGACACAGGACAAGGCCAGAAAAAATCTGTCTGATGGCTGCTAAAACCATACAGGGAGTTTCCATTTTGAAACAAGTCTTCCTGATTAAAAGATTCAGAGTTGATAGATCTATAACTGGTCTCCAGGCACCCGATGCCTTCTCTACCAAGAAAACTTGACTGTAGAAACCCATGGAAGGATCCTTCACTACTTTCACAGCTCCCTTCACCATATCTCCCTCACCTTGTTCTAGAGAGCCAGATCCTTTGGCGAGCCTCGAAGGTATGTCCTCTAACGGAAAGGTATGTCCTCTAATGGAGAGGATGATCTGTGAAAGGAGGACAAAACTCTAAAGGGAGTAGCTATCCTACCTGAAGAACATCTACCACATAATCTTCAGCTCCTAGTTGCTGCCAAGTCGCCCAACGGCTTGCCAGGCAAACGGCAACCCCACCCCCAACAAAAGGCAGTGGATGGGGAGGGGCGCTCTCTCTAGCGTAACCCTCCTCTAGCTCTGCCTCTGTTTCCCCTTCCACCCCTAGGAGGCCATGGCTGAAAGGGGTATTGCTGAGAGGAAGTCCTCGTGGCTTTAGGAAGATGGTTGTCAGTCCCTATGAGGACCCATCATAGTCTGTGACTTTCTCTGCGAAGCTTGTTGTCTTACTGTAAGTTGGAATGAGCAGGCCCTGACGATTTAGAGACCACTTGCAGAACCAGACAGTCATTGTTGTCAGCTCTTCTCCGATGAATCGAACCTTGAACTTGGTCTTCGGAAAAAGAGATGATTCCAATAATGTCCAATTCCTTAATGCTAACAAGGACTCAGTCCTGATGTATTTAGACACCTATTCAGCAACCAGTTGGTCCACATATTCGCTGTTAAGTGGGCAGAAAAGAAATGGTTTTCCCCCTAGATTGTAAGAAACGAAAGAAGAATGAATACCCCTTAGATTCCTTTGTGAAGGACGTCGCAGAAATCTTGCCCATTGCAGTAGACCACAAGTCTAGCCAAGACATAGGTTGTAAGGGTATGGAAGCCAAAGCTTCCATAGACACTTCCTCTCGGAAGGTAAAAGAAGTGTTGTCCCCCTTAATTTGATCCAAGGAAAGGCTCGGTTTCAACCGAACAAAGTCTGAAGACGTCTTGGTTGCAGGGCAACTCTTGGGGTGGCATTAAAATGCTTGTGTCTATTAAGAGGGGGGGGGGAGAAGCAACTTGAGAGATCGGCCAGACCGTAGCGAATTGTATTTCCACAGATACGAGCGTCTATTGGTTTTAAGGCAAAATCAGCAAGATCAGCCAAAGGTAAACCAACCAACATCTTTGCTTCTTTCTTGGAGCCTAGGAACTTCTCAAGACCTGAAGACTGGTCTGAAGGAGCAGTCGCAGTTTCTTCTAAATCGTTGTACTTTCTAATCATTTCAACTACTTCACTGCATGTTTTGGCCAGCTCATTAGCATCAAGATCAAGTGGTAGAGGATCCTCCAATTCTAAACCTCTAGAACTCATATTAGCTCTACCCAGGGAATCTCCAACTTCTACTCCATCTAGTTGTACAACTGGAGTGTATGACTGTTCAGGGCCTATAACTCTAGGGGGCAGTTCATAATGTTGAGAATCTGAATTAATATCAATCTCATTCTTAGGGTGGAAAGAAGAGCTTTCTTTATACCCTGTGAATCCCCAAGAAGTAAGAGGGAACTGGAGGAGGCCTAGATGTAAAAGAATCCAGGGAGACACAGGTCGATGAACTTTGCATAGACAATTGGGAGCGTAACATAGTGTAGAATGCTCCCTACTAAAAGAGCAACATGGAGAATGGCCTCTGCTGTATGAGTGCTGTCGAGGTTGATGTAGCAGCCGAGTCGGGCTTCTGTAACGAGGGGACCTGTTGCGGCAATATATGAGACAAATTCCATGGAGAGGAGCCACGTCCTTGAGGCCAGTGTGGTGAGTTTACTGTTTCAGTTGAAGCATGACATGGATGAAAGCAGGAGTGTCATGGCCGTGAGAACGAGGTTGAGGAGGAGCCCATGGCCATACAAGGCTCAACTTCTTGACAGGAGCTTTGTTTTTTTTCTTCTTATGGTTGGTGGTCTGGAAGCATCTACTGTACTACTGGGAGAAGAAGGAATAAAAATTACCTCAGGCAAGGCCCGATCTGCTGCCACCTCAGACAAAGCCTGATCTGCTGCTTTACAAAATTCCATAACTTCGTGGCAATCAGAATCAGATACAGCCATGATCGAATGGCAGTGTGGTTGTCTTATAGAAACGATCGTGGAGGCACCAGTAACAACCTTGGATGGAATACAGACATGATAAGCTATCAACCCACCTCACCAAAACTGGAGAGAGGGAATCCAAATGGAAACAGAGAATCTTCTTACGTGGAGAAAGCACAAAGTCCCTCTTCTGCCAGTCTTCTTGGAACCACACAAATCAAGGAAGACGACAACTTTTGAGAATCTGAAGATGGAGATCTAAGGCATTTCCTTCTAGGTACCGTTGAAACGAAGCAGTCAATCCCATTGAGGACTGCAACCCTCTCCAGTAAGGCCTGAAGAGTAGAAGCAGTAGACAATGAAGGACTGGTCACATGAAGCTAGGATGGAACAGCCGTACACGGAACATCATATGAGGGATACGGCTGTACACAGAACATCATATGATGAGGGATACACGGACGTAGACATATGGCCAGAAACAACAGCCAATACACAGGCACTGTCACAGATGGCTGCAGAAGTCATTCGTGAAGATGTCATTGACAAGGCAGATGAAACGTTCCTAGTAGCAGAAGTGGTGTAGCAGAAGTGGTGAGGTGGGACGCCATGGGACGCCATCTGACGAGAAACTAGTCCCCCAACCAATGTTCTCCGAGGAGGCCTAAGGTTGACCAATATTCAAGGAAAGTAGAGCCAACTACATCTGAATCTGGAATTAAATCACAAACAGAATCTCATCCTACATCTAAAGGGGGAGGGGTGTCCCTAACCCCCACAGAAGCAAGAAGAGAATCAACAGTTTGATTTCCCGAACCCTCCTCGGAGTGTCCCTAACCCCCTCAGAAGCAGGAAGAGATTCAACAATATAATTTCCCAAACCCTCCTCATAAACATCTATTAAGGAGACAACAGACAAACATGAAAGGGTAAATTCTTCCGAGGAAGCAGCAGCAGGAAGACGATTCAGGGAAGGAGAAAATGAACAAAAAGGAATGATGTCATCAGCTGCCATCAAAGAGTCAAATCCCTCCCATCAATGAGCAGCACCCTTCCTCAACTCGAAACACCTCCATTGCTCATTATTATTAACCCTTTCCTATCTGTTTAGTTATCACATCACTGAGGGTACATGAGCCCCAATGTGTCTGGGAGCGCTCGATAGTGCGAAAAAATAATTATTTCGAAAATTCAGCAAAAATAGAAATTTTATGCCAACAACGTTCATTTTGCTGTCCTTTTTTTCTAAATGTTTATATTTTATGGTGGAATAGTCAGAATAAGAGTCCCAGCCCCCTAGATACGAAAAAATGTGAGTTATTTAACGAAAAAAAAATTCTTTACTTATTTTTATATTTTCGTTCGTAACCCAAAAACTATGATAGTTAGACGAATTAATTATTTTTTATGAGAAAGCCAACAAAATTCCCTAAATATTGACATATGAAACAATGGAAAACGAATAAGTCCAGTTGGTGAAAAAATTGATAGAAAAGAGAGTGAGAAACAGAGCGCTCTGCCCGGCCTATGTTGAGAATTATCGCTAGAAAAATTTTTTTTTCAAGAGCCCTATCTCAGTTATTTTTCATAGAAATTACTTTGTAAATATACAAAAATGTGGAGGAAAAGTTGAAGAATAAAGGGAAAGTCAAGAAAAATGGCTTTGGTAACGGCAACAGTTTCATTTTGACGTTATAAATGGATCGAAACGAAAAAAAATGTTACCGTTGTCAACATTATCGTTTGTAGCTCAAAAGCTAAAAGAGTTAGGCGAATTAATTATTTTTTATTTAAAAGCCAACACAATTCTCTAAATATTGACATATATAACAATGAAAAACGAATAAGTTCAGTTGGTTAAAAATTGATAGAAAAGAGGGTAAGAAACAGAGCACTTTGCCCAGCGTATGGTGAGAATTATCGCTACAAAAAAATCTTTTTTGAAGAGCCCTATCTCGGTTATTTTTCATAGAAATTACTTTGTAAATATACGAAAATGTAGGGGAAAAGTTGAAGAATAGAGGGAGAGTTAAGAAAAATGGCTTTGGTAATGGCAACAGTATCATTTTGACGTTATAAGTTGATCAACGAAAAAAAAAGTTACCGTTGTCAACATTATTGTTCGTAGCTCAACAACTATAAGAGTTAGGCGAATGAATTATTTTCTATGAGAAAGCCAACAAAATTCTCTAAATATCGACATATAAAAGAATGAAAAACGAATAAGTCCAGTTGGTGAAATGGTGAAAAATTCATAGAAAATAGGGTAAGAAACAGAGCGCGCTGCCCGGCATACGGTGAGAATTATCGCTAGACATTTTTTTTTTAAGAGCCCTAGCTCGGATATTTTTCATAGAAATTACTTTGTAAATATACAAAAATGTTGAGGAATAAAGTGAGAGTCAAGAAAAATGGCTTTGGTAATGGCAACAGTTTCATTTTGACGTTATAAGCTGTTCGAAATGAAAAAAAAATGTTACCGTTGTCAACATTATCGTTCGTAGCTCAAAAGCTAAAACAGTTAGGCGAATTAATTATTTTTTTATGAGAAAGCCAACAAAATTCTCTAAATATCGATATATATAATGAAAAATGAGATTCAGAGCCCTGCCTAAAATCCAGACGTCTCTTATGTGATGCACTAATGCGTTTTCCGCTAGTTTTACCGTAAAAACTTTGCGAAAGCATGTTGGAAACTGTTCTCGATTGACGTCACTGTATGCAAACAGCCACACGTGTTTACCCAACCTCGTACGCATGGTCTCTGACAGAAGTGTGGCCTGTCAGGCCTGCGTGGGTGGGATCAGCTGATGTCATTGTGAGAATTTTACTACGCCATGGATTTGCACATGCACAGTAGAGGAACTAAAAAATTTATAGAAAAAGAGGGTACGAAACAGTGTTTCCAATAATGTAACCCTACATTTTATAAAAAAAAATGTAAGATACGAGAGAGAAGCGTGGGTAGGATCAGCTGATTTCATTGTGAGAAATTTACTATGCCAGGGATTTGCGCATGCGCAGTATAGGAACTGCTTGCCTGGTGTATTGATGCCTGAGTTACACGGTCCAAGGTATGCTTTAGCCTATGGAACCCACCAACTGTATGAAAATAAAAAAAATTTACCCCTACCACACGTACGAAAAATGTCGGTAAATTTTACGTAAAATTACGTCAGTCAGAAAAGAAGGGGGGTAGGGGGTATTGCGTAATATTACGTCAATTGGACAGGAAAGTGTTAATTAATTAATTATTAAAACAGTTTTAACCAGACCACATTATTATCATTTAATTACTACAACAGTTTAACCAGACCACTGAGCTGACTATCAGCTCTCATACGGCTGGCCTGATGGATTTGGATGAAATGACAGGTCTAGGCTGGAAGCCTAGCACTGGGAGCAAATAGGTCACTCAGTATGGTGATGAATGAATGAAAATGAAATTAAAAACTGCACAAAGGTATATGCTCTCATACTGTAACACTCATGCGATAAATAGATTTTTATTCATGTTTCCATATACACTCACTAAAAAGGTATACAGGTTGACCATCACTAATCTGGCAATCAGTAGTCCGGAACAATCAGTACTGTAATCCGGCACAAATTTCAGCTAGAGTTATTTCTGATGTTTCCGCACTAATTTTCAAATTTCCCGGGTCGCTGCGCTAACTTGCTCGCCGGTCACTTCGATTTGGTGGCGCTGTGTGCTGCATTGACAAACTGGAGGTGTTTGTAAATGCAGGCATGCTTTTGCTGTTCCATTTTTTACATTTATTATTGTCTTTTTGGCCTATGCTACAAGTGGTATATCATTATAGGCTACATATCTGATAGTAAAGCTTACATTATACTGAACTCTATTCACATATTATGTGCATCTTTTTCATGGATCTTTTAAAAAGTTATGCTTTACTACATTGTATCCAATTGTGTATATTCTCATATTGCTTTTGTATTATAAATTGCAATCAATGTTTTGTTTTGGGAATCGATAACGCGGTGTTTATTTCGCGCATTTCACTCAGTTCAGTAAGCTTTTCTTGCTTCTAGTAAGCGTAAATGAATATAGATACTTTATTTATTTGGGACAAGGATATTTTTTCGTTATACGAAGTGTTTTTAAGTCAAAATATAACTTAAATACGTCTCGTTGTGAAATTAATTTAGCTATTTTTTTTTTAATATATGATGTTCGCGGGAATCGTGGTTGGCCGTTTTGGAGGCATGTTTGTTTTGTGTAAAAAAAAAAGCAAGATTCTGTTCGCTATTTTCTCTTGATTTCAACATAATACGATCTTTACGTATTTATCTTTTATCGGCGTGAAAACAGCAGTAATTTGTATTCTTTCATGCCCACTAGTTTTGATTAAAATACATTCTCTCCAACTTTATTTACGGTCGAGTTTCATCCATGTTGCCGATGCACGATAATTTATAGTCATTAGCAGCTTGAACATTGTTTTCTCAGCTTCAACTACAACTTGCATCCTACAGTTACTGAAGCAGTATATTTCCTTGCCGATCTTTTCTCCAAAGCGAATAAGGGTATAGTGTAAAAAATATATCAGTCCTATTGTACAGTACTTAACGTCATTTGTAACATAACTACAGTAATTGTTTGACTGTACAATGGTTGAAATACAAGCAAAACAGTTGTTATCCGATACGATTAGTAGCAAAACAACAGTTTCCCGTTCGGTTGTTTATGGCTGTACGCATTTACGCAAGAGTATAACGTTACTGACAATACTTTTATCATTCTCTTTTACTTTTTTAACTAGTGGATGGAATAAAGAGATGGAGGAAAAGAAGTTGGTCTATTCTAAGTTGGTCCCTCTCGCTGCCTGCGCGAAATCTAAAAATATTTCCTAAATATTTTCGTATCGATATTAATTGCTAACCCCATCATAAACTCGAAATACTGTAAGTCGAATTATCGTAATTCGAGCACTGCCTGTATTTGATAATTGTCTTTTCTTTATTAACCAACTTGTACTGATTTATGGGATATTTTAATTCTAAGATGAGGTGCTTAGCTGCTGGGTTTCGTGTTTTCTAGCCTAATAAATGGCTAATCCGGCACCCTCCAAGTCCCGATGACGCCAGATTAGTGATGGTCAACCTGTATTAAAATTCAAAATAAGGGTTTTCATATTTATATTATTTACTTTTTATATTTTATCAATTAAATCACACTTCCTCATGAACACTGAAATGGTACCACTGAAAATGTTGAAGATTGACAAAATTTATAAGATTTCTTTCACTGATCTATTTCCAAAATGTGATAATCGCTGTAAGTTATATTTTGGACATTCACACAATACGTGCTTGACTGTTATCAACACTGCAATCTGGCCATTCAGGAGGAGGGCCACAAGGACTGTTAAGTGTCCACGTGTCAAACAAGTATGGCCTATTCGAAGAAATGTCAGAATTATTGTGTGTGTGTGTGTCTCTCTCTCTCTCTCTCTCTCTCTCTCTCTCTCTCTCTCTCTCTCTCTCTCTCGATTTATGATGAGCATAAATTAGCATATATTAACCCTACTTTCAAAGGTGGATCAAGACTAGAGGCATGTAATTATAGGCCTGTGAGTCTGACATCTCATATTATGAAAGTTTATGAAAGGGTAATGAAAAAAAAATATAATGAAACATTTAATGAAAAATAGTTTATTTAATATAGGACAACATGGTTTTGTACCCGGAAAAAGTACACAAACCCAACTGTTAGTCCACCATGAAAGCATACATAAAAATATGATAAACAGAAAACATACAGATGTGGTTTAACTAGACTTTGCAAAAGCTTTTGACATGGTAAACCATAATATATTAGTGAAAAAAATTAGAAAACATAACAATGTGGACAAAGTAGGAAGATGGATAAAAGAATTTTTGCAAAACAGAAAACAGATAGTGATTGCAAACGACGAAAATCGGATGAAGCTAAGGTAATATCTGGTGTGCCACATGATTGTGCAGTGTTAGCTGCAATGCTGTTTGTGATTATGATTGCAGACATAGACAGTACTGTTAAGGACTCGGTAGTGAGAAGTTTTGCTGCTGATACAAGAATAAGTAGAGAAATTACTTGTGATGAAGATAGGAACTCGCTACAAAGAGACCTAAACAAAATATATAAATGGGCAAGATGTAAATGGGATGGTATTTAACTCTGATAAATTTTAATCAATAAACTAAGGAGATAAAGAAGGAATGCTATATGCACATACAGGACCTAATAACGTGACAATCACAAATAAGGAAGCAGTTAAAGACCTTGGTGTGATGTTGAATAGAAATATGTTATGCCGTGATCAAATAGCAATACTATTCGCAAATTGCAAAGCAAAAATTGGAATGTTGTTCCGGCACTTCAAAACAAGAAAAGCCGAACACATGATTATGCTTTATAAAATATATGTATGTAGTCCACTTGAATATTGCAATATAATATGGTACCCACACTACCAAAAGGATATTGCACAAATAGAAAGTGTACAAAGGTCCTTTACAGCCAGAATAGAAGAAGTTAAGGACCTTGACTACTGGGAAAGACTACAATTCTTAAATTTATAGTCTCGAAAGAGAAGAGAACGCTACATGATAACACAGGCATGGAAACAGATAGAAGGAATTACCGAAAACATCATGAAGCTAAAAATATCAGAAAGAGCAAGCAGAGGTAGATTAACCCTTCAACGCCGAAGCCGTATTTTCAAAAACGTCTCCCGTATGCCGGCGGCCTCCGAGAGGTAGCGCCGAAGCGGAAAAAAGTTTTTAAAAAAATCACAGCGAAAGTTTTCAAGATTAAGAGTTCATTTTTGGCTCCTTTTTTCTCATTGCCTAAGTTTAGTATGCAACCATCAGAAATAAAAAAAAAAATATCATTATCATATATAAATATTGGAATATATGACAGCGCAAAAAAAAAAAAACTCGTATATAATTGTATACAAATCGCTGTAAGGAAAACGGTTGAAGCTTAGTTAGTTATAAATGATTTGTTTAACCAGACCTCTGAACTCTTTTAGGGTTCAGAGGTCTGGTTAAACAAATCATTTATAACTAACTAAGCTTCAATGAGTTAATTTTTTTAGTTGTATTGTACACTAAATTGCGATGATTTTGGTATATAACAGATTGTAACACGATTAAAGCAACACAGAGAAAATATTATCACAAAATGATGCATGAATTCTTAACACGCGGACGTAAAAACAAGTTTTTTCAAAAATTCACCAAAAATCAAAATATTGTGCTGGAGACTTTCTAATTGTGCCAAAATGAATGAAATTGATTGAATATTACTAGGCTGTAAGTTTTTTAGCTTACAATTGCATTTTTGAACCATTTCGATCGAGTTAAAAATTGACGAAGGTTGATTTTTTTTTAAAATTTATCGTTATTTCGATGTAAATATAAAAAACTGTGAAGAGCTAAAGGAATGATATATTTTTTGTTGTATTCTACATGAAATTGCGCACATTTTGATGTATAACACTTTATGTAACGAATAATATGAAACGGCGAAAAAACTACGGCAAGCTGACGCAGGAAATGACAGGATTTACAGCGGAGTCCGCGCGCGCGGAGCGAAGGAAAATTTGTTTTCATAAATTCACCAAAAATCTACATATTGTGCTAGAGACTTTCCGTTTGTTGCAAAATGAAGGTAAATGATTGATTGTTACTCGAATGTAATAATTATGGCTTACGGATGCGTTTTTCGATAATTTCGGTCGAGTTAAAGTTGACCGAATGTTAAAATTTTGTCAGTTATCGTGATTTCGGCGAAAATATTAAAAAACTGTGAAGAGCTAAAGGAATGACATATTTTTTGTTGTATTCTACATGAAATTTCGCACATTTTGATGTATAACACTTTATGTAACGAATAATATGAAATGGCGAAAAAATTACGGCAAGCTGATGCAAGAAATGACAGGATTTTCAGCGGAGTATCATAAATAGAGCGCGAAGGAAAATTTTTTCAAAAATTCACGAAAAATCTAAATAATGTGCTAGAGACTTTCCGTTTGTTGCAAAATGAAGGTAAATGATTGATTGTTACTCGAATGTAATAATTATGGCTTACGGATGCGTTTTTCGATCATTTCGGTTGAATCAAAGTTGACCGAATGTTAAAATTTTGTCAGTTATCGTGACTTCGGCGAAAATATTAAAAAACTGTGAAGAGCTAAAGGAATGACATATTTTTTGTTGTATTCTACATGAAATTGCGCACATTTTGATGTATAACACTTTATGTAACGAATAATATGAAACGGCAAAAATATTACGGCAAGCTGACGCAAGAAATGACAGAATTTTCAGCGGAGTACGCGCGGGCGGAGCGAAGGAAATTTTTTTTTTTTTAAATTCACCAAAAATCTAAATAATGTGCTAGAGACTTTCCGTTTGTTGCAAAATGAAGGTAAATGATTGATTGTTACTCGAATGTAATAATTATGGCTTACAGATGCGTTTTTCGATCATTTCGGTCGAATCAAAGTTGACCAAATGTTAAAATTTTGTCAGTTATCGTGATTTCAATGTAAATATTAAAAAACTGTGAAGAGCTAAAGGAATGATATATTTTTTGTTGTATTCTACATGAAATTGCACACATTTTGATGTATAACAATTTATGTAACGAATAATATGAAACGACAAAAACATTACAGCAAGCTGACGCAAGAAATGACAGGATTTTCAGCGGAATACTGCTATAATGAGCGGAGGTAATTTTTTTAAAAATTCACCAAAATTCTAAATATTGTGCTAGAGACTTTCCGTTTGTTGCAAAATGAAGGTAAATGATTGATTGTTACTCGAATGTCATAATTATGGCTTACGGATGTGTTTTTCGATCATTTCGGTCGAGTCAAAGATGACCGAATGTTAAAATTTTGTCCGTTATCGTGATTTCAGCGAAAATATTAAAAAACTGTGAAGAGCTAAAGGAATGACATATTTTTGTTGTATTCTACATGAAATTGCGCACATTTTGATGTATAACACTTTATGTAACAAATAATATGAAACGACAAAAAATTACGGCAAGCTGATAGCGTAAGAAATAACAGGATTTTCAGCGGAGTTCGCGTGCGATAACAGAGCGGAGGAAAATTTTTTTTCAAAAATTCACCAAAATTCTAAATATTGTGCTAGAGACTTTCCGTTTGTTGCAAAATGAAGGTAAATGATTGATTGTTACTCGAATGTAGTAATTATGGCTTACGGATGCGTTTTTCGATCATTTCGGTCGAGTCAAAGTTGACCGAATGTTAAAATTCACTTTGGTTGCTGGGTCCTTCTACAGCATCCCAGTCTAAAACTCGCCTCACACGCTCACTTCCAACAGGCAGTATGCGCCTTTCACGGTCCTGACGCCTTTGTGACATATCTACAAACGTCCTGTTGCAGCACGAATAAGCAAACACTCGCCAAAGTTCTGCAAAACACGTCTGCGTCAAAATATCGCTCCCGCAAGGTCCGACACTGATGCTATCTGGCGTGAGTAGGAGGGAATTCGCGCATGCGTGTCTGGGTGATGCTCAAAAACAATACAACACCTGGATCCGTGAACTCCCAGCATCCGCCAAGGCGCGTGATTTGAAATCTTCCGCAAACTAGGCCTATAATTATTTTTCCGCGAATATTTAAAAAAAGCATTTTCAGTCGACGTTTGCAACGTCCACTCAGCATTCGACAGACAATTTTTGACGATGTTTAAAACGTCCAACAGGCGTTTAAGGGTTAACAGTACCCAAAACTATACCAGGAAAACTAATAAGGAAAGCACACAGGACATTAATCCACCACACCAGCATCAATAATGCAGCGTCTATTCAATGTGCTACCAGCTCATCTGAGGAACATATCAGGAGTGAGCATAGATGTGTTTAAGAATAAGCTCGACAAATATCTAAGATGCATCCCAGACCATCCAAGATTGGAAGATGCAAAACATACCGGAAGATGTATTAGCAATTGTCTGGTAGACATCAGAGGTGCCTCACACTGAGGGACCTGGGGCAACCCTAACGAACTGTAAGGCTTGTAAGGCTATGATGAACTCCATTTTCCAACACTGGATTCTATATTTTAATTCATTATTTTCAGGTTCATTATTCCATTATCTTTTGCCATTTACTTACAATCATTATTTTTATATATCTCATATAGTCACTAATGGGGATGTTTACATTTGCTCTTGTCACATGTACAGTACTACTTCTTCAGCTGCTTTATCAGCCTCTTCATTTCCTTAATACCTACATATTTCAATATTTTTTCCATTATTATACAATTTATAAAGTGAAAACTTAATTTGTTGTATAATATTACTTTTGTTATTATAGCATTGATGAATGGCTTTTATAGCGCTTCTGGAGTTACTATAAATCACAAAATTATTAAATGAGGTTTTCTTATTTTTATGGCTGATGCTATTGCACATAACCCAGCTGTAAATACTGAGGCATTATCTGGTAGAGAAAACCGATACGTTTTGTCTTGGGATACTGCAGCACATCCCTCCGTACTATGACTTAGATCTGTTGGTGTATATTGCGTAATGGGGGCCTTTTCGGATTATATGTTCTAATGTATGTTGTCAATGGTGTTCTGGGTATACGAATAACTTTTGATATACATTTTACATGTACAAATTCTCATTTTATTCACTGTCCAAGGAAGAGGTAATTATACTATTTATATTTAGTGACTCAAACAATCTTCTAGCTCTAATTGGGAAAGGAGGTGGATGATTGTTTATAAACACATCACTCAATCCAAATAATTTTTTGGTTGGAGAATCATCTATCTGAATTCTTAGAGCACTCTTCATTGTTACTAGACCTCTATGAAGAGAGAGAGAGGTAGTTCACCACATTCAACTTGTAAAGATGACTTTGACAATGATCTAAAAGCTCCTGAACATATTCTAAGACCTTCATTATGAACTGGGCCTAATGTTTTCAGTGTTGCGTCCGATGCAGAGCGATATTTTTCGCTTCCTTGATCAATGATAGAAAGTACTGTTGCTTTATACAGTAAAATAAGGTTATGTCTATCGGCTCCCCAAGTAGTGTTCGATAGTTTTTTAATTAGGTTTACTGCTCTTTTACATTTTGATTTCATATGTGTTGTGTGGGCTTTCCGGTTTTCAAAAGTGTGTCAAATGCTAATTCCAAAAATTTTGCTGTTTGGCCAAATGGTATGGAATGATTTCAATTTTTAAACCTATTTCTTCACCTTTTTTCCACGTTATATTTTTATACATTACTGCTTGAGTCTTTTGTATAAGAAATTTAAAGCCCACAGATGAGCCCATTCATCTATTTTTATTATAGTTTTATTTATGATTCGGTCTGCATGTTTTATGCGAGATGCTGAATAATAAATGGCAAAATCATCCATATACAAGTTACTTTTAATTCTGATGGGTAGATTATTACTGATATTATTTATTGTTAAAGTAAACAGTGTGCCACTAAGGATGGTTCCTTGTGGAACATCATTTTCAAGTGGAAATGTACTTGACAATACATCATCAATTCTCACTTGAAAAGTGTGATTTGTCAGAAAGTTTTGGATAAACCTTGGTAAATGTCCATGGATGCTGTTTTTAGGTAATGTTTTTAATATTGCACATCTCCTTGTACAGTATACCTCCTGTATTCGCGTTCTCACGATTCGCGAACTCACCTATTCGCTTTTTTTCTCTGTGGAACATATATACTGTACACAGTATTTGTGGAAAATTCACCCATTCACAATATTTTTCACTGAGAAATATTCACTAATTACTATTTTCATGACCAAAATTACTTTTTGTGATAAAACTATTAAAATACTCAGGTACCCAGGTAGTGCTCGAGTTACGATAATTCGCCTAATAATAATTTGATTTTGCAATGGGATAAGCAATTAATACCGATACAATATTTATAAATTATTTTTAAATTTTGCTCAGGCACAGGCAGCAGTGTACAATCAGGTAGCAAGAGAGGCTAAATTACAATAGACCAACTTCTTTTCCTTCATCTCTTTATCCCATCTCCTACTTAAAAAAGTAAAAGAGAATGATAAAAGTATTGTTGGTAACATTTTACGCTTGCATAAATCCATACAGCCATAAACAACCAAACAAGAAACTATTGTTTTGCTGGTAACCGAATCAGATAACAGACGTTTTGCTTGTATTTCAACCACTGTATAGTAGTAAACAATTACCGTAGTTATTTACAAATGACGTTAAGTAGAATAGGACTGATATATTTTTACATTACATCCTTATTCGCTTTGGATAAAAGATTGGCAAGGAAACATACTGCTAAATTTAAGCTGCAAGTTAGAGCTGAAGCTGAAAAAACAATGTTCAAGCTGCTAATGACTATAAATTATTGTGCATCGGCGACATGGATGAAACTCGACCATAATTAAAATTGGAGAAAAAGTATTTTAATCAAAACTACTGAGCATGAAAGAACACAGTACAGTAAACCCCCCCCCCAAAATTCGCGTCCTCACCCATTCGTGGTTTTTTCTGTTTATCTGTGTAAAAATAGCAGTAATGTTCTTTTATACCCAGTAGTTTTGATTAGAATACTCTCTCTCCAATTTTAATTACAGTTGAGTTTCATCCATGTTGCCGATGCACGATAATTTATAGTCATTAGCAGCTTGACCTTTGTTTTCTCAGCTTCAGCTACAACTTGCAGCTTAAATTTAGCAGTAAATTCCCCTACCGATCTTTTATCCATGCTGAATAAGGGTATAATGTAAAAATATATCAGTCCTATTCTACTTCACGTCATTTATACTGTAACTATGGTACAGTAATTGTTTATTATCGTAAGATGGTTGAAATACAAGCAAAACGCCTGTTGTCATCCGATCCAGTGATAAGCAAAACAACAGTTCTCGTTTGGTTATCTATGGCTGTATACATGTACGCAAGAGTATAACGTTACTAACAATACTTTTGCTTTTTACTTTTTTAAATAGAAGATGGATTAAAGAGATGGAGGAAAATAAATTGGTTTATTGTAATTTGGTCTCTCTTGCTGCCGGATTGTACACTGCTGCCTCGTTTGCACGAAATTTTAAAATATTTTATAAATACTGTCGTATCCGTAACTGCTTACCCCATTGCAAAATCAAATTATCGTAATGCGATTTATTGTAACTCGACACTACCTGAGTATTTTAATAGTTCTATCACAAAAAGTGCATTTAGTCATGAAAATGAGATGAAAATGACATTTTTATGATAAAATGAAGTTTCATTACACTTACCAAACCACTTAAATTTTGACACGTCTGAGATATATTTTTTCAAACTTTGTTTGGAATGCTGATATAATTGGCGGAAGACCCAGCCCCACCGGATGCCGGTGGGGGGAAGTGGAAGGAGACTTGCCCAGTAAACAGCTCCAGTTTCAATCTCGGCATACATAATAAGTGATAGCCTGAGATAACGCCTCCCCTTGCGGAGAGGAGGAGGCCTTTAAGTTACAGTGTTTTGGTAAGTATAATGAAACATAATTTTATCATAAAAATGTCATTTTCATTATAATGCCTTACCAAACCCTGTAAAAGCTGATTCCACATTTAAGGTGGAAGGGCAGGGGATGAGGTATCAGTTATCGAAAGGGTACACATCATGAAAAAAGGGACAAACTCTAAACATGGGCATCATACGGATCCCTACCAACAAAAAGGCAGGTGTCTCCTTACCTGGTAGATGGGCTTTTGCAGGGAGGTACTGCTGCTGGTTGAAGCTCCACTACCTGCAGAGGCACTGGGCGTAAGCACTGCTAGCTACTCTGCTCCATAACACCCCTAGTAGTCAGGGAAGTACACCGCTGACTAAGACAAGGGGTGACTTTCCTTTGCTCTTGCCCTGAGCAATTGGAAAGCAACCTGACTGAAAACGGGCCTCACCGCCTAACCTAAAACTAAATAAAAACAAAACATCACCCTTCTCTAAACCCTCTATAGCTAAAACTAGATTGGAGGGTACTCCAGGTGAACTGAACACCACCAACTTCCCTTTAACTCAGCAGCCATAAAATCACAAGGAGAAGGTAAGATAAAGAACCTACCCCCCTAGTGTGTTCCCCCTAAAACCAAGCCTGCTATAGATATGGGACCTAACGCAAACAGGTCTTGGTACGCAACTTCGACCTCCCTAAGGTAGTGAGACGCAAACACTGATTTCGATCTCCAGAAGGTACTCTGTGTGATCTGCGAAAGTGACTTATTATGACGGAAAGCCACTTAAGTTAATACTGAGCGCACTGCATGAATGCGAGACTTGACTAGGTGTGTGTCCTCTTCACTGATGTGTCTGTGTGCCTCTAAAATGAGTTCCTTGACGAAGAAAGCAAGCGCATTTTTGGATAAAGTTCTGGTTGGGTCTTTCACTGAACACCAGAGGTTAGAGGAATCTCCTCTGATGTTGGCAGTTCTGGCTAAGTAAGCCTTGATAGCTCTAACAGGGCACAAAAAAGCTTCTAATTCTTGAGGGCCAGCCACTTCGGAGAGGTTTTGAATGGTAAAGGACTGAAGCCAAGGATTGGAAGGAGAGTCATTCTTGGCCAAAAAATTCAAGGTGAAAGAACAAACAGCATTACCTTGTGAAAAACCCACTCTCCTGTCAATGGCATGTATTTCACTAACTCTCTTTGCCATTGCTAAGGTAACCAGAAAAAGGGCTTTCTTGGTGAGGCCTCTAAGAGAAAGTTCTTCTAAAGGTTCGTACCTTGGAGACATCAACCATCTCAAACCTACATCCAGATTCCAGGCAAGGGAAGGTTTTGGGGTCTTAGCTGTGTCTAAAGACTTGAGGAGATCTGACAAGTCTCAGTTATTCGACAGGTCTAACCCTCTATGGGAGAAGATGGAGGATAGCATGGCTCTGTAACCTTTGATGGTTGATGGCATCAACCTTCTTGAATCTCTTAAGTAAATCAAAAAGTCGGCAAGTTGAGTTATAGACGTCGAAGAAGAGGAGATGCTATTTTTTCTACACCAATTCCTGAAGACTGTCCACTTGGCTTGGTATAATTTGCTAGAGGAGTCCCTTCTGCACCTCGCAATAGCCTCTGCAGCCTTGCTTGAAAAACCTCTCGCTCTGATGAGCTTCCTGACAGTCTGAAGCCTGTCAGAGCGAGAGTGGACAATCCCTGGTGGAACTTCATTAGGTGGGGTTGCCTGAGAAGAGACTTCCTTTGAGGAAGAAGCCTTGGGAAGTCTATCAGGAGATCTAGAAGGTCCGGGGACCACTCCTTCCTTGGCCAGAACAGGGCAATAAGGATTAGTTCGACGTTCTGATGGAATTTCATTTTGTTTATCACTTGCCTGATGAGCCCGAAAGGTGGAAAGGCATAAGCAAACAGGTTCGTCCAGTCTAAGAGCATGGCGTCCACCAAGTGAGTCAGAGGGTCTGGAAGTGGCGAGCAGAACACTGGGAGATGACGGTTCTTGGAGGTAGCGAAGAGGTCTATCATGGGAGTGCCTCACAATTTCCACAGATCTAGGCACACTTGTGGGTGCAGGATCCACTCCGCAGGAAGAATCTCGTTCCGACGGCTGAGTTGGTCCGCAAGAACGTTCAGTTTTCCTTGCACAAACCGAGGGAACAGAGCCACTCTGTTGCTGTCCGCCCACAGAAGAAGGTCTCTCGCAGTTTCGAACAGGGAGAAGGAATGGGTACTTCCCTGTTTCCGAATATAAGCTACAGCCGTAGAGTTGTCAGCGTGAACAGCAACTGCTTGGTCTGAGATGTGGGCCGAAAAATCCTGGAGAGCGAGGTGAATGGCCTATAGTTCCTTGGCGTTGATGTGGAGCTTCTTCTGTTCTGTCGACCAAACCCCTGATGTCCTGAAGTTGCCTAGATTTGCTCCCCAGCCAACATTGGATGCGTCTGAGAACATCTGCAGAAATGGTTGTCTTGGGAGATCTAGACCCTTCGAAAGTCTTTCCGGTGATTTCCACCAAAGAAGATGTCTCCTGACGTCAGGGGGAATGTTGAAGACCGTGGAGTCCAGCTGAGTTCTTCTGTCCCAAGAACTCTTCAGGAAAAACTGCAAGGGTCTCATGTGTAGACGACCTAACTTGACGAATTGCTCCACTGACAACAGAGTTCCCAGGACAGCCATCCACTGACGGGCGGAGCAACTGTCCAGGTCCAGGAGGAGAAACTTCTCCACCGTAAGAAGGCAGGAGGAAACCCTTTTGGGGGACAGAAAAGCCCAAAAAGCTAGACTGTACAGAGTCATCCCCAAATACAGAATCCTCTGCGAAGGAATTAAGCTCGACTTTTCCATGTTTACCAGAATCCCTAAGGCTCGAGCTAACCTTAGGGTTCTGTGAAGGTCCTCCATGCAGCGGTCCCTTGATGATGAACGGATTAGCCAGTCGTCGAGGTACAAGGAAATCCGAACTCCATCCAGGTGGAGCCAATGACCTATCAGGGCGAGAACCCTGGTCAATACCTGCGGGGCTGTCAACAGGCCGAAGCAGAGAGCCCGGACCTAGTAAACTTTGTCCTTGAAAACGAACCGAAGATACCTCCTGGAGTCTTGATGTAATGGAATGTGGAAGTAGGCATCTTCCATGTCAAGGGTCACCATCCAATCCACTCGAGTTAGAGCCTGAAGAACGGAGTGGTTCGTTTTCATGGAAAACTTGGTTTTCACTAAGTACAGATTGAGAGCGCTTACGTTGAGAACTGGCCTCCAACCCCCAGATGACTTGGGGACTACAAACAGGCGGTTGTTGACACGTCCTGTACTTCTTCAATGACTGTTTTCCTTAAGAGAGGCAGGACTTCTGTCTCTAGGGCCAAAAACTTGACTGAGCTTCTTGAGTATGCTGTCAAGGGAATGGGAAAAGTGGAGAGAGGAGGAGGTTGGACGAACGGAAGGCGGTAGCCTAGCTGGAGCACTTGAATCACCCACTGATCTGCACCTCTGTCTCTCCATTCCTCCCAAAAGAGACTGAGTCTGGCCCCCACCGGCACATGGAGGACAGGGTTCCTACTTACTGGCAGGATGACCTTGGGGCTTAGAGGAGAACTTGTGACCTCTGGAGTTGCAGGGGGCCTTGCTTGCGTAAGGTTTGGGTCTGGAGTTATGAAACGGATGTCTGTTAAGAGGAGAAACCATCTTGGTCAAAGGAGCGGGAGCAAGCCTAGGTTTGGCAGAAGACATAGACAGGATGTGCGATGTCGTCTTCTTATCCATGGCTGAAAGGATGTCTTTCACGACTGCTTTGGGGAAAAGGGCTTCCTTGTCAAAAGGTGCGAACATCAACGCTGTTTTCTGCGAAGAAGTCACAGCCTTAGATAAGAAAGAGCACCAAGTCTCCCTCTTCTTCAGAGTGGCCATGGCGAAGAGGGAGGAAAGTTCGCCTGTCGCATCATGGATAGCAATGTCGGTGCAGGTAAGGAATCCTGTGATTCTTTCCAAGATGTCTTCTGCGATATTAGCCTGCTCAACTTGTTTAAAAATAGCTCCCATCGACCAATCGAGAAAACTGACAATCTCTAGGAGCTTGTAGAGGTTCTTGGAAAGGTGTTCTACATCCAGGCCAGAAAAGAAAGTCTTGGCAGCTTCAAAGGAAATGCATCTTGAAGGGTCCACAAGAGAGCCAAAGTCCCCTTGTGCTGAGATTGCAGAGCCTAGTGAAGGAGAAGTTCCTGTGCTGTAATAATTTTGCCTCCTTTTCGACAGCTTTGAAGGAGGGTACGCAAAAGACGCTTTACCAGAGGATCTCTTAGCTTTCAACCAAGCCTCTACCTCCTTCAAGGCTTTCTTGGAGGCGGTGGAGAGTACTAATTTGGGAAGGGAAGTGTCAGGACACTGCTTTCCCAGTAGCAACGTGGAAGTTGGGGAAGAGGGGGCTGTCAGCTGAAAATGTTGAGGGTACGACTGCAGCAGAAAGTTGAGCAGAGAATCGTAATGAGAAGAAGGCACTGAGTCAACGGGACCTTCCTCTTCACCAGAAAGAATCGGTTCCATGCCAAGATCGTCCAGGAGTTGAGGAGGAAGAACAACTTCTTGGTCCCCAGGAATACAAAGCACTTTGCGGACTATCTTTTCTAGCTTCTCTTCTAGCAGACTAGATTCTTGGGAAGGTGAGGATGAAGCCAAAGGAGCAGACACTTCCTGTGTAGGAGGAGGAGGAAGAGGCACGGGAACTTGAGGCAGATCCTTCTGGAGAGGGCTAGGCATCTTGACTGACTTAGGTGACTTGGGAGGGAGCGTCTGAAATGCATCTTCTTGATCAGAATCCCATGCTGAGTAACCAGGTGTGGGGCTAGCTGTCCTTTTCTTACAGAGTTTAGGATCCCTAGGGCAGGAATTATCAGAAGATTGCCTCTTTAAGGGTTGAGAGGCATGATCCCACTTGCGATGACGAGGAGGGGGAGGATCTGAAGAGCTGGAAGATGAAGAGACTGAAGATGAACTGCTGCTACTCTCATCTGAAGAACTTACCCGTAGGGAGTGACGTTTTGAAGCCGAACTACTTGACGAAGATTCTGGGGACGAGATCCTGTGATGTCGACGATGGCGAGAAGAACAACGAGTCGATGGAGAAACACTACGCGAACTTTTGCGTCTACGACTCTTCGAAGCCTTGCGACATTCACTTTTGCGACTCTTTGCAGCTTTTCGACGCTTCGACGAGGAGTCAAGCTTACATCTTTCAACATAAGGACTAAGGCTTTTCGGTGCCTTAGATGACAAGCCTGCTCGTGGGCAAGAATTTCTGACCTTTTCGCCAGCGCCAGACTGTCTTCTAGCCTCAGAAGGCGAGCGGGACAGCTGCCTTTGCTCTAAAGAGTCAGAAAAAGCAGACTCGCCTGAAACACGATCACGAACAACAACACTGTTATCACCAACATTTACGTCATCACCAACACTAACGCCCGGACTATGGCACGAATGCACTAAACTTAAGACAGAATCCATGAAAACGTTCATTTGCGCTTCCATTTGAGTTCTGAAAATATCAAATTCTGATTTATCAGCCTCGAGGCTGGGCTTGGCTTTAGGGAAAACATACTGGGAAGCTGGTGAAGAAGAGGGGGGAACATGAGGAGGAGTTAGAGCAGCGGTAGAGGAGGGAGGAGGGGGGGACAAAGGAACAGCCGGTAAAGGGGATGACGCTGATGCCACCCGCGAAAAAGTTAGCCAAGCTTCCTTACGCTTAAAAGCCTTCCTATCCCTATCCTCAACCAGCTTAAAAGCCTTCCTATCCCTATCCTCAACCAGCTTTACCTGATGGGAAGTGTACGTGTGCCAAACCTCCTGACTCCATTCAATACACTCACTGCATGTGTTCTCCTGGGAACACTCCTGACCCCTACATGCCGTGCACAAAGAGTGACGGTCGTACTTAAGTTTAACAAGTTTGGAAGAGCACAAATTCGCTGCGCAAACTCTAGATCCAGAGAAGCTGGAATCTGACATAGCTACCTAATTTCACAGAGATAAGCTAGCTAGATTAACAAACAAGACACTGAGTACTTCACCAAAAAGACACGCCAGAAAGAAGTGCATCGAGATGAAGTTATCCATAGCTTGAATCGAACGGACACGCGAGATGCGTTCATAACACGCCCGAGATTGAAACTGGAGCTGTTTACTGGGCGAGTCTCCTTCCACTTCCCCCCACCGGCATCCGGTGGGCCTGGGTCTCCCGCCAATTATATCAGCGTTGCAAACAAAGTTTGAAAAAATATATCTCGGACGTGTCGAAATTTAAGAGATTAAAGCTTTTACAGTGTTTTGGTAAGGCATTATAATGAAAATACAGTAATTAGTGAATATTTCTCAGTGAAGAATATCGTGAATGGGCGAATTTTGAGAAATCAGGAATTAGGCAAGTCCGCGAATCGTGAGACCACGAATACAGGGAGTTTACTGTACTGTGTTTTTCACTTTAATGTTAATATTGTCTATATTTTTCAAAGACAAATAGTCTTCAGACTGGCTTTTTGTTGTGGCTCGTATAAGCTAAGTTTTCTCCTTTACTTGTCGGAATGACAGATGTCTATCTAATAAATAATTTTCCAATTTTAAAGCTGAAATATTTTGGTCAGCTTCTTTGGTTAGTAACAGTGACCAACTTCCACTCCCAAAGAGGGAGTCGATTGAAGTGAGTCAAGGTTGGTATTTACTCTCTTTGGAAGTTTTATGAGGTAATCAAGTTTTAATACCACCCTGATTTTTATTATTTAGATTATCCAGAGAATTGAAGATTTGCTCTGTACTGGAGCAGCAGTCGTCAACTGTGCTGGAACAATACCATCAAAGGGCTCAGGGGTACTTGAATCTTTAAAATTACTCAACATAATGATTTAAGCATAAAAAAAAATTAAATAACCCTGAAAACCTTAAAAACATATCATCAGTTTTTCACGGAATTTATTCTTCCACCAATGGCATAAGTGAGAACCGACTCCCAAATGTCTGCTCCCTAAGCTACCCCATCGGGGATGGCACAACATGAAGCCAAACCAGCTTGCCAGGACTGACAATATTACTAGAATACAATCATTGCCACCCTAATCATGTTACGGGCAAACCGGATAGAATGCCGAGAGTCCTATCCCCAGAACCAGACACTTACCTTGGAATCTGTGGTCCAGCCCTAAAGAACAGTTCTGCCTTTGAGCTATCAGTGTGATAACTCTCAGGTCGGAACATTATCGGGCAGTTGATTGTCCTACTACAGTTCCCACTATTTAACTTCGGATATAAAGACAATCCCAGCTTATATCTTTTCCTATTTAACAGGTCCAACAAATTTTAGCAAAAGTGGAAAATTCCACAAAAATTAATCCAAACAAATATTCCACAAACATTAATCCAAACAAATATATCATAATATACGTGACTCTTAAACTTAAACCCGGGAACAAATTCCTGGGGTTCAAGAGCCCCCCCACCATGTTAAGATGGTCCCACATCGAGGGGGGGGGGCTCCATTGCTCAGGAGACCAATTACAACATTCAGAATAGGGGCTACTTACATTGCAAACATCAAGTCTACATCTGCTACAAGTTATATGAAGATCAGTTTTAAAAGAAGCTAGGTAATGGAAGCAAGGGTTTCCTTTGCTTCTTAGCAAAAGGCTATGGTAAATCTTGGGTTTGCATGATGAACCAAACATATACACAAAAAGACACAATATATACCACTCAAAACACAGAAAACAGAACCAACTGTAAACAATTTCATAACTGGTTTTCCAGCTGCACAGGAGAATTTTCCCAATGTAAAGGACGAAGGTTTGTATCCACCTGGCAACAACATTAAATTTTACTAAAAATTTTTTTAATTTTGAAATGTATCTACCTCTCTATTATCATAGTTGATTCCCATGCTAAAAAGATAGGTGAGAAGTGTGTGAGGATCCAAAAACCAAAGTCATATTCTGTCTGGAATGACATGCTACTTACCTAGTGATCCACCACTGGTACTACTGCCACTCGAGGACCAACTCATTATTGAGCCACAAGGACCTCTGAAAATTGGTGGAGGTTCCTTGCAAGGGAAACCACTCACTGTCTGAAGACAATGGGACCAAGACCCTATGCCTAGGCCAATAGAGCAATGACGGTAAAGAACAAAGGTCCTTGACTATCCCAAAACTAGGAACCTTCATACTCGCTAAAACTCAATATATTCCTAACTAGATAAGAAAACTAGAATAGGACTACCCTAATCATTCAGGATAGAAGTTCCCCTGCTGAGACAAAGGGGGGAAGCATATTGAAAATCTACATTCTACAAATAATGTGAGGCACTTACAGGTTTACATCGCCATTCTCCAGAGATTTTAATTAAACTAAAAGAAGTTTCCATGAGTCTTAAGATCGTGGAACCTCTGACCTTCAATAGGGGTAAAATAGAAGGGTCTAGAGACTGATGTGCTTCCTTAACCAAGTTCCAAAGGAAGAGAGCCATAACATTATTGGACATTGGAGCATCTGGCCTCCTGGGTCTACAAAAATAGGATTCTGATGTAATATCTGAATCCCTAGTCCCTTGCATGTAAGGCAAGAGTGCTTTGACAGGACAGAGGGTGGAATCTTTCCCAACTGGAAACAAGGAGGAAAAACTGGAGACTTCAAAAGACCAAGGCAGAGTTCAAAATATTCTTTGTCCTGCAAACTGGCAAAACGGAGAGAATTGCCTCTTAGGATGTAAAGACCACATTACAGCACAAGTCCTGAAGCTCAATGAACCTTTTAAGCAAAGGCCAAAACTGACAAATGTTTAAGAGAGTTTGTATCTGATTTTTCATTTTTATAACATAAAAGGGTAACAAATTATTCTTTTGCATGCCATTCCCTGAAACACTGAGCCGGTACAGTGATGAATGACTTAATTTCGTTCACATTTGTATCATACCGTTTTAGTGCACGTGATATTCTAGGTAAACTTTATATATATTCATCTAGAAACTGGTTGGCAAATCTGTTAGTTTCTGTTACAATGTGCTTTTTAATTTTGTCATCAAAACCTACTCAGAAAATTCCACAGGGCTTTCCATAGCCAGAACAATAAATTTAACACCTTTGGGTGTATAAAAAATAATGTGACTCCTCTCCTTATTGGTTATTGCCCAGTCACTTGGCAATGAAATGCTTGAATCTCAATTATGGTTTTCTTCAGAATCAGATAAATCCTCTTCACTAAGTTAGAGGCTTCTGAGCTGCTACTCATAGTCTCGTGGTCGTCATCAGTGTCTTCAGAGGAAGTGATAATATCTCTTCAGGCAAAAGATCTTTCTTTTGCTTTTGGAATGCTCACCATGGGGGATAAATGGGATCAAAAACAAAAAGAAATAAATCATTTATCAGTGAATTCCTGAAGCATAGCAGGAAGCGAGAGGTAGAAGTCTTCTGTTAGATTGTCTTTCCATCCCAAAAAATTGCCATTTACCCTAATTTAGCTCATAATGTTGCCAAATGAAGTTCCTACAATTTGTGTGTACGAGTAAAATGTATTTCTGAGCCTGATGAGTGCAGCAACAGCCTTGAAAGACTGGGATTGTGTTACTCCATTGAAGGCAGTTTGATGCGAGATACAAAAAAGCAAGATATGATGTTGGTGATGTTTAACAAGTTAAAGGAAGAAGCCTCGATTGATCAACCAGAAGCAGAAGACAATCAATAAACCATTCCCTGTGAAGCCACCAAGGAGTCATCGAAGTTGTGTGAGTATCCACAGCTCGACGGAATTTCACTACACCTTCGGATCACAGGAATGATGGGTAAAGAGCATAAAGGTCAAGACCAGGCCAATCAAATAACAATGAATCTACTACGCAATCTAGAGGATCCTGTACTGTACTGGCAAGCAGCACGTTGGCAGATGGTTGATGAAATTTGTGATGAACAGATCCACACCCTCCAAAAGTCCTTGCAGACTTGAGGATGCAACATCCACTTCAAATACAGCACTTGATCCTTTCTGCCGAGCTGGTCTGCCACAACAGTCACTCTACTAAGTACCAAGTATGGAAGGAGAGAGATGCTCCTTTCTTCTGCCCAGGTATCTTGCTGGTAAAGATAACAATGGCTACGACTTTGTGCCTCCTAAGTTTTTCAAGTAAGCTAACAATGTATTGTTAGCTTACTTATTCATACCACCAGCATCTCTAGCCAACTGAAATGAAACTCCCACTTCTCTGCCAACCAGACAGTTGCTATATGTTGGTTGGCCACAACTACTCCCCAGTCTTAGGTTAATGTATCTCAATATGATACAAAGTCTGGGCTCAACTACGAGACTCCTCCCAAGAGACAATGTTGGTGGCCTCACCATCTCAGATACTCATCCAACCCTCCGGTCACTTGAACCTGGAAGGAATCTGGATGCACCCTCCTGTTTCAATGGTACTTGACATGAAATTGGATGAGTTTCATCCTTAATCTAGCTCCAGGCACCAGCTTTTACAGGGAAGCCATGTGACCTAGGACAGACAAAACCGCAAAAGGCAAATTCATCCAAAATTGCTTCTTTGCAGAAGCCATGAAATTCTTGGTATACAGCATCATCCTCAAAGTTTACCAATATCTCTAGTACACTTAGCAATTTTTGCCCATAGGATACCCTCCAGACTGGGTGAAAGAACCAACCAGACTGGGTGAAAGAACCAACCACTCACCTAAGTAGAGTAACATAAGAATCCCAGAAGGTGGGCTCATTTCCCCACCTTGGGCAGGACTCGTGAAAATTTGAGGGATGGAACCAAGACTGAAGCACACTGCCGGAATCTATAAACAAAAAAAAAATTTCCTTGGTAGACAAAGCAAAGATATTTCCCTGAGCTGGGGTGAATCAGTATACTGAAGTACGTATCTACAGATATCATCCAATCTTCTTTCTGTATGGCCTCAAGAACCAAGCTCATGATTCCACAATCAACAAGTCAGATACACGAAAAGGTTCAACCTGGAGGTGATTAAGAAAGGTCTCGTTTTCCAGAGGCCTTTGTTACATGAAACAAATTATTGTAATATCCTAGAAAAGAACCTGAGACTGTCTCTACTGCCCTTTTTGTCAAGAGTTCACTTCAAGCTAAAGGAACTGGGCCTTCTCCCTATGTAGGTAAGAGAAAGCAGGGACACAAAACAAAGTTCGTAACCTTTCCTCAGCACCTTCACCACCCAGGGATCTGCCTCCAGATCCAGCCAAACAAAAACAAAAGAGACTTAGTCTCGTTCCAAATGGGCCAGAGAACTCAAATCTTCACTCATACCAAAAGGTGGATTTTTTCCTGGTCATTTAATGTACTTCTTGGATGCCCAAAGGACTGATTCAAGGGAATGGAAGCCTTTCTTCCCAGCCTAACCAAATTCTTAGGGTCTTGATGGCTATGCATCTGAGAATGATGTAGCAAAGACCTGAATTCTGATTTCTCTCCTTCTAGCATGACAGTGCATAAACCCAAAATCTCCCATAAATCAGATGAACCACGCTGCACAAATATGTTGGCCTTCTGAGCTGCATAAGCCGATGAGGGCTGGCAAAAAGCAAAGCTGTCCCACCACTTAGCTATAGCAACATCACTGGCAGGTGCAACTGCCATTTCAGTGAGACAATTCCCGTACATGGAAAGCTGACTTGGTGAAAAATTCCAACAACACAGGGGTTAAAACCACTTTTCCAGAACAGACTGCTTTCTTAATGGTATCAATGAGAGAGAATTCTAAAGAGGAAAGGGAGACAGATCAGATACTTTCTTCACCTTGTATAATAAGTCTATCCTTCTCATAAACAACTGAATAAAGGGCAAGGATGACTCGAAAGCAACTTTCTTCTGAGGCAATTTTTGCAGCAAAGTAAAATCCATGAAGTGCAAACTTGGCTAGTGCAGGAGATGGCAGGTGCTCAACCCATGACTCTGACCAGGCTACCTTATATGACCTGGAGTCCTGGACTACTACTACTACTACTACTACTACTACTACTAAAAAAAAAAAAAAAAAAACATGTAACTTAGCTGCACAGAGATGAAGAGTTTCTGAAGAGCAGTAACCTGCTCTTCTTCACCATCAGCATCCCACTTGGGACTCTGGGGATTCCCTGCAGAAGGAACAAAGGGGCAAAGTTTGAATTACAAACTTGGAATAAAGTGCATGTAGAATTTTGCCTTCATCATGTGCCTGAACTTCCAAGGCTGTCATTACTGGCACCAGAAACTGCGGGTTCTACCTCAAAGGTGCTCCTGAACAGAGGACTCAACAGTAGGTGGCAAAGCCGAAAGTACCTGGGTAGCCAACAAGGAAAAACTGTGTTGCAGACCAAATACTGTACAGTATTCCTGGAGCTGAATCTCCCCAGGACAAACATCGTCTAACCTTTCTGGCAAAAAAGCCAAAAGCTGGTTGAAAGACAGACCAAGAATGCCTCAAAAAGGCCTGAGGAGGTCCTGGGTCCTTATAAGGAAACAGACACGAAACCTGTCAAAGTCCAGCAGGTCTGGAAGGTAAACAAGACCTATGGAACGGCCCTGAACCACTACCAGAGAGCCTCGGGGTAATATATGGGGGATCAATACTTGCAGAATGACTAGAGGAAGAGAGAGAGAGAGAAAAAGAGAGAGAGAGAGAGAGAAAGAGAAAAAGAGAGAAGAAAGAAAAAAAAAACAGAACCCTAAGAGAGTAGGCTATCTTATGTGCTGACAAATCGTGCCTCAAGAGCTTGTAGGAAGGGGAAGTACGAGGCGACCAAGGAGAATGGCTATGGTCATAATTACGAGTCTTAACACCTGAAGAAACCTTCAAAACTACGGACAGCTAATGTGTAGACGTATCGGCACAACCAGCACACCTAGGAGACTGAGAAGAGCTAGAGCAATCAATGCTAAAAGAGGAAACCTGCCACACTACTGAAGTACATACTGTATAGCCAAAAGGTAAGTATACCTTAGTTTTACCAGACCACTGAGCTGATTAACAGCTCTCCTAGGGCTGGCCCGAAGGATTAGACTTATTTTTACGTGGCTAAGAACCAACTGGTTACTTAGCAACGGGACCTACAGCTTATTGTGGAATCCGAACCACAGTATAGCGAGAAATGAATTTCTATCACCATATATAAATTCCTCTAACTCTTCATCACCCGGCCGCGGGAATTGAACTCCGGCCCATCGAATGACAGTCTGAAGCTCAACCGACTCAGCCAAAGAAGGGCTAGAGAGAGGAGATCCCAGATAGGGACCACTGAAAGTTAATAGACTCTTGGTAGGCCCATGAGAAAAAGACTCAGACCTTGAGCAAGCCCACTGCTTTATGCCTAGAACACCTACATCCTGTCTACCTGCATTACACTTGATTCTATTACAACCATCTTTCAGTAGACTAACACCAACCTGCACTCATCTCATGCAGGGCTGGTCAGAAGAAGGAGACAATGGGTACAAACCACTTACTCTCCTCAACATGCCCCATTTCCCTGTACAGCCAGAAGAGAGAGTCATAGAACGTGGCTAAACGGGCGGGAGGGCCTTGGCTCTACCTCTGCTGCAAGGGAAAACTTTGAAACATGATGAGTGCAGAGTATCATGAATATGTTCTTACAAAATTTTCCTCAGGAAAAATTTGGGTTAATACAAGTGATATGCAAGTGCTGATTTTATATGTATGCTATTTTCTGCATTTGAGATGTATGCTAATCAATCATTTCACCAAATTTGAAATCCGGTATTTTTGTCAACATTTTAATGTCCATTGCCATACTTCCATTCTTGAGCATATGGTCTTAAATTTCATTATTACTTGTGTTTAGTCAGTAAACTGCTTATGGTTGCATTTTCTTTACTTAACCTTTAAACCTTTATAAAGAATCATACAAATACAGCAGCTTTGCCTCCATCAGTATTTAAAAAATCAGTCATCAATTGAACAATCCTTGTTCCTGTATCTAATGTGAAGTTCGTGACCATCTTAGGCCAACAAGTCAAGCTCGGTGCTACACCCACTTATTTGAAAACTATAGAATTTGTCAATGTCTTCTTTTGTAGACATCCTAATTCGTCAACAATGTCAGTCAATATTAAACCACTGTCCAAAAAGATGTAGTTCATTGTCAAATAAGTAAACTGAATACCTGCCTATCAGTTGTCTTACCACAATGACGGAAACAAATCTGAGTATAATAGATCCATGACTCAAAGTTCATCCTGAAATGCAAGAATCAAAGTTTATCCTGACAAGGAGGGAGCAATACGTGATATATACCAAAATAATCTAAACTTTTTGTGTTTATACTCTGTCATCTTCCCACTGACATGGGACTTCACAGCTATCATAATAGAGATGTATGATTAACTTTAATAACTGAGAATATTATACCACTATAATAATGATATCATACATTATATTCATAAATCCTGAATTCAATCGTATTTTAAAACTTATGGGCACAGGTACATATGAAGTTATCATGATATAAATCTACTATGTAATTTCAACTTAATTCACATAATGTGTAACTGGCAATTTAAACGGTATCCACATACGAAAACATATGTGAAAGCTAACTGCAGCCCCGGTCAGCTATGTTATTATTGTCCATGCAATCAAAATAGCATCTTATACTCTTACAATGGAGGTGCCGTGAGGGTAACATCTCCATTATAAGAACTGGTAAGATTATACATTAGTCTTGTGAGATCTAGAGTGCTATACTGGCATAACTCATGGTATGACAGGAAACCAAAATCTATAAGATTTTGCCACTTTAAAAAAAAAAAAGTCTTAATGCCCTAAGAAAGAAATATATTAGGAGTTAAATGGAGGGATAATCAGAAATTATACCATATGACAAATAACTCAAGCCCCATATGTAAACACGAAAATAATAAAGCTGAGATCAAGATGACTTGGACATGTCCCTCACATTACCAGGGAAGGGGAGGGGGGTTTCATATGTCATGGTGTCAGCTGGGCTCCTCTGAGCTCACAATAGTTGAAGACCCAGACCTTCTTGAATGAGAATTATGAAATGGAGGCTGGAGATGTTTGGAAGGCAAAACACAGGTAATACACAAGTAGTGGATTTTCACAATGACCTTTGTGTCATGCACACACTGGAAGCAATGATGATGATATAATAAAAGCAGCAAGGGGTTATATCTCAAATTAGTGATATAAAAAAAAAGATGGATAAGAGGCATGTCTGACAAGACTAAAGTGGAACTACTATACTGTACTATACTACAGTATCCCATCCTTTAAAAAATGGCCTCAGGTCCTACCTTAAAAGGTAGTGAGATAACAATGCACACCACTTCTGCCTAGACTGGGATTATGGTTAATTTTATATGAACCATTTGCTAATGTTTCCACTTACAAAAAACTATGGTTAAATACAAATATTCAAGTTGTCTGAAATAAGCAACCCTGTTGGTAACATACCTTTCGGAGCAGGAAAAACTGACCAGAATATGGGGTGAGAATTGTTACTTGATCTGGACTGTAGCCTTGAAGCATCAAATGCTTACAAAGACCAATCATGAGTTCTGCTTCATGCAGATTCTCATGACTATTGTTGTCATCACTTTCCTGAAATATATACACAATAAATAACTTAATATATATAAGATTTACCCCTGATCTTAAAAGCAGTGACAAAAATTATACAAATTGCTGAAGAGCTTTATCAAACTAGCTAGATGGAATATTGTAACAAGGAAAATTACACTCTTTGTATCCAACAGTTATTCATTATATATAGTTAAGTGATTACATTTTTAAAATGCATTTCCAATAAGGCACATTTAAACCATGAATATAATAATATCGGTAAGTTGTGCATTCTTTGTCTTAATGGTTTCAAGCAAATTTTCAACTAAGTTACATTTCAAATCTTCCAATAACTTGCTTTTAAAATAATATATTTTCCCATTCCTCTTCAACAACAGAACAATCTCCAATCTTGTTTCATCAGAGTACCTAGGCAAGATTTTTTTTTTTTTTTTTTTTTTTTTTTTTTGAGAAGCTTGGAAACTACACACCCTGTTCAGCAGTCACCACAGATCCTAAGGAGAAGGGTCCAAGGACTTATGGGAGTCTAACTGGGGTAAAATAAGGTATAGGTAGTTTGGTGCCACCAGACACATGCCCACGTTACCTGTGAACCAGAACATTCTCCAAACAGCAAGGGGGGAAGCAAACAAATAGGGGTTACCTCCTCGCATGAAAAAACTGTCTGTTTGGTCACTTCCTGTGCTAGAGTGTGCTTCAAAATGATACCAACATTCTGCCCTAAGAGGTCAGGTTCTCATTACATATGCCACAGGATTGCATTTGGCACAAAAGCATCTCATATGGTTCCCAGGTAACAATTTCTAAGAGGGAGGGAACAGAGATTCTCAAGTCTGTAGTCAGAAAAATTACTGTTTTAAAATAAAATGAAATTTTATATATACTGTACTTACCCAGTAATTACATAGCTATTAGTTTCTTTTAACTGGCAGCTTAAAATTTGAAACTGCGGGTCATACTAGTTTGTTTTGGTTATGGCGACATGCCCCGCCAACTTTCGGAGTAAGAGAAGGCACAACATAGCAAAGAGCTTCAACTTGTTTATGCCCTTATGTCCAAGTGAGAGAGGAGACGGGTGTTTATGTCCTTATGTCTATGCCTTTATGTCCAAGTGAGGGGAGGCGGGTGTTTATGCCCTTCTGTCCAAGTGAGGGGAGGCGGGTGGACTTCGATCATGTAATTACTGGGTAAGTATATATAAAACTTTATTTTATCATAAAAATGTCATTTTTATATAAGTAACTTACCCACACTGAATAGAGGTGGGAATGCTGGACATATCTACCCCAAAACATCGACTAAAATTGTCTGTTGGGTGCCAAGTGGACGTACCACGCAATTGTAAGCTAAAACTCTTACATTCCAGTAATACTCAATCATGTACCTTCATTTGGCAACCAATTGGAAGTCTCTAGCACAATATTTCGATTTATGGTGAATTTTTGAAAAAAACTTTTTTCTGACGCCAGCGCGGTAACTCGGCCAAAAATTTCAGGAACTCTTTCGTCATTTTGTTGTAATTTTTGCACTGTTCTATATTAGCCGTTACATAAAGTTTTATATATGAAAATGTGCGCAATTTTGTGTAGAATACAACAGAAAATAACTCATGGTTGTAGCTTTTATCAGTTTTGAAATATTTTCATATAAATCACGATAACTGCCAAAATTTCAAGCTTCGGTCAAATTTAACTCGACTGAAATGGTAAAAAAATGCAATTGTAAGCTAAAACTCTTACATTCTAGTAATATTCAATCATTTACCTTCATTTTGCAACCAATTGGAAGTCTCTAGCACAATATTTCGATTTATGGTGAATTTTTGAAAAAACTTTTTCCCTACGTCCGCGCCAGAAATTCTTTCGTCACGTTGTCGTAATGTTTGCACTGTTTTATATTAGTCGTTACATAAAGTTTTATATATGGAAATGTGCGCAATTTCATGTAGAATACAACAGAAAATAACTCATGGTTGTAGCTTTTATCAGTTTTGAAATATTTTCATATAAATCACAATAACTGCCAAATTTCAAGCTTCGTCAACTTTAACTCGACCGAAATGGTAAAATAACGCAATTATAAGCTAAAACTCTTACATTCAAGTAATATTCAATCATGTACCTTCATTTTGCAACAAACTGGAAGTCTCTAGCACAATATTTCGATTTATGGTGAATTTCTTAAAAAAAAAAAAAAAAAAAAAAAAAAAAAAAAAAAAAAAAAAAAAAAAACTTTTTCCTTACGCTCTGCGCTGTAACTCGGCGAACATCTCAGAAATTCTTTCGTCATGTTGTCGTAATGTTTGCATCGTTTTACATTAGTCATTACATAAACTTATATATATGAAAATGTGTGCAATTTCATGTAGAATACAACAGAAAATAGCTCATGGTTGTAGCTTTTATCAGTTTTGAAATATTTTCATATAAATCACAACTGCCAAAATTTCAAGCTTCGGTCAACTTTAACTCGACTGAAATGGTCAAAAAACGCAATTGTAAGCTAAAACTCTTACATTCTAGTAATATTCAATCATGTACCTTCATTTTGCAATAAATTGGAAGTCTCTAGCACAATATTTCGATTTATGGTGAATTTTTGAAAAAAACATTTTCCTTACGTCTGCACGGTAACTCGGCCGAACATCTCAGAAATTCTTTTGTCTCATTGTCATAATATTTGCACCGTTTTATATTAGTCGTTACATAAAGTTTTATATATGAAAATGTGTGCAATTTCATGTAGAATACAACAGAAAATAACTCATAATTGTAGCTTTGATCAGTTTTGAAATATTTTCATATAAATCACGATAAATAGAAAAAATTCGACTTTCAGTCAACTTTAACTCGACCGAAATGGTTAAAAACTGCAATTGTAAGCTAAAACACTTACAGTCTAGTAATATTCAATCAATTAGCTTCATTTTTCAACAAACGGGAAGTCTCTAGCACAATATTTCGATTTATGGTGAATTTTTAAAAAAACATTTTTACGTCCGCGTGTTACGAATTCATGCATCATTTTGTGATAATATTTTCTCTGTGTTGCTTTGATCGTTTTACAATTTGTTATATACCAAAATCATCGCAATTTAGTGTACAATATAACTTAAAACAATTAACTCATTAGCTTTAACCGTTGTGCTTACAGCGCGATTTGTATACAATTATATGAGTTTTGTTTTTTTGCTGTCATATATTCCAATATTTATATATGATAACAATATTTTTTTCATTTCTGATGGTTGCATACTAAACTTCAGGCAATGAAAAAGGAGCCAAAAATGAACTCTTAATCTTAAAAACTAAGCGTGCTGTGATTTTTTTAAAAAAACTTTTTTTCCGCTTCGGCGCTAACTCACCGAACGCCACCGGCATACGGGAGACGTTTTTGTAAATAGAGGCTCGGCGTTTAAGGGTTAAAAGTAATGAGTTTGAGAACAGAAATTTGCTAACACTGAATCAATATTGTTGAACCTTACCTGATAAGAGAGCTGCTACAGGTAGATACAGCCTCTGGTTGGCGCTAATCTCATCCAGTAGAGGCGAGGCGGTAAAGCCATGAGGGCCTACTACTACAGTGGGTGCTTTGTAGCCATGGACCATAACCACCAAAAACCAAATTAAAAACACCAATACCCACCAATTAAAACCAAAAAACTGGAGGGTACTCCAAGTACATAGTACTCTCAGGCTCCCTGAAAACTCAACACCATATGCAAGGCATAAAGATTAAAGAAAGGACACTGCTTCCTATGTTTCCTCCCCAAACACCACGCCAGCCATGTAAAACAGACCCAAGGTACTGCACTGATTGTAAGTAGTCTTGTTATCCCTTAAGGGGAGCGTCCGGCGACCCATGGGGTCTGGAAACCCATTTTCAGTTTATGACGGTTTTGGGTAGGAAAACCACTCTACTTTAAGTTTCAAACAATTTTTTTTATGAAATATGTATAAATCATGGCTAAAAAGGCTTCAAACTACACTTATCTATGCCTCATCTAGCACGGGGGGTCGGGCAAGAAACACTAATCCGGTAGGGAACTTTTTTCTGTCCTGAGTAACTGAACATTTTTTTCTATAGTCTCTCCCTAATTTAGAGATCTGTTTTCCTAAATGAACTCGACGTTTTCTTTGAATGATACGAGTTTTCTAAAAAACCAAAGATAAGCCAGTAAAGTAAGTTCTGTTCATTTCTTCGTCTTTTCGTAGATATTTGTAATGATTTTGCGTCATTATCATATTCATAGTAGCATAAGGTAATAGAGATGATAATCAAGTAAGCTAAAAGCATGAAATGTGGTCAGTGATAAAGAAAGACAAATGTATAATCGCCCACATGCATTGTCTGTTCACAGTGTTTATCTGAAGTTATAATTTTTCAAACTTATGTATACTGAATTCTATTCAAACAATCTTAATAAAAATTACAGTATATGTTTATAAATATGGTTTCTATATATCCTCCAAATTTCAAGTCTCTAGGTTTACTTCAGAATTTACAGAAGTAAATGTAGTATATGAAAACTTTGACGCTCGTTTTCTCAAAACTTAAGATTTTCGGAAAAAAATTAATTATACTTTTTTGTTTATCGACCGATTTTAGTCGTTCAAAAACCAAATAATAGAGCATTAAAATGTCTAAATATTTATAGCACAGAATTTTTAAATTTGATTTTTACCTATTGAAATTATCGATTAAAAATATTAAAAAACAAATACTACGTAAAAAATATATAAAAAAAACCATTTTTTTTTTCTAAATTGATTGAAAAACAAAAAAGTTTATAGTTTGAAAAACCCATTTTCCCATAAGGTTAATGTAAAGTGGACGCTCCCCTTAAGTAATGCAATGCAAACACCGACTTGCACTTCCAAAACATTGCTTGCACAATTGATGTGAGGGATAAATTGCACTTAAACGCCAAAGATGTAGTGACAGCTCTCTCATCTCATGGGGTTTTAACTTGTAAGAGGAGAGCGAGTTTTCACTCACCATGGAATGTGCTTCCAAAATCAGGTTCCTCTGAAAAAATGCCAGGACATTCTTAGACAAGGGTCTAGAGGGATATTTCACAAAACACCAAAGATTCCTTGAAGTACCGCAAATGTCCTTCATTGTGCGAAGATAAAACTTAAGGACCCTTACTGGACAGAGAGTTCTTTCTTCTTCAGACAGTCTTACTATCTCAGACAAGCTCTTGATCATAAAAGAACGAGGCCATGGATTTGATGGCGATCTGTTCTTAGCCAGAAAGTCTAGGGAAAAGGAGCAAACTGCATTCCCCTGAGAAAATCCGATATTTCTGTCTAAAGCATGGATTTCACTGGATCTCTAGTGGTGGCCAAAGCGACCTGAAAAAGTTTTCCTGGTTACATCCCTTAGAGAGAGAGATTGCATGGGCTCAAAACGTGAACTGGACAGCCACTTAAGTACCACGTCTAAGTTCCAGGACAGCAAAAGGTTTTTCTTTAAGCTTTGTGGTATCAAAGGACTTAATAAGGTCGGACAAATCCTGGTTAGACAGTAAGTCCACTCCTTTATGGTGGAAAACTGAGCTAAGCATAGCTCTGTAGCCTTTAATGGTAGAGGTGGAAAGTCCTTTAGCGGAGCGTAGGAACAGAAGAAAGTCCACTATTTTTGCTATACAGAAGTCCACTATTTTTGCTACAGAGGTATCAGAAGAGGACACGTTATTTCGTCTGCACCAGGACCTGAAGATGGACCATTTAGCCTGGTAGACATTATCTGATGTCTGTCTTCTACACTTCACAACTGCGCCAACAGCTGCTCTTGAAAAGTCCTTCTTTCGGAGCAGTCGCCTAACAGTTTGAATCCTGTTAGGGCCAGAAAAGACATGTTTTGGTGGACCCGACAGAAGTGAGGTTGCCTGAGAAGTTGTTGCTTCTGTGGCAGCAGTCTTGGGAAGTTCGCAAGAAGTTCTAGTAGATCTGGGAACTACTCTTTTGCTGGCCAGAAGGGGGCTATCAAGATCATGGACAGGTTTTGATGAGACCAGAATTTGTTGAAGATTTGTCTCACTAAACTGAATGGGGGAAAGGCATACAGATCTCTGTTCGACCAATCCTGCAACACTGCATCAGTCGCCAATGCCAAGGGATCTGGTACTGGTGAGCAGAAGAGAGGAAGTCAGTGATTCCTGGAGGACATGAACAAATCTATCATGGGTTTCCCCCAGAGCCTCCACAGATCCAGACAAACCAATGGGTCTAATGTCCATTCTGTGGGAAGGATCTGTCTGGGACAGCTCAATTCGTCCGCCAGAATGTTGAGTCTCCCCTGGATAAAATGCATTGTCACTTGAGTGTCGTTCTGGTGTAACTAAAGAAGACCCATTGCTGCTTCGTACAGGGAGAATGAGTGGGTTCCCCCTTGTTTCTTGATGTATGCCAGTGCCATCATACTGTCTGAATGCACTGCTACTATCCTCCCTCGAATTTCTGAAGCGAAGCACTGTAGGCACAGAAATATCACCTGCAATTCTTTTACGTTGATGTCCCAGTTTTACTGTTCCTGAGACCAGGTACCTGACACTTCTTTTAACCTCAAAAGAGCTCCCCAACTTAGGTTCGACACGTCTGAAAAGAACTCTACACTGGGGTTCAGAGGTTGAGGAGATTTCCCTTCTGATAGTCTCTTTCTAGAATTCCATCAACAAAGGTCCTCCTTGATTTCCACCGTTATCGGGAACACAGACGAGTCCGGAAACTTTTTCCTGTTCCTGCTGGCTCTGAGGAAGAATTGCAGAGGTCTCAGGTGAAGTCTTCCTTGAGTGACGAATTGTTCCATGGATGAGAGGGTGCCTAGAAGACTCATCCACTGATTGGCTGAGCAAAGTTTAGTTCCAGAATTCTTCCACTGTCTGGAGACACTTTTCTATTCTCTTCGGGACTGAAAAAAACCAAAAATCCAGAGTGTTGATCATCATTCCTAAATAAGGAATCTCCTGAGAAGGCGTCAGGAGAGATTAGTCGGGTCAGGAGAGATTTGTCCCGACTAATGAGAAGGCCCAATTCTTGGGCCAAGAGAAGAGTTGTGCGAATGTCCTCCGTACATTGAGCTTTCGAGCGGGAACATAGTGGCCAGTTGTCTAGATATAGGGAGATCTTTATCCCCACCAAATGAAGCCATTTCACTGGGGAGCCAATAACCTGGCGAACACTTGCAGCACCACTGAGAGACCGAAGCACAGAGCCCAAAATTGAAACACCTTGTCCTGAAACACAAACCTGCGGTACTTTCTCAAAGTCAGATGCACTGGAATGTGAAAGTACGCATCCTGCATCTTGATGGACGCCATCCACTCTCCCTGGCGAATGGATGCAAGGACTGATTGGTTTGTTTCCATCTTGAATGTTCTCTTTTTGACAAAGACATTTAGAGCACTTACATCCAAAACGGGTCTCCAGCCCCCAGATGACTTGGGCACTACAAAGAGACAGCTGTAGAATCCAAGAGAATGAATATCCTCTACTACCTCTATAGCCTCTTTCTGAACAAGGGACTTGGCCTCTAGCAAGAGAGCAGCAAATCTCTCTGAGCCTGGAGAGTAAGCTGTCAATTTGACAGGCTTGCGGGTTAAAGGAGATAGTGTAGCCCTACTTCAGGACAGACACTATCCAAGATTCAGCTACCTTTTGTTCCCACCATTCCCAAATGCAGAGGAGCCACGCTCCTACCTGAGTACGGACTATGACCTCATTTCTTGGTAAGACTTGGAAGACTTGGAGGATCGACTTAATCTTTAAAAAATGGCTGATAAAATTCTATGGCTTGTATAGGGTTCAAACGTGTCCACGAAATATGAAAATTTGCTTGTTTTCTCTAGTTATGGCCTAAAATGTCAATAACTATATACCCATAAAACACCAGTAGGGATTTAGTCTGGTATAGTTTTTGCGGAGCTTCTTTGAAATGAAAATGTATAATGTCAATAATATCCTACTCGTTTTTAGTTATTCAGCGGAGACAAAGATCTGGGAGGAGAGTTACCTATAAACTTCCAAGCTAGAAGGAACGTTTTCATGCTCGGTGCCTTGATTGAACTCTGTATTTTCTGATTAAAAGGGAGTTCACTTCATGCAGAATGTCCTAGAAGTTCAAGTTTTTAAACGCCTCTTTATTTGTTCGTCTGAAAAAGAAAGCAGGTCAGAGGCTGATATTATAGTCCAAAATAAAATGACCATAATAAGTGAAGCAAGACTTGATGAATTACTTGAATCCTAATGGAAAAATATTCCCAGGATCCATTTGTCCAGACACTAATAAAAAGTGTAGGGATACCCTAGAGTAATACCTTGCAGCAAGATCAGACAGGGGGACCAGGAACCTAAAATTTATAAGAATGTGTCTTAGGCACATAAATAAATTAATATTCTTATTTATAATCATTTTGCATTAATTAATACCCAAAAATAAAAATTAAAACCATAAATTAGTTGTAACACAGTCTTTGACTTTTTTTATGTAACTAAAACTTTGAAGGCCTGTTTCTCAAAACATAAGTTTTTCGCTGCATCTCCTCCTTAGTATTGGACCAATCTAAATGAAATATTAAATATAACATGGGGAAACATGGTAGATTAAAACAAAGCCGATTTTAATATTTTGAGTTTCTGATTTTTGGCAATTTTTTTTTTCTGTAATTTTTCAAAATTTCATAAAAAAAAAAAATTCATATCTCGAAAAATAATTGAAAAATCAAAAATCCCGGCTTTGTATCGAAAAGGTCCATATGTGTTTTATACGTGGTTCAAATCTCATCCCTTAAAACCAAAAAGCAAAGGAGGAGATGCATTTTGAAAATAACCATTTTTGAGCTCTAGCGTCACAAAACCTAAGGTCACTCAACAAAAATTTTTTTCCCAGAGTTCCACACAATATCCTTTAACAAACCCACTATATATCAACAACCTGTCGTTAAAAAGTCGGAAACCGCCGATCCCCTTAATGGAACGCTGTGGAAACGGGTATATGATCTTGTTCTAGTCTGGGATCTAGAACGGAGCTCTGAAAGGGAGTTTCTCTGGGAGGAGAGTTGAAGAATCCTTGTGTCTCGCACAGAGGCGATGTCTACTATAGCCTGTGGAAAAAATACTTCTTGTCCATGGGGCAGAATAGGAGGGCTGATCTCTGAGACGGAGTGATGCCTTTCGAAGTAAAAGAACACCAAAGCTCCCTTTACTTCAGTATACCCATGGCGTACTGACTAGCTAACTCTTGCATACTATCGCGAACGCCCCTGTCAATACAGGAAAGTACTCCTAAGAGACCTGACGAGATTTCTTGAAAAGCACTCTATTCTTGAGAAGCTCATCGCTGTATTCTTGGGAAGGTGCTTCCGAGGCTGAAAACATAATTTTGGCTGAGAAGAATGCTGATCGCCTAGCCGAGTCGATAAGGCCAGAGAATCTCCCTGAGAGGAGGCAGAGACTCCCAGGGAAGGAGCTTCTCTGGTCGCATAAAACCTGTAGCTCGATCTGAACAACTTGGAAGGTGGGAAACAAAAAATTGCTTTGCCTTGTTCCCTCTTCTCAGAAAACCACCCTTCTACTTTATCCAGTGCCTTCTCTGCTGAAGAGGGGAGAAGCAATTTTGGTAATTTCAAAGAACCAATTAAGGGGGCTTAAATGAAGAAAGTTGAAGCAGGAATGGACGGAGTAGCTGGCAAAAAAAAAGCTTGGATAAGTCGCTAGCAGGAACCTCAACAGTGCAGAGTACGCCGACGAAAGAGCATCTTGATCTGGAACAACCTCTTCCTCAGAATAGACAGGAGAAAGCAATAAGTTCACTGTTGTCTGAGCTGTATGAGGAGCCTTCTGAAGCAAACTGAGAATATTATCCAGTTTGCTCTGAATTGGGTCAACTGAAGGAGGAACAATGTCCGAGATGACACTACTAAGAAGCGGTGGAGGAGCGGGTGACAATGGGCGCTGTAGAGATGGGAGCCAGTGACGAAACCTGTTGGTGAACGGGTGCCAGTGGGCGCTCAACCGCAAAAGGGAGTTTGGGTGCTTCGACACTAGTTACTGGCCGCTAGGGTGCTGATTGTAGAGATGAAGGTGCTGGGTGTGCAACTCCTGATGTAGTAATTCCTTTATTCGATGAAGAACGTCTACGTGCCACAAGGCGCTTCAGCGCCAATTTACAACCATCGTCAGAAGCAGTAAAAGAGAATTGTTTCAGGGTATCCCAATGACTACATGATGGGCACGTTGAATCCTTGCCCTTCTTACAGAAGGAACAGGCGAAGAAATCTCAAACTCCATTGCACGCCTTTTCAGCTGGCGTGACTGGTCCGCATAGCGTCGTGTGCACCTGGGGCTAAAATCTTTGGAGCTGGAGGACATACAATGAGCACTCACTTGAAGGCCTTTCCAACAGCCTTTGGTTGCAGTCTGGGTTTCATCAACAGACTGAACCAAGGGGCGACTGCTCGGGAGCAGACACCATCGACCTCCCTTAGGCTGCCAGTTTGACTCCTCCCAGGTGCTGGGGAGTCAGTCAAGGACCTTGGCCTAGGAGAATCGGCGAGCCGAACAGCAGCCACCTCCTCCACTAAGACTGCACTTGCACTGGGTGCTCCGGAGTGCTCCGACTCACTTTTATCCATTTGCACTTTCACCAATGACATTAATCTAGCGATCGATTGCACAATTAACTCAAAGTGATGGTGTTGGGGTCAGAAACATGGGAGCCAGGTAAAGGAGAGGGTTGCACAGGTAGAGGAGATGGAATGGGATCAGAAGAAATTACAGGTCCAATTGCATCCGACTTAGCGGATGAATCCTGACTAGCTAAAGCTTTACTAGATTCCCTAGCAATAGCTTTCCTCTTCCTATCTCTAGCTAGTTTCTCAAGCTGTGAATCTAAAGTCTTCCCCTTCTTTAAATCCCAGTCGCTATACTCCTCACAACGTATATCCACTGAACACGTCTGTCCCCTACATTGAACACAAACAGTCTGAGAGTCATAAGATTCTTTAGTCAGTCTAGTATTGCAGCCTTTGCTACAATACCTAATGCATGCAGTTGTAAACCAATGATCAAAACTCACTTAACACTATCTTACTCTTTCGGGCCTAAATGACGTAGTGGTAAATAAAATTACCCTACTCACCTTCCTATCCAACTAACGTACTGCTATGTAAAATTTACAGAAATTTTTCGTACATGTGTTAGGAGTAAATTTTTTTTTTCAGGCAATTAGTGGTTTCCATACGCTAGAGCATACCTTGGACCATGTAACTCAGGCATCAGTACACCAGCCAAGCAGTTCCTGTACTGTGCATGCGCAAATCCCTGGCGTAGTAAAATTCTCACAATGAAATCAGCTGATCCCGTGTGGGATTTGTATGTGGGATTACATTATTGGAAACACTCTGTTTCGTACCCTCTTTTTCTATCAATTTTTTCACCAACTGTACTTATTCGTTTTTCATTCTTTTATATGTCGATATTTAGAGAATTTTGTTGGCTTTCTCATAAAAAATAATTAATTTGGCCAACTGTTATAGTTTTTGAGCTACGAACGATAATGTTGACAATGGTAACATTTTTTTTTATTTCGATCAACTTATAACGTCAAAATGAAACTGTTGTTGTTACCAAAACCATTTTTCTTGACTCTCACTGTATTCCTCAACCTTTCCTCTACATTTTTGTATATTTACAAAGTAATTCCTATGAAAAATAACGGAGATGGAGCTCTTAAATAAAATAACTTTCTAGCACTAATTCTCACTGTACGCCGGCAGTGCGCGCGGTTTCTTACCCTCTTATCTATCAATTTTTTCACCAACTGTACTTATTCATTTTTCATTATTTTATATATCGATATTTCGAGAATTTTGTTAGCTTTCTCATAAAAAAATAATTTGCCTAATTGTTATAGTTTTTGAGCTACGAACAATAATGTTGACAATGGTAACATTTTTTTCGTTTCAATCAACTTATAACGTCAAAATGAAACTGTTGCCTTTACCAAAACCTTATTTCTTGACTCTCACTGTATTCCTCAACCTTTACTCTACATTTTCGTATGTTTACAAAGTAATTCCTATGAAAAATAACCGAGAGAGAGCTCTTAAAAAAAAATAACTTTAGAGCTAATTCTCATCATACGCCAGGCAGTGTGCTCTGTTTCTTACCTCTTTTCTATCAATTTTTTCATCAACTGAACTTATTCATTTTTCACTATTTTATATATTGATATTTCGAGAATTTTGTTTGCTTTCTCAAAAAAAAAAAAAAAAAAAAATCGCCTGACCTTCATAGTTTTTGGGCTACGAACGAAAATGTAAAAATAAGGATTCTTTTTTTTAAATAACTCAAATTTTTTCATATTTAGAGGGCTGGGACTCTTATTCTGACTATTCCACCATAAAATATAAACATTGAGAAAAAAAAGACAGCAAAATGAACTGTTGGCATAAAATATCTATTTTTGCTGAATTTTTTAAAAAATTACTTTTTCGCGCTGTCAAGCGCTCCCAGACACCTCGGATCTCTGATAGGCATGGTGCTCAAACCACAAAGATGCGAAAGTGTTAATTATGCAGAAAGGCTACGAAAATAAATACTTCACCAATCGAAGATGGAGCCATAGAGCAAACAAGCAGCAAAGTATAAATTTCAAAATTCAAGCTGCTGCCAACCACAGTCCATCAACCACAGCTGGCAAAACAAATTGAAGCTCTTTGTTATGCTGTACCTTCTCTTACATCCGAAAGTGGGTGGAGCGCGTCACCATAACCAAAACAAAATAGCGTGACCCACAATTTCAAAATTTTAAGCTGCCAGTTAAAAGAAACTAATAGCTATGTAATTACTGGGTTAAGTTACTTATATAACAATATTGTTTGTGTGTGTGTGTGCAAAGAACACATGAATGCGTCATGAGAAATCCCCAGCCTTCCAACAACCAAGTAGATACAAAAGGTCATACAGTTACAATAAAGCTAAGGTTAGCAGAACAAGTATTGAGAATGAGCTCTCAAAACTGAGGCCTTTCCAAAGGGCTCTTCAATGTATGAGTCACTATAAACAAGGTGGGAAAAACTGTTCAAAGCTCCCATAAGCATGGGCAACTCTACCAAAGGAGTAAGGTCCATGACCACTGGTTCGGAGACCTGGCTAAAAGAGTGGGCCACAGACACTGGTGGGATTCAAATATTCTGTCAACCGGTTCTATTACAAAAAGCATGTCAAATTTGCTCCACTTAGCTTAAAATGCTGATCTTGGATTCTAGCATATAAATTGATCAATTATACTTATTTCCCAAATAAAACGTCTAAATAATGGTTAAGCATCATTATAATGATATTGAGTCTGTAAGTAATGAACATCATCACATACAGATATATCTATGTACCAGTAGACACGTTTGAATGTTGTACTTTTTTCAATCACCATTGCTATTCTTATAAATCATATGTATACTTCTATTTCTAGATTTTATGGCTGTGTATTCTTCGAAAGGTAAAAATAAAAATACTTTACTATAGTTTGCTGTACTGGCATTAAATGCTGCTATTCTATAAAAGAAAAAATAAACCAAATCTTTACTGGAATCTTTTAACATAAACTTTGTAATACTTCAAGTATTTTTAAATGGCAACTTGATTGTCATTTCTTTTTCTTTACCCTGTTGTCATCAGCAGAGTGGTTTCTTCTAAGCCTCGTCTTTACCGAAGGGGTGGCATTCCATGAGCTAAACGGGAGGCCAATCAGATTAATTATCATAAGCTTAGCTACATTTTCAATTGTAAGGTGACTCCTTTTATCTGAATGGTCATTCTTGAAAACCTCTTTCTGCCTCAACAGAACTGACAGCATAGCATTGATAATATTTTTAGCTTTCTGTATACCTTGAGGAACCTCAGCCTTAGCAGGATTGCTCGAATTTTGTAAAACATTTCTCACGTAGTCCCGAAAATCATTGATACTGATTTTATGATGGAAAACTTTTACTAAATTATTTCATTTTCCTTCAGCAGCTCTCCAAGGTACAACTACTTCCTCAATATTTCACGAATTGGGCTTGAGCAAATTGATCAGCCCCTGAATTTTCTCATCTTGTTCACTGTTCTTTAATATGATCAGCCCATGAATTTTGTCATATTGTTCATTGTTCTTTAATATTAAACTATCACAGTTCATCAACCTGTTTTTAATATTTACTATTACTGCCTCAAGCAGCTTTTGATGAAGTAGGTTAACGACTTTGTTGTTGTTGGTAATGTTTAATGAAATTTATGTCACGAGTTAAAAGTTGCATGCTCTACTCTAATTATAACTGCCTATTTGGGTGGTCAATTGGTCGTTACACTTAGCCAGTTTGCTAAACTCATAAAATTTTGTGAGATGGTTCATGTGTACCAGTGCGAACCGGCTGAATCCCACCACTGGCCACAGGGGAATCCCCAGCCACCTCAACCAGAAAAGCTAGCAGACCAGGATACCACTCTGAATGAGGAAAATGAGGTGCTACCAGGGTTTTCTGAGACCCAGAGTGACAAACACTCTGTTGATCGCTTGACAAATCAAATTCATAAGAGAAGAAGCAAACATATCCAGATTCTTATGGGAGTGTTGGAAGGTGTTTTTCAAGGCTGCAAGGGTCAGGAATGAAAATTATCTTGTGGTATTTAGGCTGTCAAGCCACGTACAGAAGCACTTTCAGCCATTCAGTGCTTAGATAGTGAAACGAAGGAGATGGAGTGGTTGGACAGAAAAATAGAGCCAGAAAATAAAGATGATCAAGTAGAAGGTTCTTAAGGAGAAAATGGGAGAAAACCCCCCAAGCTGCACTAAAAAGCAACAGGAAGAGGTTGGACAGCACGCTTGAAAAAATGGAAGTGGGAATGGAGCTAAGTAAAAGGCAAAAAAGTATGTGTAGCTAGAGGTCAAAAGAACACTGAAAACATCCTTAGTAATATGTAGAGTGCACCACATTAGATGCACTGAAGGCAGTACTCCCTATAAGGATGTGGAATAAAAAGCAGATAACCAGAACTGGATGAAGTTCTCCTATGTTCACAAAATCTTCCCTCCCACAAGAAAGTAAGGACTTTCCCAACTACTAATTGCCCCTGGCAGCTGAAATGGTCTGTCAAAACCTTCTTGCTAGAACATACCTGGGTGACATAAGCCAATAGTCATGCTGTCACTCATCAATACTGCAAGGTGACTCATCACATGAACCAGAATGTTTGCAGAGCTAGCTGCACTGCCTGCATTAACAAGATCTTGGTGTACAGATGAGATCTGTCCACAAACTTGAACTGGAAAGACCAGTCAGGAGTTCTCCCTACCCCTTCTTTACTGTATCTGAGATCATAATCATCCCCAAAGGTGGGAAGTTCAAGAGAACTCCCACAACGAGGTTCCTGTCATCCAGCATGCACACACACACACACACACACACACACACACACACACACACACACACACACACACACACACACACACACACACACACACACACACACACACACACACACACACACACACACACACACACACACACACACACACACACACACACACACACACACACACACTATAGTGATAGTATGTCTGACAAAACTGGAATAAGCAAACTGAGGTGGACACCATGGACCAGCAACCAATGCGGAAACCTACTTCATTAACTACCAATCTTGCTGATAGTAACTGCAGTTCTTGTTATCACGTCAAGTACCAGCTCAGAAGCAATAATAAAAGCAACTTATCCATACATGATTAAAAACCTACAAAAGCACAAAAATGAGGATAATCATCAACATACCTCTCGCTCAGGAATATCATGATTGATGAAAAACACATCTGATGCCACTCCTTTGACATGTGGGTAAGTAAAGACAACTGGATCATCTTTCAATTCTGGGTATATAGAAGGAACAAGAAGACGCAATATAGCTGGCCTCATACGATGTTGGTACACAAGAGTTTCGTAACTAAAAGGCAAACCTATGTATTAATATATGAAACACTACATTATTATATAAACAATATATAAAAATTTATAATTATTCTACAAGTACATAATTCTTATTTTACTTATGGGATACTGCCCTATCATGTTAGCTATACAGTTATCATTCAATTAGCAATACTGCCCTATCATAATAGCTATACAGTTATTATTCAATTAGCAAAAGGCAAAAGTATCTCTCCTCTGTCAAAATTCATTATACTGATGAGATGAAAAACTGCCAGTCTCTAATCAGCATTACCACTAGCAAGATGGCCCAGTTTTATAGTTTTTTGTGTGTGAAAAATATTCTACATTTTATCACATTCAACTAAATATAAATTTTTCCTAACCATATATTGTTATGCGTAGTCAGTGGAGGGGGGTGGAGTTATTTTTCAAGTGCAAGGCCAATGAGATGGGCAAAGTAACATTCCTTTTGAGAAAAATTTTTCAAGTTATTTGTACTTTTCTTAACATACAAACCTGAGGTCTTTACATATGGGATTAACTTTCAGCAAGTTGGAAATTCAGCAGTTAAACTGTTGCAAAGTTGGTTATGGTAACAGTTACTGGTGGTAGGGGTGGAAACACCGCCCACCCAGTCAGAATACATTTCTCTTTAGCCAAGGTAAGAGAATGAGGGATGGTAACAGGTAGGCCCTTAATGTAAAGACCTCAGGTTTGTATGTTAGGAAAAATACAAATTACTTTAAAAATCTGTCATTTGTTCCTATACAAATACAAACCCTAGGTCTTTACATATGGGAGACTTGCTTTTGGAGGGAGGATTCCGAGTAATTCTCTGAAATGACTGGTGGTTCGGCACACCTGGGTATTCTCTTCCTGATCATGGAAGAACAAAGGAGGGAGACCATACCTCTGGTCTACTGAACAAGAGAGAGGTATGATGTTCAATTGTCGGACTTCTGGACATTTTGAATTTAAGGAATGTAATATCCTTAATTCGAAAAGGTTCGGATGAACTGCCCCCCCGTCTCGGAGACTTCAAAACTAAGAATACCCAACTGGTTTTCTCGTAGTCAGTCCCCCTCTTCCCTTGCTAGAGAGACGGAAGGATTTGCATTTACTAATCCAATTAGTTAGATTATAGATAGAATACTCAGTCACCTAGATCACCTGCATGCACACCAGTCCAGCACGTGATGGCTCGTTCACTGTTCCTCTGCGCACTGGAAGAGGAAGAAGAAAGGAGAACGGATGGAGGCCAGTCCCACACATACCTCCAAGCAGCCGCATACCCTAGGCGAGATGCAACTTGTCCCTCAAGACCTGGATGAACTAAATTTGTTGAGCACCCACCATAGGATCCAAGGAAAAGGAGTCGAAGGACCTATGGGCAACATCCCAAGGTAAAAGATGAGTGTGATCTTCACGATTAAATTCCCTCCTAATACTTGGCCAACAGGTTCTTCCTAAATGCAATGGACAGACCAATGCCCTTTGCCTTGAAAGATCTGGTCCGAAACGTACTCATGTCCACAAGAAGTTGCGGGGTACACTCATTTAATCGTCTCACTAGTTACAGAAATGGCAATTTGGACACCATTTCTTGGCCAACTTGAAGGTAACGAACGAGTCACTAGCATTGGGTTGAAAGTCTAGTCTTTACGGAGGCAACATAGATGTTGTACTGTCACTGGCCCCACAGGATCAAGGAAGTGGAATGATCCATCTCACTGAACACTTTCAAAACATGTACAAAGACGGAAGGCGTAAGCTTCCAGATGTAAAGGGTACCAAAGATGTCTTTCTTTATTCAAAGGTGCGAGAAGACAGAACAGAACCAACGGTACCAAAGATGTCTTTCTTTATTCAAAGGTGCGAGAAGACAGAACAGAACCAACTTCAGTGAGTCGAGAAAGAAGGACTATGATCAAGCTTCTTCAGAGGTTGAATGAATTTCTGGAAGTCAAGGTGCCAAGATCAAGTGGCCTTATCTTCTGACTTCAGCAAATAATGTTGTAATGACATCCATCTTGCTTGGGATGTATGGTTGACCACTGCACTGAATGTTCTTCTGTCTGTTAGTGTACTTGCACTGCAATAGGGCAGATGAAAGGACACTACGACCTGTTGTTCGACCATGCACTACCATGCTGTCGTTGCTATCACACCAAGGAGTGTTTATCTTGGATCTGGACTCTTGAAAGTTTAAAAGAACAATGCTCAAGTCCCAAGAAAATAAGTGTAGGACACTGCTGCCCTGGTCAAAGTTCCTAAGAATGAAAAGTCTCTGGAGGAGGATAGTGTAACCATGGCACTCCCTTGGTGTTGTTGCTATCAAAGGAGTGCCTATTTGGACACTGAGATTCCTGGACACTTTGCTTTCCATGTAGACACCTCGGGATTATGTATGTAATTAACGGACAGGTTTGCTTAAAGCAAATGGGTGTTACAGACTAATACACACACACACAAAGCCACTCCAACATCTAAAAACATAACAGACACCTCACGTCTCGACTGTCAACCTAACTGCGCAACGACTCCTTGCTGCTGGGAGAAAGGGCGCTGGTGACTGGTACAATACATGTACATGCACTACCGGGGTCTAAGCGATGACAGGCAGGGCAGCCGATCGAGACTACAGTCTACCCCAAAGCCAAATTAAAGTCCTTCAAAAAAAAAGGCATTTTTAAACAAATTTGTGGGAGATGGTGAGGACCAACCATGTTTGCATGACAAATAAGTAAATACTAATTTTCAAGTATTAATAAGATTAAATAATAATATAATAATAATAATCTGTAATTAAAACATATATGCATTTTTAAAGTAAATTATTTCCATTTTTAAACAAAAAAAATATCACACCCTGTCTTCTGCCCATAGCTTTGAAGCTATGGGGGAGGGTGGAACTGTCAAATATATCAAATTACTTGACATTTCTGACCAAGGGTAGAAGATCAATTTCTTCTCTCTCTCTCTCTCCAAAAGGTAGAACGAGAAATGGATAGATATACAAATAGATAATAAGTTCAGTCCTCTCTCTCTCTCTCTCTCTCTCTCTCTCTCTCTCTCTCTCTCTCTCTCTCTCTCTCTCTCTCTCTCTCTCATGAAGAGATACTGCTAATTTGAGTCTCTTTACATATGCACAGAGTGTGTGTGTGTGTTCATAATGTTTTAAAAATGTGTAGTAAAGGTCATAGTACATCTTTGGAGGACAAAGAAAAAGACAATTTTTTGTTGTTGTCAGTGGTAGTAAAGAGAAATGGATTAACATTCCTCGAGAGATTCAAGAGTTAAACTCACTCTATCTCTCTCTCTCTCTCTCTCTCTCTCTCACTGGAAAAGGGTACTAATGTTTAAGATGACTTTGAAATGATATTAATATAATATCAAAGATTAATACAATAGTTATAAGATAATTTTAGCTATATTTGATATTGTATGATACTTAAAAGTAAAAATGGGGGAGCACTGTGGTTCTGCAAAATTCCAAGTCTTTTCCTGGTAGGTAAATGGTGAAGCAGTCTCTCTCTCTCTCTCTCTCTCTCTCTCTCTCTCTCTCTCTCTCTCTCTCTCTCTCTCTCTCTCTCTGTGGCTCCAAAACAGCTGAATGGTAAAATTTTGTAGGTTTTTTTTTATTAAAGACTCAATAAAAATGCAAGTTACATCATTTTCACAATACCCAAAGGATACTCAAAGGATTAAAAGTAAGGTTTTCTTACGATTTTCGACAATTATTTTGTTTTTGATGATTTTCGGCTTACGACGCGGCATCAGAATGGATTCCCCATAGTAAACCGGAGACTGCCTGTATTTTAATTACATACGTGTGTACAGGGGCAGTTTAACTGGGGGCAAGCTGTAGGGGGTGGTGCTTCACTTGCAGTTTTGGCTTAGAGACAGACCTCGCCTCAGGGATTCATGCTTTCAGCTTTTTTTTTTTTTTTGTTGGGAAATAATTATATTATTCTTCCCACTGTGTGGTTTCTCTTCAGTTAATTTAGGAGAAAATTATATGGGCTTTTAGCACTTTATGAAATTAAGATCAGGTCATATCTGTGGGTGTGGAGTTTTCTTATAGGGAACAATACGGCAGGTGATGATGAGGACAAAGGACATTAATTCATGGGTCACAACAGTAGCTTCGGGAATTCAACCATTCCCTGGGTTAGTAAATGGAGTTCTCCCCCAACCAGTAGAGATTTTTACTGAAGGGCTGAATAATTACCTGACTGCTAAGAAAACGCAGAAGGACCTCCAAGGTTTCCTTAGAATGGTGTACAGGGCTGCAGAAAAAAGAGGTTCAGCCAGAATTCCATGGTTAGTTTTAGTTCTCAGTCATACAATCATGCAACAGACTTTGTGAAGAAATTGAAAGGGCCTGCAGGGGCACACGGTGACTACCTCTCTCTTTGGACGGCATCGGGAAGCTGTTGCATTTTCCTTGGCTCTTACACGAAGTCCCAGATGCTCTAGTGGATAGTTTCCATAAGAATATAGAGCATGCATCTGATGAGGGGCTAATTTTTTCTCAGGTTTACAAGCACATGTCAAAAAATATGTCCTGCAATTGATAGTATCTTTTTCAATGGCATGCCAAAGGCTTCTGCAGGCATTCCTAAGAACCCGTCAGAAGGGGATTTTGTATGAATACAGGCAGTCCTCAGTTATGGGTGGGAGTTCAGTTCTGGGGATGTGATAACCGAAAATCAGCGAATTCTGGCATATTTTCGGCGATTTTCAGGCTAATCGGCACAAAAAAGTGCTGATTTTCAGTTATCGGCACCTCTTTTAGGTGTGTATTGGCGCCAATACCCAATTATCAGCGGCGATAAGCGGAAATCGGCGATTTTTGGCATAAAAATTGCCGACTTTCGTCGCTAGACAAGTGCCATGAAACCGGATCGCTATTAACCGAGCCCGCTGCTAACCAGGGACTGCCTGTATTGTTAATATGTGCTGCATATTTTTTTTATTACTGCAGATATGTGTTTTTGCTCCACAGTTTAGCAGGTGCCATGAATGCTTGTGTCAGTGGTTATGTCAGCTTCCGTTCCCTTAGAAACTGGGACATTCTTTTCTCTTGAGATTTAGTACGTCAGCATCCTTTAGTGATGCGGCTTCCTCCAGAAGTCCAGTTGCGCGGTGTGGGAACGTAGAAATTTGTTCATATGTTCATTTCAAATAGTAGGGGCGAATGAGTCGAAGTTTATGATTTTGTGTACAGGTGAATCATTAAGGCAAAATCTTTTGTTTGTATAAGATGTGCTTCTGGTGAGCCTTTTTACTACTGCTGTTGAGGTAAGCTTACACTGTGGTACCCAAGTGAACATTTAATTTTTTTTTTTGTGTCTAACGTGTAGTTCTTACATCAGTTTTCCGATGTACAGGCAGTCCCAGGTTATTGGTGATCCGATTTTATGGCGCTTGTCTAGTGACGAAAATCAATGATTTTTGGTGCCGATATGCATTGATTTCCGCTTATCGGCACCAATTATCAATACATACCTAACAGAGACACTGATCTCTGGTTATCAGCGTAGATACCTGATTATTGGCACTGGTAAGTAACGAAAATCTGCGATTTCAGTTATCAGCGATTTTCGCTTATCGTCATGCCGTCGGAACGGAACCCCTGCTGATAACCGGGGACTGCCTGTACTATGTTTTTCCCATTTTCTTTAGTTTGTACTTTAGGTCTTAATGGCCAGTGATCTCAACCATATTTTTAGTGCTGATTTTTTCAAAGTGATTTTCTCTGTCCTGCTGATGTCTCGTTTAGGGTCACGAGATAGAGGGAAATTTGACAGACATGTTGACCTTGGTCATTGTAGACAAATCTGACTTTGGGGTGAATAAGATTACTCAAAGTCCATATTTAATTTTGATCTATTTGAAGTTAGGTATAGTCTTACCCGATACTTTGCTTAAATCTCATTTATATATTCCTTTTGTCAGACTTATTGAATAAAGCTATATTTTTCATATGTTTGATAGTCTCAGTTCTTGTCTCCTTTATGAACCTATAGATAAGAGTGAGAGAGTGGGAACAGTTGCTCATACAAAATGTGAGATCCCTCCTAGGTCTAGAGATGTCATTGGACAGAGGTAAGTTTCGCCCTCCTTTTGGGTTTTAGAGTAAAGGGGGAGGGTAACATACAGTATGTCCAAAAATTACATTTTTATGATAAAATGATGTTTCATTATACTTACCAAAACACTGTAAAAGCTTTTATCTCTTTAAAATCGACACGTCCGAGATATAAATTTTCAAACTTTGTTTGGAACGCTGATACAATTGGCGGGAGACCCAACCCCACCGGATGCCGGTGGGGGTAGCGTGGCAGGATACATACCCATAAACCCAGGTCAGTTTCATTCTCGGTATACACAATCAGTGAAAACCTGAGATAACGTCTCCCCCTGCGGGGAGGAGGAGGAGGCCTTTACGTTACAATGTTTTGGTAAGTATAATGAAACATCATTTTATCATAAAAATGTCATTTTCATTATAAAGACTTACCAAAACACTGTAAAAGCTGATTCCACATTTAAGGTGGAAGGGCAGGGGATGAGGTACCAGTTATTGAAAGGTTACACACAAAAAAAAAAAAAAGGAACAAACTCTAACCATGGGTATCTTAAGGATCCATACCAACAAAAGGGCAGGAGTCACCTTACCTGGTAGATGGGCTTTTGCTGGGAGGTACTGCTGCTGGTTGAAGCTCCATTACCTGCAGAGGCCTTGGGCGTAAGCACTGCTAGTCACTCTGCTCCATAACAACCCAAGCAGTCAGGAAGTACACCGCTGACTGAGACAAGGGGTGACTTCCTTTGCTCTTGCCCTGAGCAATTGGAAAGCAACCAGATTGAAAAACGGGTCTCACCGCCTAACCTAAAAACAGTTAAATACATCCCCCTTCCCTATACCCTCAGTAGCTCAACTAGAATGGAGGGTACTCCAGGTGAACTGAGCACCCCCGGCTTCCCATTAACTCAGCGACCATAAAACCACAGGGGGAAGGAAAGATAAGGAACCTACCCCCCTAGTGTGTTCCCCCTAAAACCAAGCCTGCTACCGATACGGGACCTAACGCAAACAGGTCCTGATACGCAACTTCAACCTCCCTAAGGTAGTGAGACGCAAACACCGACTTCGACCTCCAGAAGGTGCTCTGTGTAATCTGCAAAAGTTACTTATTATGACGGAAGGCCACTGAAGTTGCTATTGAGCGCACTTCGTGAATGTGAGACTTGACTAGGCGTGCGTCCTCTTCGTTGATGTGCCTGTGCGCCTCTAAGATGAGTTCCTTGACGAAGAAAGCAAGGGCATTCTTGGATAAAGGTCTGGTTGGATCTTTCACTGAACACCACAGGTTAGAGGAACGTCCTCTGATGTTGGCCGTTCTGGCCAAGTAAGTTTTGATAGCTCTAACAGGGTACAAAGAAGCCTCCAATTCTTGAGGGCCAGCCACTTCGGAGAGGTTTTGAATGGTAAAGGACCGAGGCCACGGGTTGGAAGGAGACTCGTTCTTGGCCAGAAAATTCAAGGTGAACGAGCAAACAGCATTACCTTGTGAAAAACCCACTTCCTTGTCAATGGCTTGTATTTCACTAACCCTCTTTGCCGTTGCTAAAGTAACCAGGAAAAGGGATTTCTTAGTGAGGTCTCTAAGAGAAAGATCTTCTAAAGGTTCATACCTTGGAGACATTAACCACCTCAAAACTACATCTAAATTCCAGGCAAGGGAAGGTTTTGGGGCCTTAGCTGTGTCTAAGGACTTGAGGAGGTCTGACAAGTCTCGGTTATTTGATAGGTCTAACCCCCTATGGTAGAAGACGGAGGACAGCATAGCTCTGTAGCCCTTGATGGTTGATGGCATCAATTTTCTTGAATCCCTCAAGTAAATGAAAAAATCGGCAAGTTGAGTTATAGACGTCGAAGAAGAGGAGATACTATTTTTTCTACACCAGTTCCTGAAGACTGTCCACTTGGATTGGTATAATTTGCTCGAGGAGTCCCTTCTGCACCTCGCAATAGCCTCTGCAGCCTTGCTTGAAAAACCTCTCACTCTGATGAGCTTCCTGACAGTCTGAAGCCTGTCAGAGCGAGAGTGGACAATCCCTGGTGGAACTTCATTAGGTGGGGTTGTCTGAGAAGCGACTTCTTTTGAGGGAGAAGCCTCTGGAAGTCTATCAGGAGATCTAGCAGGTCTGGGAACCACTCCTTCCTTGGCCAGAACGGGGCAACGAGGATCAGCTCGACCTTCTGATGGAATTTCACTTTGTTTATCACTTGCCTGATGAGCCCGGAAAGGAGGGAAGGCATAGGCAAACAGGTTCGTCCAGTCTAGGAGCATGGCGTCCACCAAGTGAGTCAGTGGGTCTGGAACTGGTGAGCAGAACACTGGGAGACAATGGTTCTTGGAGGTAGCGAAGAGATCTAATATGGGAGTGCCCCACAGATTCCACAGATCTAGGCACACTTGCGGGTGCAGGGTCCACTCCGTGGGAGAGTCTGGTTCCGGCGGCTGAGTTGGTCCGCCAGGACGTTCAGCTTTCCTGCACAAACCGAGGAACAGGGCCACCCTGTTGCTGTCCGCCCACAGAAGAAGGTCTCTCGCAGCTTTGAACAGGGCGAAGGAATGGGTACCTCCTGTTTCTGGATGTAGGCTAGAGCCGTCGAGTTCTCGGTGTGAACAGCGACTGCTTGGCCTGAGACGTGGGTCGAAAATTCCTGGAGAGCGAGGTGAATGGCCAACAGTTCCTTGACATTGATGTGGAGCTTCTTCTGTTCGTCCGACCAAACTCCTGACGTCGGCTAGATGTGCTCCCCACCCAACATTGGACGCGTCTGAGAACATCTGCAGGGATGGTTGTCTTGGGAGGAGATCCAGACCTTCCGAAAGCCTTTCCGGCGACCTCCACCAGAAAAGATGCCCCTTGACGTCGGGAGGAATGTTGAAGACCGTGGAGTCTGTTTGGGTCCTTCTGTCCCAAGAGTCCCTGAGGAAAAACTGTAAGGGTCTCATGTGCAGACGGCCTAACCTTACAAATTGCTCCGCTGACGACAGAGTTCCCAGGACAGCCATCCACTGACGGGCGGAGCAACTGTCCAGGAGGAGAAACTTCTCCACCGTCTGAAGGCAGGAGGAGACCCTTTTGGGAGACATAAAAGCCCAAAAAGCTAGACTGTCCAGAGTCATCCCCAAATAAAGAATCCTCTGTGAAGGAACTAAGCTAGACTTTTCCGTGTTTATCAGAATCCTTAAGTCTCGAGCTAACCTTAGGGTTCTGTGAAGGTCCTCCATGCAGCGGTCCCTTGACGATGAACGGAGTAGCCAGTCGTCTAGGTACAAGGAGAACCGAACTCCCTCCAGGTGGAGCCAATGACCTATCAGGGCGAGAATCCTGGTGAACACTTGCGGGGCTGTCGACAGGCCGAAGCAGAGGGCCCGAACTGGTAAACTCTGTCCTGAAAACAAAGCCGAAGATACCTCCTGGAGTCCTGATGTACTGGAATGTGGAAGTAGGCATTTTCCATGTCGAGGGTCACCATCCAATCCCCCGAGTTAGTGCCTGAAGAACTGAGCGGTTCGTTTCCATGGAGAACTTGGTTTTCTCTAAGTACAAATTGAGAGCACTTACGTCAAGAACTGGCCTCCAACCCTCTGATGACTTGGGGACTACAAAAAGGCAGTTGTAGAAACCTGGGGTTGACACATCCTGCACTACTTCGATGACCGCTTTCCTTAAGAGAGACCGGACTTCTGTCTCTAGGGCCAAAAACTTGACTGAGCCTCTTGAGTATGCTGTCAAGGAAATGGGAGAATTGGAGAGAGGAGGAGGTTGGGCGAACGGCAGACGGTAGCCTAGCTGGAGCACTTGCACCACCCACTTATCTGCACCTCTGTCTCTCCATTCCTCCCAAAACAGGCTGAGTCTGGCCCCCACCGGCGCATGGAGGACAGGGATCCTACTTACTGGTATGATGACCTTGTGGCTTCGAGGAGAACTTGTGACCCCTGGAGTTGGAGTGGGACCTTGAGTAAGGTTTGGACCTGGAGTTATGAAACGGATGCCTGTTAAGAGGAGATACCATCTTGGTCAAAGGAGCAGGAGCAGGCCTCGGTCTGGTGGAAGACATAGACAGGATGTGTGACGACGCCCTCTTATCCATGGCTGACAGGACGTCTTTCACTACTGCTTCTGGGAAGAGGCCCTCCTTGTCAAAGGGTGCGAACATCAAAGCCGTTCTCTGCGAAGAAGTCACAGCCTTAGACAAGAACGAGCACCAAGTTTCCCTCTTCTTCAGAGTGGCCATGGCGAAGAGGGAGGAAATTTCGCCTGCCGCATCATGGATAGCGATATCGGTGCAGGAAAGGAACCCCGTGATTTTTTCCAAGACGTCTTCTGCGAGATTAGCCTGCTCCACCTGTTTGAAAATAGCTCCCATTGACCAATCGATAAAGCTGACAATCTCTAGGAGCTTGAAGAGGTTCCTGGAAAAATGTTCTACATCTAGGGCAGAAAAGAAGGTCTTGGCTGCCTCGAATGAAATGCGTCTTGAGGGGTCCACAAGGGGCCAAGTCCCCTTGTGCTGAAATTGCGGATCCCAGTGAAGGAGAAGCTCCTGTGCTGTAATAATTTTGCCTCCTTTTCGACAGCTTTGAAGGAGGGTGGTACGCAAACGACGACTTACCCGAGGACCTCTTAGCTTCCAACCACGCCTCTACCTCTTTTAATGCTTTCTTGGAGGCGGTGGAGAGTACCAACTTGGGAAGTGAAGTGGCAGGACCTTGTTTTCCCAGACGCAACGTAGAAGTCGGAGAAGAGGGGCTGTCGGCTGAAAATGTTGCATGGTGCGACTGCAGCAGAAAGCTGAGTAGAGAAGCGTAATGTGAAGAAGGCCCCGATTCACCTGGGCCTTCCTCCTCACCAGAAAGAATCGGTTCCGTGCCCAGACCGTCCAGGAGTTGAGGAGGAACGACTTCTTTATCCTCGGGAATACCAAGGACTTTATGGACTACCTTTTCTAGCTTCCCTTCCAACAGAATAGACTTCTGGGAGGGCGAGGATGTAGCCAGAGGCGCAGACACTTCCTGTGTGTAGGAGGAGGAGTAAGAGGCCCGGCACTTGCGGCAGAACTTCCTGGAGAGGGCTAGGCCTCTTGACTGCACTAGGTGACCTGGGACGAAGCGCCTGAAATGTATTTTCTTGATCGGATCCCCACGCTGAGCAACCAGGTATAGGGCTGGCTGTCCTTTTCTTGAAGAGTTTAGTAACCCTAGGGCAGGAATTATCCGAAGATTGCCTCTTTAAGGGCCGAGAGGTCTGATCCCACTTGGCGATGATGAGGAGGGGGGGATCCGAAGAGCTGGAATATGAAGACTGAAGATGAACTGCTGCTACTCTCACCTGAAGAGCTTAACCTTAGGTAGTGCCGCTTCGACTGCGACCACCTTGATGAAGCTTCTGGGGACACCATCCTGCGATGACGGCGATGGCGAGAAGATCGACGCGTCGATGGATGACTTTCACGTCTCCCTGATGCTTTTCGATGCTTCGAAGGCGAGTCAAGCTTACTATTTCCGCCACCAGGACTAAGGCTTTCCTGTGCCTTAGAGGACGAGCCTGCTCGTGGGCAATAATTTCTGACCTTTTCGCCAGCGCCGGACTGACTTCTAGCCTCAGAAGGCGAGCGGGACAGTTGCCTTTGCTCAAAAGATTCAGAAAAACGAGCAGACTCGCCTGAAACGCGATCGCAAACAACCACATTGTTATCACCAACCCAACACTGACGTCATCACCGACGCTAACGCCCGGACTACGGTGCGAACGCACTAAACTTAAGACCGACTCCATGAAACCGTTCATTTGCGCTTCCATTTGGTTTCTGAAAAGAACGAATTCTGATTTATCAGCCTCGAGGCTGGGCTTGGATTTAGGGAAAACATACTGGGAAGCTGGTGAAGAAGAGGGGGAAATATGAAAAGGGGAAAGAGCAGCGGTAGAGGAGGGGGTAGGAGAGGAGGAAGGAACAGCCGGTAGAGGAGGTGACGCCGATGCCACCACCGAAGAAGATGATAGCCTAGCTTCCTTACGCTTAAAGGCTTTCCTATCCCTATCCCTAACCAGCTTTATCTGATGGGAACTGTATGTTTGCCAAACCTCCTGACTCCATTCCATACATTCACTGCATGTGTTCTCCTGGGAACACTCTTGACCCCTACATGCTGTACACAAAGAATGGCGATCGTATTTAAGTTTAACTAGTTTGGCGGAGCACAAATTCCCTGCGCAAACTCTGGATCCCGAGAAGCTTGAATCCGACATAGCTACGAATTCCCAGAGCTAGGCTAGCTAGATAAAAAAAACAGGCAATTGAGTACTTCACCAAGGAGAGACGCCACAACTAGGCGCAAACAGACAAAGGAACCCAAACAGTTTGAGGCAGACGGACGCGCGAGATGCGTTCCCAATACGCCCGAGAATGAAACTGACCTGGGTTTATGGGTATGTCTCCTGCCACACTACCCCCACCGGCATCCGGTGGGGTTGGGTCTCCCGCCAATTGTATCAGCGTTCCAAACAAAGTTTGAAAATTTATATCTCGGACGTGTCGATTTTAAAGAGATAAAAGCTTTTACAGTGTTTTGGTAAGTCATTATAATGAAATGGCATATGACCATACAATTAAACAATTTAAGAATGTATGGTGGTTAAGTTGGAAGGACTAACTAACAGTCTAATATTCGTGTATCTAACATGTTTATACCAAAGTTCTCTGATGCATGCTGACACCTGACTGTAAACCAGCTGCAGTCTGTAACAGTGTACGATCAAATGTTGATAGTTTGTGGACCGCTTAACATTCATGAACATACATACATCTGCTTTCATTTCTCTCCCTCTCATCTGTGCTTGCTGTTTAAAATTATTCTTTTATAAAGCAACAGTATCTCCACAAAAAGGACACTTTCACCATCAACTATTCAAGAAGCCAAAAAGGCACGAAAGGATTATTAACTTGGAATTAAAACTGAATATGATCAATCAGCAGGAAAGAGGAAAAAAAGAATAAGCAAAACTGAATATGACTAATCAGTATGGAGGAGGAAAAGGAATAAGCACAATACTGTGGCAATTAACCTAGAACTTCCACATTCAACAGTGTCGACCATTCTTAACGATCAAGATAGTGTTGAACATTCTTAAGGATCAAGAACACACGTGAAGTTAAGGTTTTTTCGATGAACTCGACTGTAATTATGAAGCAAAGGCAAGGTCGAATCTATAAAATGGAGCAGTTATTAATGGTGTGGATAGAAGACTAGATTAAAAATAAACACCATTGAGCCTTATCATCATCCAGGCAATGGGCAGAAGTCTATTTCAGACCCTTAAGGAACATGCAGGTGAAGAATATCAACAAGAATTCATCGCAGGTGCCAAATGGTTCAAAAGGCTCAAATGAAGATACAGTCTGTATAATGTCTGGGTAAAAGGTAAGAGGCAGCAGGAAAGTTTGTCTATACTTTTGATGGATTCTAAAAAAAAAAAAAAAAAAAAAAAAAAGTTAAAAGATTGACATTTACAATGCAATAAACTATGAGTTCATAACCATTCTTAGGGTAAGCTTAACCCTTAAACGCCGAGCCTCTATTTACAAAAGTGTCTGTCGTATGCCGGCGGTGTTCGGGAGTTAGCGCCGAAGCGGAAAAAAGGTTTTTTCAAAAAATCACAACACGCTTAGTTTTTAAGATTGAGTTCATTTTTGGCTCCTTTTTTTTTTCATTGCCTGAAGTTTAGTATGCAACCATCAGAAATAAATATTGAAATATATGACAGCGTAAAAAAACTTTCATATATAATTATATACAAATCGAGCTGTGAGCAAAACGGTTAAAGCTAACGAGTTATTTTTTTTTCTTTGTATTGTACACTAAATTGCAATGATTTTGGTATATAATAACAAAATGATGCATGAATTCGTAACGCGCGGACGTAAAAAAGTTTTTTTCAAAAATTCACCATAAATCAAAATATTGTGCTAGAGACTTCCAATTTGTTTCAAAATGAAGGTAATTGATTGAATATTACTAGACTGTAAGTGTTTTAGCTTACAATTGCAGTTTTTGACCATTTCGGGTCGAGTTAAAGTTGACCGAAAGTAGAATTTTTTCTATTTATCGTGATTTATATGAAAATATTTCAAAACTGATAAAAGCTACAACCATGAGTTATTTTCTGTTGTATTCTACATGAAAATGCACACATTTTCATATATAAAACTTTATGTAACGACTAATATAAAACTGTGCAAACATTACGACAAAGTGACGAAAGAATTTCTGAGATGTTTGGCAGAGTTACACAACGTAAGGAAAAGTTTTTTTTCAAAAATTCACCATAAATCAAAATATTGTGCTAGAGACTTTCAATTTGTTGCAAAATGAAGGTAAATGATTGAATATTACTAGAATGTAAGAGTTTTACCTTACAATTGTGTTTTTTTACCATTTCAGTCGAGTTAAATTTGACCAAAGCTTGAAATTTTGGCACTTATCGTGATTTATATGAAAATATTTCAAAACTGATAAAAGCTACAACCATGAGTTATTTTCTGTTGTATTCTACACAAAATTGCACACATTTTCATATATAAAACTTTATGTAACGGCTAATATAAAACGGTGCAAACATTACAACAAAGTGACGAAAGAATTTCTGAGATGTTCAGCCAAGTTACCACGCGGACGTAAGGAAAAGGTTTTTTTTTTAAAATTCACCATAAATCGAAATTTTGTGCTAGAGACTTTCAATTTGTTGCAAAATGAAGGTAAATGATTGAATATTACTAGAATGTAAGAGTTTTAGCTTACAATTGCATTTTTCGACCATTTCGGTCGAGTTAAAGTTGACCGAAGGTTGAAATTTTGGCACATCATGATTTATATGAAAATATTTCCAAACTGATAAAAGCTACAACCATGAGTTATTTTAAATTGTATTCTACATAAAATAGCGCACATTTTCATATATAAAACTTTATGTAACGACTAATATAAAATGGTGCGAACATTACGACAAAATGACGAAAGAATTTCAGAGATGTTCGCTTGTTACATGACTGGACGTAAAGGAAAAGTTTTTTTAAAAATTCACCATAAATCGAAATATTGTGCTAGAGACTTCCAATTTGTTGCAAAATGAAGGTACATGATTGAATATTACTAGAATGTAAGAGTTTTAGCTTATAATTGCGTTTTTCGACCATTCCGGTCGAGTCAAAGTTGACCGAAGGTTGAAATTTTGGCACTTATCGTGATTTATATGAAAATATTTCAAAACAGATAAAATCTACAACCATGGGTTGTTTTTAAGTTATATTTTACATGAAATTTCGCACATTTATTTCCAAACTGATAAAAGCTACAACCATCAGTTATTTTTAATTGTATTCTACATAAAATTGCGCACATTTTCATATATAAAACTTTATGTAACGACTAATATAAAATGGTGCGAACATTACGACAAAATGACGAAAGAATTTCAGAGATGTTCGGCCGAGTTACCGCGATTGGACGTAAGGGAAAAGTTTTTTCAAAAATTCACCATAAATCGAAATATTGTGCTAGAGACTTCCAATTTGTTGCAAAATGAAGGTAAATGATTGAATATTACTAGAATGTAAGAGTTTTAGCTTATAATTGCGTTTTTCGACCATTCCGGTTGAGTCAAAGCTGACCGAAGGTTGAAATTTTGGCACATCGTGATTTATATGAAAATATTTCAAAACAGATAAAAGCTACAACCATGGGTTGTTTTTAAGTTATATTTTACATGAAATTTCCCACATTTTCATATGTAAAACTTTATGTAACGGCTAATATAAAACGGTGCAAAAATTACAACAAAATGACAAAAGAATTTCTGAAATTTTCGGCCGAGTTACCGCACAGACTTAAGGAAACAGTTTTTTTCAAAAATTCACCATAAATTGAAATATTGTGCTAGAGACTTCCAATTTGTTGCAAAATGAAGGTAAATGATTGAATATTACTAGAATGTAAGAGTTTTAGCTTACAACTGCAAAATGGTCGAGTCAAAGTTGACAGAAATTTGAAATTTTTTGTAGTGGACATATGGTACGTCCACTCGGCACCCGACAGACAATTTTAGTCAACTTACGATACGTCCAGTTGGCGTTTAAGGGTTAAAGAAACTCCCGAGTAAATGTGATACTGTTAAACTCACCAAATCACATGCTTTGCACGTTACAGTATACGCAAAATTTGCAAAAACCTTTTGTAACATTATGATGAAACAGAAATTGGTTAAGAGCAAATTAAAGATCAGTAATGGTAAAGTACTTTCCAATGCTGTGCTCAATTACTAAGGTATGATATTCATGTCAACTGAAATATGGTTAACCTAATTTTTTGGGCAAAGATCCCACTGGCTCACCGTTGAAGCAAATGAAACGTGGATGTAAACGTAGGCCAAGTTAAAAAACAATGGGATAAATTAAAAAATTAATTTGTGAAATGAAATATATCAACAGAGATAAAATATTCTCCTGCGTACTGTAAATATATAAATATGATACTTGGTTAAAACTAAAACAGAGAGAGTTAAACGATGGGTTGCTGCATACGTCATAAGAAAACGAAACACCATGTTAAATATGCTAGATTTCTGTGATATTACAAGGCAAAAAGGGAAATTGATGATCACAATAAAACACAATTAATTAAAGCAGCCTATGAAGGACACAATGCTTAGTAAGTAAAATTCATGGTAAAGGAACAAAACATTAAAAGGTAAATTTATTAAATTCTAAGTTAAAATTCAAAGTTAAAACATATGAACGTAATGCATTACTGTAAAGACTGAGAAGAAAGTTACTGTATAAAAATATATTCATTATTATGATAAAACCATAGTAGGCTGTAGGTAAAAAGGTGTTAGGCTATGGTTAGCTATGGGGTAGCCCATATATACTGTACTGAACTGCAAATCAAATTAAGTCAAAATTCAGCTTCAGATACACATGCAAGACCCTAATCCCCTCATAACACACTTACCTGTACTTAGTCAACAGCTAATGTAGACGTAATATGTATATCAGAGAATCTACTGAAACTGTGACAGGCATAGTTAGCTTACCCTAGTTAAATTATGCTTTGGGGACAAAATTTTAAAGGTTGCATGATATATGAGATTGAATTATACACAAGTATATAGAGTAATTATAGTTCATTTGTTGATAATAAAATATGCTAGTATATTTAACACAAACTTAAGTTCAGAAATTAAAAGAAAAAACCTAAAAACCACAATATGGCTGGCCCCAAAAGAGCTTTGGATAGGGGACTGTGAACCTGTATAGTGTTGCATATATTTTTCAGTCTGTGTATACATCCACATATGCATCACACAACAGGTACTATGCTCTCTCTCTCTCTCTCTCTCTCTCTCTCTCTCTCTCTCTCTCTCTCTCTCTCTCTCTCTCTCTCTCTCTCTGTCAAAACCCATTTCCTTTATAAAGAATTTAGCATTAGAGCTCTCTCCTACACTGTCATAACTTGTTTAGTGTGTGTGTGTGTGTGTGTGTGTGTGTGTGTGTGTGTGTGTGTGTGTGTGTGTGTGTGTGTGTGTGTGTGTGTGTGTGTGTGTGTGTGAGAGAGAGAGAGAGAGAGAGAGAGAGAGAGAGAGAGAGAGAGAGAGAGAGAGAGAGAGAGAGAGATTAGGATGTCTCAAAGACTTATTAGTCCATCCGAGGAGACATCATGTGTTCACTTATCTCTAGGAGCAGGTTGTACTCTTCATTCACAGTGTTGTAATGATTTTGTCTAGCTTTCTTTTAAACTCTTCCACACTGTTGATGTTTACAATTTCTGGTGGCAGTTTATTCCATTCTTGCATGTAAGGAAGTTCCCACAATAAGATATGTTGTATCTCTTCAATTCTAGTTTTCATCCATTATTTATTGTCTGGTTTTCATTTAATGTGAAGAGGTTACTGTCTACTTTTGTTATGCCTTTGAATGTTTCTATTAGTTGTCCTCACAATCGTCGTGTTTCTAAGTTAAACGTGTTCAGGCTCTCTAGTGCTTTTCGGTAACCTATTTGCATGATGGATGGAATTAACTTTGTGGCTATTGCTTGTACCCTTGCCAGTCTATTAATGTCCTTTCTTAGTATTGGTGACCAGAACTTTACTGCATTTTTTCATAGTTAATTATAAATTCATTCATACAAGAGAAAATGTAGCAGTGGAAACACACCCAATTAACATTTTAGCAAAAATCACAATTTTTTTAAAGTATATTGTTTTTCCTAACTATACAAACCTAAGGTCCTTTGCATTAGGAATTACTTAAGGTAGGGCTGGAAACAACCGTTGAACTTTCAAACAAGGTAGCTAGGCAGTTAACTACCGTCTGGCAGGCGGGAGTCCCGCTCGCCCGGACATAAACATTCCAATTTGTCTTCTGGCCCACGTGTCATATTGAGGGGTGGCATGAAGCAAGTATAAAAATGTAATGTAAAGAACCTCAGGTTTGTATACTTAGGAAAAATACAATTTACTTTAAAGAACTGTGATTTGTTCCTACACAATATACAAACCATCGGTCCTTTACATTAGGAGAATCACTAGTTGGGGGAGGAATCTGAGCGAGTCTCTTGAACTGACTGGAGTTTGCCACACCTGGGATTCTCTTCCTGGTCAATAAAGCAAGGAAGAGAAACCTGCCTCTGACAAACTGATTAGGCTGTAGCGATGTGGTAGGCTAAGTTTGGGTTTGTATGATGCAAGATGTTTGTATGAATTAATTGTTGTTTTGTTTGTTGTGATGTTTTTTTTTATTTTTGTTTGATTTTTTTGTTTCCTTATTAAGTTTATTGTGTGTATATGTTGTTTATGAATGTGTTGTTGGTGTATGATTGTATGAATGTGTTGCTGGTGTATGATTGTTTAATTAATCTTTATTTTTACTTTTTTTACTTGCAGTTCACCCCCAATGAGGTGTTTGCTTGAACGAGTGTTGGTGTAGGATTGTTTAATTAATCGTTATTTTTACTTTTTTTACTTGCAATTCGCCGCAAATGAGGTGTTTGCTTTAATGAGTGTGTAAAAATAGGACCTCCCCTTCACCTGAACTGTGTTTGTAATGCTCTGGATAAGAATGATCCTTCAGTTTTGAGGGTCCAGAAACCTTCAAGTGTAAGGTAGCAATACAAACTGCAATTTGCTGGAGGCACTACTTGTGTGAACTTGGGGCAAAGTGTCTTTTCAGTTGTTAAGGAGCCAGAGGCCCTGCGAGCATAAGGAGTAGCTGCTGGGGTGACCAGGTTTACAGTGTGGGAGAACTTCTCCGAACAGTGGAAAAGTTAGACGGATATAAGTTAATTGGTCCCTCATACACTGCTGTTGACTTGAGTCATAAACAGTCTGCTAAACTTATGGCTCAATTGATGGTTGTGTACTTTCCCATAAGAGTATTTGCTCTCATGATTGGAGATTATCAGAACTTGTTTATGTGAAAAACATTGGGAAGAGATGTGACACATTTTGAACCAGAAGTGTTTGAGATTGTATGTTGGTCATGTTTACTAAACTTATATTGAAGGTAATTATTTAGGTTAATGTTCTTTTCACAGAAGAGTGGGGAACTATACGATTAAGGCTAAGCAGAATAAGTTTTGAAGAACTATAGTGATAAGGTTAGGTAAGTTTCTGTACTGTAGATTAAGATTTATTAACCATATTAAGGTTTTTAATGGCCATTGTAATATTACAGTAATAAATTAAGTTAAGGAAAAGCCGAGTTTCATAAACCTCCAAATCTGTTCCCATCATACTGCCCCAATTGTGTACTATAAAAAGCCCCTACAGTAACGCATGATCGTCAGACTAATGGGCCTTTTTCACGAGAGAGGAAAACAACCTCATACGAAAACAGGCCAGGATGAACCTTAAGAGCCTGAGACAGTAAAGCAAACACAAGTATCTGGTTTGTCTTATTGTCAGGGTTTCCTTCCTCCCCTTGCTAGAGGAAGGAGTGGGTTTGCTTCCATACTCCAGGAAGGAAAAATAGAAAGGAAGCTTGATGTACAGACTTACCTACATCGACCGCCAGTTCCAGTATGTAACGGCTCGAGTCACTCTCTGCCCAAAGGAAGTGAGGAAGCATGAGAAGGGAGGAGAAGGAGAGGCCAGTTACTCCTGCAGTCATTCACACATCCACAACTGAGCATCTTAGGCAAGATGCAACCACGTACTGTTGGTGGAGCCGGGTAAGCTGCACAACTTGAGTAGCCACCACAGGTCCCAAGGAAAAAGTGTCCAAGGACTTGTTGGCAATGTCTTGAAGGTAAAAAGAGGTGAAGGTGGTCTGATGAGACCATACCTCCGCTTTCAGTACCTGAGGAACTGACAGGTTCTTACAGAATGCAAGGGTTGGACCAATGCCCCAGACTTAGTGAGCCCTCGGACAGAGGGTATTGGTGTCGTCTTCGCCAGCAGCAGAGTACGTTCTCCTTATCGTCTCATGAAGCGAGAAAGAAACCATCTTCTTGGCACTTCGTTCTTGGACGAGTCAGTGCTAACGAAGAGTCATCGACACCCAGGGTGGAGATGATGACCCCTTCAGATAGCACCACAGCACTCTAACAGGACAAAGTAGCATCTCGTCTGGGTCATTATCTACAAAGTCCTCTAGGGAGGGGATTGTGAAGGACTTGAACCTACAGTCAGGGACCGAAGGTTTCTGATTCTTCACTACAAAGTTCAGGACGAAATCGAGTGTAATTGATTGCCATCCCCTGGAGTGTTTAACAGTGAAGGTTTGCCATCTGGTGGGCAAGGCTCTACCTCCTGACTGGCACAGTCTCTGGAACACGGAGTCCTCTCCAGGGACAATAGCACCTGAAGAGGCAGCCATCTTGGATACTGAGAACATCCACAGATCCAGCCAATGGACTGCCTGGAGGGCATGATCCAGCCAATGGACTGCCTAGAGGGCAGCCATGGCAGTAGCCTCCAGGCTTGCTGCCTCTTGCTGCAAAAGGGAGACCCCTTCCAAAACAAGGTGCTGCAGCGAGAGATCCGGGCCTAGACAAACCAGTTCCAAGTCAACCTGCTTGGTCAGCAAGGCCCCCTCCAAGGGTGTGTAAAATTGCTTCTGCCAAGGCAGAGGAGGGGGAAGGTGCTTGTCTGCGCGGCTCGACTAAAGAGAATTCTCTTGCCCAGACTGGTTGAGCACTCCCTTGGCAAGCGAGGACCATGGCAGCCCCGCCTAAACTTTGGTTCCTTTTTAGGGCCCCAAAAGGTTTCAAGGCGTGAAGGACAATCCACAGAAGAGGCCATGTCCTCTTCCCCCAGATCATAGCACTGACAAATCAGCACAATGATCTCTGCAAAGGTCCTCTATTTCGGGGGTGTCTGCATTCTGAGGAAGAGGGCCCCTGAGTCCTTCCAGGGTGTGGTCCTCCTGATTTACTCTCCTGGCAGGAGGGAGAACTTCAGCGGACCCTTTAGATCCATCCTGAACTATTCGGGTGTATGGGGTATAGAGGAGGTGACCATCATTGATGGTACAGCATGGCACAGCAGGGCCACAGCGAAACCCAGAGGCAGGGGCACGGCGTGCTGGGATGCTGGGACAGAGGTCACTTGGGTTGGAAGAGTGCATGGAGACAGTCACCAGCATCTCAGCGAATGCTGTCATCATCACCATGGTACCTGCTGCGGTAGAAGCAGGATGGGTCAACACTGGAGCGCTCACCAGGTGAGACAGGAGGCCCTGCAGGGCTGGAGGGCCCGAAAGCCCCAAGGAGAGCCAAGCTGCTTTCAGATCCTTTGTCTGCTTACCAAGGAGATGCTCGACTGGCATACTGGAAGGAGAAAAGGTCGGGTTAGCGGAGGGAGACTCCTCTTGCTTCAAGGGAAAAATTCCCCCCCCCCCGCAAGGAGAGGCCCCAAGAGGAGGTTGTCCTTAACGCAGCCGACCCCCTCGTTCCACGCTCGACAAAGTGAGCAAAGACGAAGGAGAGACAGTAAGAAGGGAAAATTTGCCAGGAGAGAAAAACGAGGAAGAAGGGTTGACTACCAAGGGTGTAGTCGGGAGGGGGGGGGGATAACCCTCAAATGACACCTTGGAGCCTTCCTCTGATACCATTTCCTCCCTTCAAACTTCACTCACTGCTCAGCTGACCAGGAGCAACACTTGGCACAAACAGAATCATGAGAGCAATCACACCCCTTGCGGAAGGTACAGAGGGTGTGAGGATTAACATCAACATATGAGTGGAAATTATCGCACTTCTTGCTGCCAACCCCAGGACACACGTGCTGAGAGGAAGGCGGCTTACGAGCAGGATTGTTAGATTTGTGGTTTGTGTTATTAATATCACAAACACACATAGGAAAAGCAACAACTAAGAAAGAAAGATCCCGCAGGGAAAATACAGCTCTGGGTGGGCAGGACTCCCACCTACTGAACAACAGCTAACTGCCTAACCACCTTGTTTGAAAGTTCAATGACTGTTTCCACCCACGCTGTAAGTAATTCCTAATGTAAAGGACCGATGGTTTGTGTATCGTGTAGGAACAAACACCCTACAGTAGACCAGCTTGGAAAGTCATTATGTATTAAATTATACTAGACATAAAAGATCACATTTTGATAAGAAATGCAGGTTTATTCATGAACCTGACAAAAAAGCAATAAATGTTCAAGAGAGCTCGACAATGGTACAGAGAAAGTCACAATGTGTCAATTACCCTGAAAACAAAGAAGTCCTAAGATTAGACAGGCAAGTAAAGGTCATGTTCACTTCAGCATATGTCTTGTTCATCTGGCGTGATTACTGAGATGGATTTTTATTTTTATGGACTTGTACATATTTGACAATTAACAAAATCCTTTCAGGTTGAAGTCTGTCCTGTTATGTCGAAGTGCCAATATACTGTAATGGGTTTGTTCTGGAATTTTTTAATAGCATTTTCATATTAAACTTGTTTCTTGATTGAGTACTCTACTTACGCAAGGCCATTTTTAATCATTCTTTCAAAGAGTGATGTGTCTAAACCATATTTGGTTGCAAGTTCAAACACTGTGGCACTTGGTCGCAATTGCTGGTGATCACCTGTCCAAATAAAAAAAAAAAATGTATGAGGAAATCTCCAGACCTCTCTGTAATATATGACTAAACATGATAATATATTAAAACAAAACCTCAGATCTCTTCTATTGAGTCCAGCCATTACCAGATCAAAATTGCCAATGAAACAGTATCGAGGTAAAGACCACATGTTTTGATAATATTAAAACTATCATGTTCACAAGCATTAAATTCCTTTGGAATTGGATTTAGATTTACAAGAGACAGTACTTTCTTGTGAGATGGAATATTTTTACAAGATAATTGAGAATTAAGATGTTATACCTATGTAAACTAAACAATGTTAACAAACAATATCTCAAAAAGGTGTATATAATGAAACCAACTGAAAATTATGTAAAAGGTCTGTAGTTCTCTTTTTTTTTTTATGCACAGACATACATACCAATCATTATGAGATGCTGACACTTTGCAGTGAGTGCTGCGATGACATGGGCTTCCAAAATCTCAGCAGCCTCTTCAATGATAACTGAAAGTGGCATTCAACTTCATTGAGTCTACATGGGGAGCAATAATAGCTGTACAGTATACCAAAAGTAATTGAGATTTTACAAAGAAATACACGGATGGTAAAGTTTACCTGCAGTGTCATGATTTAAATAACATAAAATTCCTACACTGTTAACTAATAAAGTACATTCAGTTCATACACAGCATCAGTTAATTTGATATCTATATTGGTAATGGAAGATCTTATACCTTTTCATGCATATGAAAACCCTAAGAAACCATTCCATACACAGAGCGTTAACAAATTCTGTAATGTAGGATTATTCCCCAGTGTGAGCTGGAACCAATCATTTACCAAGCCCACTTGGTAACAAGGTAGTTAATTGGTGTTTAAGGGGGTGGTCAGGGAATACCAACTCACCAAGCTCTTTTCCCTTTGGCATCAGGGACAAAGTGGGGTGGAGGCAAGATATATGATAAAAGGTTATTAGTTTAAAAATCTGCTTTTGGTTCCTACAGGAATACAGTTGACACCCGACCCCATACCGCAGTTCAGCATTCGCAGCTTCACTTACCCGCGGATTTTCCTGTGAAACATATCTCCAAATGTATTGCACAAAATTCACTAATTTGCAGATTTTTTCATAGAGCAATATTCACAATTATTGTACAGTATTTTCATTTTATCTTCGTGACTAAATATACATTTTTTATGAAAAAACCATGATTTGCATTACAGTATTCACTAATTACTGTATTTTCATTTTATTATCGTGACTAAATACTGTAGAGGCAGTTCCGGTTATCAATGGGGTTCCGTTCTGATGGCATGATGGTAACTGAAAATCGCCAATAACCGAAACTTGGCAATTTTCAGCGCTTATCAGTGCTGACAACCGGGTATCTGCGTCAATTACCGGAGATCAGCGCCTCTGTTAGGTATGTATTGGCACCGATACGAGGAAATCGGTGCATATCGGTGCTGAAAGTTGTAGAGTTTCATCACTAGTGATGAATGTTGACTGAAGATGATGTGCAGTCCAATGAATGGCATTGAAAATATGACTACACAGCAAAGCAGAGGAATTACATCTGCTTGGGGGCTGCCTCTTCCACTTCTTCAGGCACTTTGTCCCCCAATTGCACTTCTTCAGGGCTTGGGGAGGCTTTGGAGGGTCTTCTTCATGGTGACAGGCAGCTGCTGTTGCTGCTGCTTCATACCGATAAGGTTATAATAAGGCCTCAAAATCCCATCAAGGGAAGTCTATGGAGTGTGTTGCATATTAGGATCCCATGCATTGGCCTACTCCCTCAGCTCCTTGGCCATACTCATAGGTCAGAACAGACATTCCAAAGAGAGGCCCTCATCCTCCTGCTCGTCCCCTGAACCTGGCATGTCTTCTTCCTCACTTGCAGACTTTGTCAGCTCTTCCAAATCCTGTACAGAACATGCAAACAGTAGAGGCATACGTGGTGAACTGGGCAGCTGGACAGAGATGCTGGGTCAAATGTGCATCTTATACAGTACAGGGTACAGCGCATTGTGTACTGCACATACTGTACATTTTATTGATATTTTGCTGTTTTAACATGATTTTAACATGATTCTATAATACTTTCATTTTACTGTATGTTCAAGATTAAATACATTTTTAATAAAAAATGATTTACTGGTTTTCAGATATTAATATTAACGTGAACTCCGCAAAATATCAATAATCTTTTTTTAATTTTCATAAATGTTTGCCCCAAAAACCATCCAGGGAAATTCCAAACACAGAGCTCGCGAAAGAAAAATGCATACGTACGGGGAAGCTGAAATGCCTAGGCACAATGCTACTTGACACGCTATTGGCTGGCATTTGCAAAGCAGCCAACTCAGAAGCATCATTCATTTACTTGGCGCTGATTGGCTGTGTAACCCCCAAGACCTTCTCTCGTGGAGATGTATATGTATGTACTGCAGGAGCCCAGTCTCTGCCACTTCAAAGTATATCCTCTACTTTTTGAGTGTTTCTCTGTGTACTGTATCTGTGTACCTTCCAAGTCTTTCTTCACAGATGCCTCTTAAATGCCCTGCTCCTCAGAAGGCTTCCGGCAAGGAGTCTAAGTGCCAGAGGAAGGTTATGGCATTCCAGAAGGTAAAACTTCTGGATATGCTGAAGGAAGGGAATAGTTACACCGCAGTAGCCCACCATTATGGTGTGAATGCGAGTACATCCGGAGATAAGGAAGATAGTGAGAGTTAACTTCTATGGTAGAGCCAAGAAGGTTTCCACTGTGTGTGATAAGAACATTATGAGGATGGAGTCACAGCCTTGGCATTTTGGATCATGTACTGCTGTAAGAATAACATCCACCTAGACACCATCATTTGTGAGAGGGCACAACAACTCTACCAGCAGTTCTCGACTGTTTCAGTAGGTGGCGACATACAGGAAGCAGACTTCTTAGGCTTCAATGAACCCACTGAAGAAGAGAAGGAGGAGGAGGAGGAAAAAGCAGGACCATCATGAGTTCCTCAAGGTTTTAGGGCCAGTAAGGGGTGGTTCCACCGTTTTCAGGGGCAGTTCCAACCAAAGTGCGTTTCTTTGCACAGGGAAGCAGCATCAGCAGACAAGGAAGCAGCTGCGATATATCCGAAGACCTTCAAGAAAATCATCAGGGACAAGGGCTACCATCCCCTGCAGGCATTCAATATGGATGAGACTGGCCTTTTCTGGAAGATGATGCCTTCCCGGTTGTACCTCATGGAGGGCAAAGCTAGAGCCCCCAGGTTCAAGGCTGAAGGGTAGGGTTACCCTCATCCTGTGTGGCAATGTGGCTGGCTTCATAATAAAACCAGGCCTCATTTACAAGGCTGCAAACCCCAGGCCCCTCAAGAATAAGAACAATCACGTGCTGCCAGTGTTTTGGCTGCACAATCCCAAGGCCTGGATCACCAAAGTCCTTAGATCTAACCAGCTCAAGCAGAGCTTCATCCATCAAATTAAGGATTACCTCAACGATTTATGCATGGAGTTCATGGTGTTGTTGATTATGGGTAGTGCTGGTGGCCACCTTCTTGATCCTAATTACCAGGGAGTCCAGCTCAAGTTCCTCCCTGCCAACACCATCTCCCTCCCCTAGCCTATGAACAAGGGCGTGATCTGTGCCTTCAAGGGACTCTACCCCCAGAACTCCCTCTTGAACCTTGTGAATGAAATGGGCACTGACAGTGAATTCACACTAAAGAACTATTGGCGTAAATTCAAGATTGCCATGCCTGACTGTCATCAACCAATCTTTGAAAGATATGAAGAAGACCCTTATGTGTGCTGGAAGAAATTGTGGCCAGAGTGCGTTCATGACTATAAGGGCTTCTCTTCTGAAGAAATTCAACATTCGGCCATTGACAAGGCAGTCCGACTGGCAAGGATGCTTTGTGGAGAAGGCTTCGATGACATCACCAAGGATGAGGTCGGCACCCTCACTGATGATCACTCTGACCCTTTGACGGACCAGGACTTGGAAGAGCTGATGAAATCTTCCAGCCAGGAAGAAGAGAGGCCACTTTTATGGGAAGATCTGTCTCGACTTGAGAGGATGATCAAGGAGGTGCAGGAGTCGACTTTAGTATGGGATCCTTATATGGAATGCTCCATAAAGTTCAAAAATTCCGCATGCATGGCACCCTATAAGAATGTCCTCACCAGCATAAGGCAGCAGATGAAAAGGGACCCTCCAAAGCATCCCAAAACCCATGAAGAAGTGCCTGAAGAAGGAGAAGAGGTACCCCAGAGATGTAACTTCTCTGCTTTGCTGTGCAGTCATATCTCCATCGTCATTCATCAGACTGTCCGGGTAATTCATTGTCATCTTCAATTAACTTTCATTACTGGTGAGTACCCATATGACTTATGTAATCTCAAAATTTCTCATTATTTAATTTATTTTTTCAAAGCATATTTAAATACTATACAGTGATCCCTCATCTATCGCGGATAATGGGGGCCAGAACCCTCCGCGATAAGTGAAATTCCGCGAAGTAGCATTGGCCCCTCCCTAGGGAGGCACATACTGTATATACATGGTATATATTTAAAGGCTTTATAGCCTTTCCCACACTGTTATAAACACTTCCTATGCACTTAAACACTGTATTACTATTTTGATCTCCTATCACAGTAATATGCATAAAAAAAAGATCGTCCCATATTTGTAATGTTTACGTTCTGAGAATCAGCTGACTGAAGCTGCTCACTACTAACGAAAGAATTAGGAAAATAATTTTTTAGTTGCTAAAAGAAACAAATTTATCAATGAAATTATTTTAAATTCTGTACATAAAAGTTTATGATACAGTAATTCATATTTCACTGAGAGAGAGAGAGAGAGAGAGAGAGAGAGAGAGAGAGAGAGAGAGAGAGAGAGAGAGAGAGAGAGAGAGAGAAATGGTGTGTACTGTACAGCACAGTAGCTTGGGACGAGACTAAGTCTTGACAAGCTGGTGATGAGAGAGTATACAGTATCCTTGAGTTGCTTACGTATGAAATTCGGATTTTAATTATTTTTACAGTGATTTAAGATGAAACATCAACAGTGATAAGATATTCTCTTATGTACCACTCACGTGCCTTGTCCAAGTGCCTGTATTACTATTTTGATCTCCTATCACAGTAATATGCATAAAAAAAAGATCGTCCCATATTTGTAATGTTTACGTTCTGAGAATCAGCTGACTGAAGCTGCTCACTACTAACGAAAGAATTAGGAAAATAATTTTTTAGTTGCTAAAAGAAACAAATTTATCAATGAAATTATTTTTAATTCTGTACATAAAAGTTTATGATACAGTAATTCATATTTCATTGAGAGAGAGAGAGAGAGAGAGAGAGAGAGAGAGAGAGAGAGAGAGAGAGAGAGAGAGAAATGGTGTGTACTGTACAGCACAGTAGCTTGGGACGAGACTGTATACAGTATCCTTGAGTTGCTTACGTATGAAATTCAGATTTTAATTATTTTTACAGTGATTTAAGATGAAACATCAACAGTGATAAGATATTCTCTTATGTACCACTCACGTGCCTTGTCCGAGTGCCTGTGGGTAAATACGAAGCTTCCAGTCCTTGCGCGTCGGTCTCGCAAGCCGTTCTTTTCACGTAACATGATGAAACATCGCTGTTTTCCGCAATATGGCTGCTGATATGGCGGTACTTTTTAATTTTAATTTTTCGATGAATATTTCTGAAAAATCCGCGATGCAGTGAAGCATCTTTTTGTTTAATTTCATTTTGTACTGAATTATATGTCATAATGAAATGAACCAACAGTACTAGCAGATATTAATAATTATTAATGGAATTAATGAAATATTTGGGTCTTCATATATCGCGACTATTTTTGAAATTTCCGGAAAATCGGCTATATATTTTCTCTTATAATATACATACGTAATGGAAAAAATCCGCGAAGTCGTGAATCCGCGATAGTCGAACCGCGAAGTAGCGAGGGTTCACTGTATATAGGTACAGTGCATTAAAATTAAAAGGTAAGGCTTGAATACTGTATGAAAGAAAATGTGCATGCCTGAATACATATATGGTTACCTCGATTAGTTTTTGCCTTGGTAAGAGTATAGTAACAGTTGTAGGAAAGTTAGCCGTAAGCCATATATTTTTGGGGTACGGTAACAGTTGTAGGAGAGTTAGCCGTAAGCCATATATTTTTTAGGGTTCAGCAATGTTGTAAGAGGACATTGAAAATAAATTGAAGTGTTTTAGGATAATAATTTAAGGTATATTTGGTGTCTGAACTATTAAAATAGGCAGTTAAAGCATTTTCAGAGGGGGTTCCAACTTTACCGGGGGTAAACTGTACTGAAACGTAACTTTCTGTTCCTTAGATTACAGTGGGTATCCGCTACATCGCAAATCAGCAATTGCTGGTTCAGTTAATTGCTGGTTTTTCAGTGGAGCTTATCTCCAAATATATCGCAGAAATTCACTAATTCGCAAATTTTTTTATAGAGGAATATTCACTGATTACTGTATTTTCATTTTATTTTTATGACTAAATACATTGTTTATGATAAAAAAAGATTTAAGCAATTTTCAAATATTAATATTAATGTAAACAGCAAAATATCAATAATATGCTAAATTAAAACCCCACAAAATGACAAAAAACAAAACAGCTTACCAATGTACATAAACTCTCTCTCTCTCTCTCTCTCTCTCTCTCTCTCTCTTTGAGGAATTTATTTCTGGTGATAGAAATTCATTTCTCGGTATAATTTGGTTCGGATTCCACTGTAAGCTGTAGGTCCCGTTGCTAGGTAACCAATTGGTCCTTAGTCACGTAAAATAAGTCTCATCCTTTGGGCCAGCCCTAGGAGAGCTGTCAATCAGTTCAGTGGAAGGTATACTTAACTTTAACTTCTCTCTCTCACACAGTACAGTATACATATCTTCTTCCTCCCTAGCTTGTCAAGTCAAGGCTTATCACCAGCTGCTGTGCTGAGACTTTATTTGTAATAAATGTCAGTTTTCTCTCTCTCTCTCTCTCTCTCTCTCTCTCTCTCTCTCTCTCTCTCTCTCTCTCTCTCTCTCTCTCTCTCTCTCTCTCAATGAAATATGAATTACTGAATCTAAACTTCTATGTACAAAATTAAAAATTCCATTAATAAATTTGTTTCTTTTAGCAATTAAAAAATTATTTTCCTAATTCTTTCAGTAGTAATGACCCTCACACAGGTGATTGTCAGGCCGTAAACATTACAAATGTGGGATTTTTTTTTTTTTTTACATATTACGATGTTAACAGATCAAAATAATAATATAGTATAAATGGATTCTGTGAAAGAGGTAACATATTAATGTTTAAATTATTAATATTTGAAAATTAGTAAATCATTGTAACATGTACTGCACAAACACAAGAATACTTATCACTGTTGATGCTTGGGACGAACATTTTTCAAAAGACAATAAAATACACTTTACAGCATATACTGACTACTGTATTTTTCTGTGTTTAGGTGATCTATCTGTTCCCTCCAGTGAATTTGTTGTTGAAAGTCCTCCACAAACTGAGGACGTTCAAGGGTCAAGTAGCTCTAGTGGCTCCTACTGGCCAAAGAGCAGCTGGTTTCCTCTTCTACTAGAACTGAAACTTCGCCACATCCGAATCCCCAGTCCGAAACTAACACAAGTAGTACAAACTCAGACTGTGTCAGCTTCCTCAAAAATCCAAAATGCCCTGGCTTTGTGGACTTTATGAAGTTTTGGCTCAAAGGGATGCTAACGTTGATCCTGTCAATACCATGTTCTTAGAATCAGATAAGCGGGCCTCCACTCTTCGTCAGTACGACTCAGCAATTAAGAAACTAGCACTCTTTTTAAGAGAATCTGAGGCTACAGTAATGACCATTAATTTAGCGGTCTCCTTTTTTAGATCACTGTTTGAGAAGGGTTTAGCCGCTAGTACTGTTACTACAGTCAAGTCGGCTCTACGTAAAGTGTTCTTGTATGGTTTCAAAATTGACCTCACAGACCCTTACTTTTCTTCCATCCCTAAAGCATGTGCACGTCTGAGGCCAGTAATCCGTCCACATACGGTTTCCTGGTTTCTAAATGACGTGTTGAAGTTAGCCTCAGATATCGATAATCAATCCTGCCCCTACCTTTCCTTGTTGAGGAAAACGTTGTTTTTAGTTAGCCTGGCTTCGGTGCTAGAATTTGGAGCTGTCTGCACTCTCTAGGGAACCCAACCACGTCGACTTCCTTCCATCAGGGGAGGTTTTGCTGATTCCTCACCCTACCTTCCTGGCCAAAAATGAAGATCCGCATAGGTGGTCGCCTTGGAAAATTCTTCCTCTGCCTCTAGACCTGTCCCTGTGTCCAGTTCATACTTTGAGGGCTTATTTAGACAGGTCCTCTCACATCTCTTCTGGGCCTCTCTTTATCAGGGAAGGAGGGGGTAATCTTTCTATGTCTGCTATTAGACAACAGATCCTTTACTTTATCAAGCAGGCTAACCCTGACTCAGTCCCAAAGTTCATGATATTAGAGCTGTGGCCACCTCCAATAATTACTTTCATTACATGAATTTCACGGATCTTACCAGGTACACCGGTTGGAAGTCACCCTTGGTTTTCAAACGTCACTATTTGAAATCCTTAGAAGCTCTTAAATTCTCAGCAGTCGCGGCAGGGAACGTTGTCCCTCCCTCTGGTTCCCTTTCTGATTCCTAGTCATTTCCTCCTCCACTGCCTCAGTTATCCCCTTACGGTCATTTCAGTCAGGCTTGCCTTGACTTCTCACCTGGCTGTGTTATCCATGTATTTGTCTAAATGCCACATTTAAGTTATAAGGTTTTCAATATTGTATAGTTATTTGTTTATGTATTTATTTTTTTTCACATTGTCATGTTAATCTTAAGCTAACATCAGTTTCTTTTGTACATTATTGTTATTGTTACTAGTGATTAAAAAGTTTCTTTTTGGACCTTCGGTCTTCTGTTCCCCTTAAATTTTTATCTTTTAGTTTAAGAATTATGTTTATTTCTCTGTTAATTTTTCATCGGCTGACACGGGACCCGATCCAGAAAAGGGATTTTGACGAAGGAAAATCTATTTCTGGAGAGGGGACCGTGTCACCCGATGACCCACCTCCATCATGTGTCATGTCCCTCCCATAGTAAACATCATTCTAGTGGGGTGTTGCTTTCATGGAATGCGGCTAGCAGTGTTTTTGTGTGCTGTCCACGGGTGGTACATGGGTTTGTAACGGCACCTCCTGTGGGACTTTTGACCTTGGGATCTCTATAGGATAAGGTTCCGTGTTTTGTAGTTCACCCTTTTCCATACACGACTCCATCTGATGGAGCTCGCTCTGGGGTAGTAACTCAGCATTTCATTTAGCTTTCTCTGGTATCTAGCAACGGAATTACCTAGAAATAAGTGCTGAATGGACTTTTTCATCGGCTGACACGGGACCCGATCCAGAAATAGATTTTTCCTTCGTCAAAATCCCTTAATATTACAGTACGGTACTGTAATCAGTAAAGTAAATAATTTTTTTTTTATAATATATGTACTCATTCACGAAATGCTAACACAAAAATACATACGCAGATCGCCATGACGTAAGCAAACCTACCATTTTGATCATACATACATACTGTATGATATGTACTAACAGTAGTTACATCGTCATACAAACTACCCATGTATTTTCGATATGCTCTAAACTCACCCTAAAACACTTTGCTGTACTGTAATATAATTTGAAAATCATTTTACAAAACACAAAAAATTCAATCAAATGCACAGTTGCGCAGAACATGATGCCATACCCTCACATAGTTCTCTGCTAAGACTTAAAGTGATCCAGTAGTACGTAGCCATAAACCACATATACCTATATATTTTTAAGGCTAATATTGTAAGATGACTTTGAAATATTAAATTTAGGATGATAATTTAAGGTATATTTGGTGTTTGAACCATTAAAATACACAGTTATAAGCATTTTTAGAAGTGGGACTTTGGTGTTTGAACTATCTAAATAGGCAGTTTTAAGTATTTTTAGAGGGGACTGCCTGTAATTTATTTTAGTTTATAAAATTATAATTACAGCTCCGACAATATCATAACAGATAAGAACTAAAATCAGTAATAAATTCTGAGTATGTTTATTGTGAAATAGTTATGAGATTTATTGAGATGGGGAGATGCAGTACCTTTTTGTGGAGTATACATGTTTTTTAACAATATTTCTTTGCACTTTCCTTTGCAAAATTACAATTACAGGCAGTCCCTGGTTATTGGCAGGGGGGTCCATTCTGAGGCTGTGATGATAACCCAAAAGCTCTGATTTTCGGTTATCGGCACTTCTATTAAGTATGTATCGGCACCAATACCCAATTACTGGCACTGATAAGTGAAATTTGGAGATTTCCGGCGTCGAAAATTACCAATTTTCGTAGCTAGACAAGCGCCATAAAACCGGGTCACCATTAACCGAACCCGCCGTTAACTGGGGACTGCCTGTATAGCTGACATATTATCATAAAAGATAAGAACTAAAACCAAGAGCATTCCCTGGGTATATTTATAAGTAAATAAATGAAAAGACATTCTGCGGCTACAAAGAGGCAGTACATAACCCCCTTGAAATCTCTCCCTTAGTTAACTACTACAGTTGCCAAATGTCATCAAGTCATTTATGGCCCTTGGGGGTGATACAGACATTTTTCCCTCTAAATTCATCCAAACGTATGGCATGCAATACTCATAAGGTAGCCCGGCATTCGCTCACAACCTGTTATAGTTCCTTATATGATCATGCCTGTCTAGTAAGCATTAACTTCTATGATTCTGAGTGGTTCTGTGAATTTGGTGGCTAATTTAGAGTTGATACCATTTCTTAGTTCTTTCCTTATGTATACTTCGTCTCCTATGTTATAATCTAATGGCTTTAGTCCTTCTTGATAATGTCTACCATGATCTTTTGGGCTTCTTCCAGATTCTTATGTACCTTACAACAGTCCGTTCTGAGGTGGCAACTTAAGTTGGAACTTAATCATCTACATGAGGGAGCTCAGAAACTAGTACCCAGCCCAATGTTGCCTTAACTTTGGAAATGCCTCAACTTCAGATTTCTGTCTTAAGTTGGAGATGAATTTTTATGAATATTTTTGAAAAGCGTTGTAAGATCGGATCGACTGAAGTTGAGACTGTTGTAACTCGGGGACGGCCTGTAATTGTTCATGGATTTTTGAAATTACTAATTCTTACCTTCATAATGTCTCTAGAATAAACAGACATTACCAGCTGATTCAGCCATGCATATGGTAGTCTTGGTTCATATACCATTCAAGCTTTTGTGGGTGGGTGATATCTAGCACTGAATGACAACTGGGCTACTAAAGGTAAACCGACATCCCATTCAGGATCCTGTCCTACTGTATGCCTTCTTGCATCCAGAACCCTTTTGTAATTCCTTTCTACTAAACTATTACTAGTTGGATGGTATGACTGTATTGTTACCTTTTCAACTCTGAATGCATCACATATTTCTTGAACTAGTGAGTTATTGAACTCTATGCCATTATCAGACATTATTAGTTGTGGGGCAGAGTATCTGCAAAATATTTGGTCAAAAGAGCAACTGCACAGTCTTTAGCTCCCTTACCTGTTATCGGTATCGGCTGTGTATATCTAGTGTGTCAATACACACTACTGTATAGTAATTTCGATTCCCTTTACTTGTGATGTGAAGGTTAGGGACGAGATTTATGGCTACTCTCTGAAATGGAGTTTGTGGAATGGGATATTTTCCTAAAGGTACTACCTTATCTGTTCTCCCCATGCAACTTTTGAAATATTGCAATTTTCCACATACGGGAGCCCTCAAATCTTGCCATATCAATATCAAAGAAATGATGGCAGTGCTCCTGTCACACAAGGGACTGAAACCCAAGAGGGGATCTCACATTCAGGTGCTCATAGACAACAAGCCAGTGGTACAATGCTTGAAGCATGGGGGATCAAGCTCAAAGCCATTGAATCATATAGTGCTGGGGATCATGAGATTAGCTCAGGTGAAGAAATGGACTCTGTCAGCATCCCACCTTGCGGGAGCTCAGAATGTCCTAGCGGACTCCCTCTCCAGATTCAAGGCCCAGGAAGGGGAGTGGGAATTGGACAGCCGGTCATTCAGCTGGATCCTCCAAGATCACCCATATCTTCAGGTAGATCTGTTCGCAACACGTGACAATCACAAATTACCGAATTTTGTCACCCCCTATCACGACCTTCGAGCAGTGGCCAGAGACGCGCTTTCCCTGGACTGGAACCTGCTGGGGAACATTTATCTGTTTCCCCCAATGAATCTATTAATGAAAGTAGTACAACTCCTCAAGGAGTTCAAGGGGAGGGGAGTAGTGATTGCTCCAATGTGGCTGAACAGCCCTTGGTTTCCAACCCTACAGAAGCTGACTTTTCATCACAAGCCACTACATCTTCCTATTCTTTCCCAGCAGGTTCAAGGGATAACTGTCTACGCCTCCTCCTTTCTGACGAAAAGCCTTCTCGTGTGGACTTTCTCAGATCCCTGTGCTTCATGGAATGGTCACCTGAAGTCAGGGAATTCTTAATCACTAATATTAAGAGGAAACCTACCAAACAGTATCAGTCAGTGTGAAACAAATTTGTCTCATTTGTTAGGGACCATAAACCAACTACCATTGATAATAACTTCGTGAGGGAGTTCTTTGTGTTTGTATTTGACGTAAAAAAGTTGGCTCCCTCCACTATTAAAAATCACAAGGCGGCCCTTGCGGTTCCTTTAAGGTACGGATTCGGAGTAGAGGTGCATTCAGAAGTGTTTGAAGTGATGATGAAATCAATGGCTCTCCGCAGGCCGAGTGAACAACCATGTGAATTACCATGGGATCTAGATACAGTATAGTCCTAGCTGCTCTGAACAGACGTTCAGACAATAATATGAAATTTTTGTTAGAAAAAACGTTTTTAGTGGGCCTGGCGATGGGAGCCAGATCAGCGGAGATCCATGCGCTAAAAAGTGGAGATCAGTTTTGTTATTTCGGAAAGAATAAAGTAACCTTTTCATTCGGAGATTTTTTTGCTAAAAATGAGAATCCGTTTCATAGACGGAAACCCATAGTTATCCCTTCTTTGCCCTCTAATCCGAAGCTGTGTCCAGTGGCCACAGTGAAAAAGTACCTTGATCGCATCAACCATATCACGCAAGGGCCCCTCTTTTTGGTACCAAACAAAAGCACCCCACTTTGCCGAGAAAGCCTCAGCACCAGCATTTGTAAGTTAATTGTAGGTCTATGCCCAGGATCAGACCCAAAGTCACATGACCTCCGTAAGTACGCAGCCTCACTTGCCTTTTTCGGTAACTTTAGTATGGAGGACGTATCCAAGTACACGGGGTGGTCTGGGCATGGAGAGTTTGTCAAACACTATGTTAAACATATGCGAGGTGTTCGAACTGCGTGCATATCCCTCTGCAAAGTCGTAGGCAAGAGATAAGAACGCCCGGAAGGTGAATTCCTTTAAAGTGAGTGAGTGTTTTAAAAACAGGTAGGTTATTTTTTCCTATTATAGTATATTTCTTTTGCTCTTCACAGTCTCTTCGGAGACAGCTTAAAGGGTGGGCTGTTACAGCCGTAAAGGGAAAGGATTTTAGATTTCGGTTTGAACCCAAGGGAAGCGAAAGAGCTTTTTTGGTTAGGGATAGTGGCTAAAAGTCCATCCTCCCTTGATATTTGACAGCTTTATAAATATACAAAAAGCCTCTTTTAAAATGTTCTCTGGTACACCTGCATTAGGCTCTCGCGGCTCCCTTTGACTAAAAAACGGGGTTTGAACCCGAAGGGAAATGAAAACCCTATTTTTAGTCTGGGAGCCGCGAGAGCCTCAGACCCTCCCAGTTAGCATTAAGTATATTGGGTTATGCCCACCCCTTCATTTGCAGGGAGTATAACCTTTTAGGGAGGCGCAGCTATTCCTACATTGGGTTGGCAACATGCGCATGCGCAGTAGATGCGTAGTAGCGTTTTGACCCGATTCATTCGAACTAGCCATGGAAGCGCAAATGGAAAGGTGTAACCAGTGGAGATGTTTAGTCATGAATTGATTCATTAATGCGGCGGATAGGGGTCAAAGTGCAGACCCCCCCCCCACGAGACCTGATATCCCATCACAATAGTGACAAGCTTCCATTAACCGGAATGAATACGTGCCAACCCTGTGCTGTAAGTTCTCTGATAAGGGATTTAGCCGGGGTGCTGCCTAAGGCAGACGTAACTGCACGAGGCTCTCGCAGCTCCCAGACTAAAAATAGGGTTTTCATTTCCCTTCGGGTTCAAACCCCATTTATTAACCCTTAAAAGCCTGTTGGACGTAGCAAACGTCGACTAAAATTGTCTGTTGAATGCCGAGTGGACGTAGCAAACGCCCACTACAAAAATTTCAACCTTTGGTCAACTTTGACTCGACCGGAAATGGTCGAAAAACGCAATTGTAAGCTAAAACTCTTACATTCTAGTAATATTCAATCATGTACCTTCATTTTGCAACAAATTGGAAGTCTCTAGCACAATATTTCGATTTATGGTGAATTTTTGAAAAAAAATTTTTCTTACGCCGCTGTAACTCGACCGAAAATTTCAGAAATTCCTTCGTCATTTTGTCGTAATTTTTGCACTGTTCTATATTAGCCGTTACATAAAGTTTTATATATGAAAATGTCTGCAATTTCATGTACAATACAACAGAAAATAACTCATGGTTGTAGCTTTTATCAGTTTTGAAATATTTTCATATAAATCACGATAACTGCCAAATTTCAACCTTGGTCAACTTTTGACTTGACCGAAATGGTAAAAACGCAATTGTAAGCTAAAACTCTTACATTCTAGTAATATTCAATCATTTACCTTCATTTTGCAACAAATTGGAAGTCTCTAGCACAATAATTTCAATTTATGGTGAATTTTTGAAAAAAAACTTTTTCCTTACGTCAGCGCCAGAAATTCTTTCGTCACGTTTGCACTGTTTTATATTAGTCGTTACATAAAGTTTTATATATGAAAATGTGTGCAATTTCATGTAGAATACAACAGAAAATAACTCATGGTTGTAGCTTTTATCAGTTTTGAAATATTTTCATATAAATCACGATAACTGCCAAAATTTCAACCTTCAGTCAAATTTAACTCGACCGAAATGGTAAAAAAACGCAATTATAAGCTAAAACTCTTGCATTCTAGTAATATTCAATCATTTACCTTCATTTTGCAACAAACTGGAAGTCTCTAGCACAATATTTCGATTTATGGTGAATTTTTGAAAAAAAAATTTTTCCTTACGTCTGCGCGCGGTAACTCTGCTGAACATCTCAGAAATTCTTTCGTTATGTTGTCGTAATGTTTGCATCGTTTTACATTAGTCGTTACATAAACTTTTATATATGAAAATGTGTGCAATTTCATGTAGAATACAACAGAAATTAGCTCATGATTGTAGCTTTTATCAGTTTTGAAATATTTTCACATAAATCACGATAACTGCCAAAATTTCAACTTCAGTCAACTTTAACTCGACCGAAATGGTAAAAAACCCCAATTGTAAGCTAAAACTCTTACATTTTAGTAATATTCAATCGTTTACCTTCATTTTGCAATAAATTGGAAGTCTCTAGCACAATATTTCGATTTATGGTGAATTTTTGAAAAAAACATTTTCCTTACATCTCTTGTGGTAACTCGGCCAACATCTCAGAAATTCTTTCGTCTCGTTGTCGTAATATTTGCACCGTTTTATATTAGTCGTTACATAAAGTTTTATATATGAAAATGTGCGCAATTTCATTTACAATACAACAAAAATAACTCATGGTTGTAGCTTTTATCCGTTTTGAAATATTTTCATATAAATCACGATAAATAGAAAAATTTCGACTTTTCGGTCAACTTAACTCGACCGAAATGGTGGAAACTGCAATTGTACGCTAAAACACTTACAGTCTAGTAATATTCAATCAATTAGCTTCATTTTTCAACAAACGGGAAGTCTCTAGCACAATATTTCGATTTATGGTGAATTTAAAAAAAAAAAAAAAAAAAAATTTTACGTCCATCCGTTACGAATTCATGCATCATTTTGTGATAATATTTTCTCTGTGTTGCTTTGATCATTTTAAAATTTGTTATATACTAAAATCATCGCAATTTAGTGTACAATACAACTAAAAAATTTAAGTCATTAGCTTTAACTGTTTGCTTGCAGCGCGATTTGTATACAATTATATACGAGTTTTTTTTTTTGTCATATATTCCAATATTTATATATGATAATGATATTTATTTTCATTTCTGATGGTTGCATACTAAACTTCAGGCAATGACAAAAAAAATGAGCCAAAAATGAACTCTGAATCTTAAAAACTAAGCGTGCTGTGATTTTTTTGAAAAAAACTTTTACGCTTCGGCACTAACTCACCGAACGCCATCATACGGGAGACGTTTTTGTAAATAGGGCTTCAAAACGTTAAAGGGATAACACCTTTTTAAAGTCCTTTCAATGAAAGGATCCTTTTACTAGTCTGTCTCATCTCTTCCCTTCTTTGGTTCTTAGTTACTAGTTTTTTACAAAAGCCTTGAAATTATCTAAATGGGTCAAGTTCTTGACACATACAAATTAGGACATTATTATTAAGTTCAACTCATCAATGGGACAACCAATTAACTTAATTCTAATGAATCAAATTTCCTTCCATTTTCCAGAAATTTGTAGACCTTTAACTCTTCATCACTGTCTTGTTCCCTTAGAAAGTTTGCCTTGAATAGCTCTTCTGTATAATGCATGGTGAATACATTACTTATAGGTTCACTTGACTTTGCTTCTTGATTGATCATATTAATACTATCATATTGTGGGATACCATCATAATGCATCTGCTACCTTGTCTTCCCTGAAACATATTTTTATTCTATGTCATAACCTTGGGCAGTCATAAACCAATTAGCTCTTGTCCAGAAAAGTTTGGATTCTTGAGCATTTCTAATGCAGCAGAATGACCAGTGAAGACAGTTATCTTATACCCAAATATGATATATCTGAAGAGTTTTAAAACATCTTTTATGCCTAGAGACTCTTTGCCTGTTACTGAGCAGTTTTCTTCCGTGGGTTTTAGTTTTCTACTGTAATAAGCTATAGCATGGTATTTATTTTCATGTATTTGCATTAAGTATGCTCCTTTACTAATAGAACTTGCATCTGTGGCTAAAAAGAATTTACTAAAGTCTGGAAAACTGAGTACAGTACTGCTGAATGCGTTAATCTTTCTTTCAGTTCCTCAAATGCTTTATGTTGTTTGACTGTCCATAAGAATATGTGTTTCTTTAATAGCTCAGTCAATGGAGCAGATATGGTTGCAAAATTCTTTATATACTTCAGGTAAAAACCTGCTAAACCCAAAAGGATTTCATATCTTTCCTACATCGAGGTGTAGGATACTCTTTAATTGACTCAACCTGTCAGTTGTTTACTTCCATGCCTTTTTCACTTAGTGTGTGTCCCAGATAGTCTATTTTTCGTCTAAGGAAGTTATAATTTACAATTTACAATAATGAGGAAAGTGAGAGTTTACCCAGTTTGAACACCGTCTGCCTGAGCCGCATACCTGTCAAGGTCGTGATAAGTTACCAAGTCGAGATATATTTTGTTATTAAGCCCAATGATTAATTGCATGATATTAAATTTTTGAACTAGTTGGCTACTGCATGACAGTATTGGGAGGGCGTGTGCCTAGCACTTCTCTTCTAGATAGGATGGACAATTTACAAATCCATAGGATTTCTTGCAAAACAGCAACCGTGTCAGCCCTAAAGAGAAGGCCCCGACTGAGCAGAATGAAGAGAATTACTTTTTCTCATGTGAAATCATATCAAATTTCTTTTCCATTTATAAAGAAAATGAACGGTATCAGAGTTAATTTCATAGTCTGCCTTTTAAGTTAACGTAATAAGGCTAGTAAGGATGTCACAGGTCCATTCCTTTGTATCAAGAAGGGCCTGTAGTAAGTATGGCAGACACCTGTAGGTTTTAATTTTGGTGCCAAAAAAGAAAAAAAATCATAACTCAGTTTTCCATCTTTATAACGTAATATAAGTTGCATTTGTGGTATTCCAAGTTAAAACTTGCATTCCCACATAGGCTTCATTCATTTCTTAAGAGGAATTAGAGTGTTTTGTTCTTTTGCATTGTAATAACAAAGCGAAGATGGGCAGGAGGTTGTGTACTCCTCTGCCAGTCGGTGTCTCCCACACTTTTTCCAGTAAGGGATTGTGTTTGGACCCATAAGCTGTGTGGTCATGTGACCCGTCCGACACCTTGCGAAGGGGCTGTCTGCAAGCCAGTAGCCGCCATCTTAAAACTCTGTTTTGTTGTTTACCTCTGTGAGGTCACGAGCAACATCTGCCTCGTCTGCTCAACTTGGCGAACTACTTTGTCTCTGTGCATACTAAACTCTTAGAAAAAAAATAATATATACTTCAACTACAGGGAAAACTAGGTATAGGATTTGATGCAACAGGTAAAAGAGTTTAATCTGGGAATAATTTATTTAGGAAATGTAACAAAAAAGTTCCTACACAAACTACACTTTTGCAGGGAATTATATAAAAAAAACAGAAACCCATAATTCAACCATACTTATCAGCCTAAGATGTAAGATGAGAATGGTAATAGGGCACGTTAATATTGGCAAGACAACCCATTACCTAACATAGCCAAAGTAAGAAGTATTTCAAAAAGAAGAAACCTGCTAGTGTGCATTTATAATTTCCCTTTTTCACTCACTTTTCTTTTATCCATTTACATAAGACTTTGAGACATCTCAAAAGTGTACGTGCACCATCTTCATTGAAAGAACGGGCCGACAAAGGAGTAATTACCTAAAATAAAATGAATAAAAAGAAACACCTCTGTCCCACAGTTAGATGAGAATAAGCTAAGATTAACCACAGTTATTGTAAACTATCTGGCACGAGTGGGGTCTTTTATCCAAACTCAAGCATAAAAGCCTTCCTCCCTCCACATGAAAGGAAGTAGCACAGCTGGTACTAGGAACTAGTCACCCACAAGGGTCAAAGCAACCAAAATTGATTTTCTTTTCCACAGTGCCACTATTCTGAGGAACTGTCACAAACTGAAGCGCTTACTTATTTATCTGTTTTTTCCTACCTTCCCTTTTTCTCCAACTTAACAGTTACACTCTGCTTGGGCAGAGTGCATGTTCCCCTTAGTTGTGCAACTAGTTGTATTCCAAGACAAGTATTGATTCCTAGGAGCGCACTGGCATCATAGTGCCGCCAAAGACAAAAAGTCCTTTGTGACTACATAAGCTACACCTGTACCTAGAGATACAGAGCGCCATCAGTGTGAACTTTGCACAGCACATTCAACCACAGTGCCACCTTATTGTAAAGGTGCCACACCACTAAAGTGTCACTCAAATCTGAGGGACACTTCCTCAATTCCAAAGTACGTCCAGTCAAACCATGTAGATGGCCTTACCTACCAGAACTATGGCAACAGAACATTACAGAGCCTACATGGATCTGGGGAAGGAGGCGGGTCAAACGGGACATGAACTCGCCAAGTGGGTCGAGGAACAGCTGGATGACTTGGCCAAGCAAGAGAGGGAAGAAAGAGCAGAACAGTGGAAGGAAAGAGAGGAACAGAGGAAGCATGCTGAAGAACAAAGGTAGCTGGAAGATGCAAGAGAGGAAAAGTCAGCATGAATTACTTTCAAGGAAAGCGAGAAAGCTCTTAAGGCAAGCGAGCTAGCTCTCAAAGAAAAGGAGCTGAAGCTGGAAAAGGTTCGAAGGGAAAATGCTGAAGCTATGGCTATCTAACAAGCCTGTAATGCCACACCTGCTGCACCAAATGCTCTGATCTCAAGCATTAATTCCCTAGTCCCCAAGTGGACTGAGGAAGAACCAGAAGCATGGTTGGAGGAAATAAAGTCGCTCTTTGCAGACTACAACACCACTGAGACAGAGAGGACCTTAGTGCTTGCCAAGCACATGGAAGCAAAAGCTAAAGCAGCCCTCTGCTCACTGGAGAAGAGTCAAAGAGGCAACATGGTAGAAAGTTTGTAGGGTCATCATGAAAGGCTACGAAATAACCCCAGAGAAATGGAGACAGCAGTGCCAAGGTCTTGCCTAGGAAGTCGGCTGGTCGTGGACTGAATGGGCCTGTCACAAGACGCAGTCTGGTACCCGCTGGTTCAACTCCCTTTTGTGCACTACATTTGAGGACCTATTCAATCAGACCATGTTGGAGGATCTTTTCCAATGTGTGCCTGGGGCCCTTGCTGTGTACACATCTCAACGACAAGCAGTTCCCCACATTTATGGAAGCCTGCCGTATGGCCGATTTATGGGAAACCTACAACACGTGCCACAGCACATCTCAAAGGGGGATAGTGCCACCCAGGTACCTCTCAGGCTCGAATCGCCCAAAGAATGGGCTGTCTAGCAAGCCTAAATGCACCCACTTTAAGAAGGTTGGGCACACTGAATCTGATTGCTGCTACAAGTTGGGCAACAATCAGCAGCCTACTACAAACAACCAGAACTCCTCTCCCTCTACTTCCACTCACCCTCTCCACCAACAGTCACAAAGTCACCAAGCCCCCCCCCCAAAAGGCTCTTGTCCATCCTGTCGTGCTGCCAGCCACTACAGTGCTGGACATCTGGCCTGCTCAAATCGTGTCCCAGGCACCAAGTTCGTCAACTTGATAAGCATCTCATCCTCTGCGGCTGGGCTGCAGAAGATACTTCACCCCGATAGGCTGGATACCCAGTTCATCTCGGTGGCACCTCTTAATGGCTCTAGCCTACCCGTATGAGGCAATACAGCAGCATACATATGATGAAATAAATTATGACATGATAACCCAAAATAAAGTCCCAAAGAGGTTGTACCCAGATCTTCATAATGATGGGAAAGAGAAAGAAAAAAAAATACAGTATGCATCCTTTTCAAAAGAGGGAATTGCAGATTCGGTGAAAGATGTTATTACAAGCATCCCAAGATATGTCACAATTATGAGATTTATGGCAACTGTCCATATCTAGATGGCTATGAGGAGGATTTATTTATTATTAAAATAGTTTAACCAGACCACTGAGCTGACCATCAGCTCTCATAGGGCTGGCCCAAAGGATCAGGATGGAATGACAAGTCTAGGCTAGAAGCCTAGCACTGGGACCTAATAGGTCACTTGTCAATGATGATAAACGAAAATGGAAATGAAATTAAAAGCCTTAAAAAGGCATACGCTTTCATACTGAAACACACTCACACAATAAATACATTTAAACTCATGCTTCCATACATACTCACTAAAAAGGTATATTAAAATTTAAAATATGATATTTTAATGATAAAATAAGGTTTGTTCATACTTACCTGGCAGATATATATATAGCTGTATTCTCCAAGTCCGACAGAATTCACAAAACTTACGACACACGCGGTGGGGAGTCCAGGTGGTTAGTACCCATTCCGCCCGCTGGGAGGCGGATATCAGAACCATTCCCATTTTCTATTCAGATTTTCATAGTGCCGTTGTCTCCTGAGGGGAGGTGGGTGGGCACTACGAATATATATCTGCCAGGTAAGTATGAACAAACCTTATTTTATCATTAAAATATCATTTTGTTCATGAAACTTACCTGTCAGATATATATATAGCTGAATCGCACCATTGGAGGTGGGCAGAGACAGCATAGGATTGAGAAACAAAACAATGTAGATGATTACACATCTTGGTTCCTTACCTTTTAGCATAGCTGACTTCGTGATTACTGTCACCCAAGTCTGCGTCTGCTTTACTGGAGTTTCCAACGAGGTAGAGACCTATATGGTTGGAGAGTTCCAGATGATCTGCCAACGGGACGACGTGACCACTATGTGACCAGATCATAGCCCTCAAGAAGGAAGCAAAGAGACAAAAATAACCACCTGGCCTGCCAAACATCGTGACTAGTTAAAAATTAAGGAAAGGGAAGACTGCCCCCACAGTCTACCCCACAACCATAAAAACACAACCAAAAATTTTTAAAAACTATTCCTAACCATACATTACAGGATAGGATGGGTACTGCCTCCTTCCCCCAAGATCGTACCAGCCGAAATGTAAGGTCCCAATGAACAGCAAGACTCATACACTGTTCTTACGTCCTTTAGGTAATGAGAGGCGAACACAGAATGACTTCTCCAATAGGTGGCATTCATAATATCGTTCAGAGCCATGTTCTTTTGAAAGGCTACTGACGTTGCAACAGCCCGAACCTCATGCGCCTTAACTTTCAAAAAGTTTGAAGTCACTCTCCTGACAACTTTTATGCGCTTCTTGAATGGTGGACTTCAAGAAGAAAGCCAGCGCATTCTTTGACATGGGGACGTCAGGTCTTCTCACCGAGCACCATAACCTATCCGCATGACCTCTTGACTCTTTCGTCTTGTCCAAGTAGAACCTTAGAGCCCGAACAGGGCATAGCAATCTTTCTGGTTCCTGACCCAGAATACCCGCCAAACCTTTTATTTCAAAGGACTTGGGCCAGGGGTGAGGCGGGTTCTCATTCTTGGCAAGAAACGACGGTTGAAGAGCACACCGCATCGTATCCTTTAAAACCAATTAACTTGGATATTGCATGAATCTCACTGATTCTCTTTGCAGTAGCGAGAGCAACTAAAAATAACGTCTTCTTTGTTACGTCCCTCAAAGAAGCAGCATGAAGGGGTTCAAAGGGGCTTTGCATCAGGAACTTAAGAACTACGTCCAAATTCCAAGATGGAACCAAATACTGATGCACCTTAGTCGTCTCGAACGACCTAATGAGGTCATGCAGGTCCGTATTGTTGGCGATATCTATTCCTCTGTGCCGAAAGACCGCCGACAACATACTCTTATATCCCTTAATAGTAGAGACTGCCAGCTTCGGAACTTCCTAAGAAAAAGAAGGAAGTCTGCAATCTGGCTCACAGTGGTCGAGGAAGAGGAAATCCCTCTGCGTTTACACCACTGTCGAAATACGGCCCACGACTGGTAAACCGCGATCGAAGATGTTCTCCTGGCTCTCGCGATCGCTCTTGCCACCTGCTTAAAAACCTCTCGCTCTCGCCAGCATTTCGATAGTCTGAACGCAGTCAGACCGAGAGCGGAGAGGTTTTGATGGTATCGTTCAAGTGGGGCTGTCTGAGTAGATCTGGACGAAGAGGCAACACCCTCGGAAAGTCTACCAGTAGCGACATTACCTCCGGGAACCACTCCTTGTAAGGCCAATACGGAGCGATCAGAGTCATCCTTGTGTCTTGCGACGACGCTAACTTCCTGACCACTTCTCCCAGGATCTTGAAGGGAGGGGAAAGCGTATAGGTCCAGACGAGACCAGTCCCAAAGAAGGGCGTCTATTGATACTGCTCCTGGATCCAGGACAGGAGAGCAGTAGAGCGGAAGCCTGTTGTTCTTCGATGTTGCAAACAGGTCTACTAAGGGTCGACCCCATAAACCCCACAGTTTTTGACACACCTCCTGGTTCAGAGTCCACTCTGTCGGGAGCAGTTGATGACGACGACTTAGCAGGTCCGCTCTCACGTTCTGAACGCCTGCTACAAACCTCGTCAGGATCGTAACGTTCCTGGAACTCGCCCACAACAGGATCTCTTTCGCAAGGGCGAACAGGGAACGAGAATGAGTGCCTCCCTGCTTTTTCAGGTAAGCTAGAGCTGTGGTATTGTCGCGTTTACCTGGACTGTGCGACCGGACACTTGATCTTCGAAGAATCGAAGGGCTAGAAGAATCGCCCTAATTCTTTCATATTGATATGCCAGGTCACCTGTTCCCCTCTCCAGGTGCCTGACACTTCTCTCTTCCCCAATGTTGCTCCCCACCCCGACATTGACGGCGTCGGAGAACAACACTAGGTCGGGGTTCGGAAGGCTGAGGACACGCCTTCTGAAAGCTTCGAGGATCCAACCACCACCTGAGATGCTCCTTCACCTCGAGGGAAAGTTTGAGAGACAACTCGAGATTTTCCTTGTCTTCCCAGTTGTCTTGCAGGAAGAACTGAAGAGGCCTGAGATGTAGTCTCCTAGGGAAACAAACTTTTCCAGTGAGGAAATGGTCCCCAGCAGACTCATCCACTCCCTCACCGAACATGTTTCTTTCCCTAGGAAGGCTAGGACTTTTCCGTAGCACAGCTGTTGACGTTCGGGGACGGAAAAGCCCGAAAAGCCACTGAGTCCATCTGAATCCCCAGATACACGATGGACTGTGTTGGGGTCAGGTGTGACTTTTCGAAGTTGACCAGCAGGCCGAGTTCTTTCGTCAGGTTCAAAGTTGCTTGTAGATCCTCCAGGCACCTCTCCCTCGATGGCGCTCGAATCAGCCAGTCGTCCAAGTAGAGCGACACACGTACGCCTGTCAGATGCAGCCACCTTGCTACATTCCTCATGATGACGGTGAAAATCATGGGAGCTGTGGACAGGCCAAAGCAAAGAGCTCTGAATTGATACACCTTTCCCTTCAAGACGAACCTCAGGAACTTCCTTGACTGAGGATGTATCGGTACGTGGAAGTACGCGTCCTGAAGGTCGAGGGATACCATCCAATCCCCTGGTCTTAAGGCTCCTAGAACAGACTGAGCCGTCTCCATCTTGAAAGTTTCTTTCACGACGAAGCGGTTCAGGCTGCTGACATCCAGCACAGGTCTCCAACTTCCCGACTGTTTCGGGACCAGGAACAGCCTGTTGTAGAAGCCCGGGGAATCCAGGTCTAAGACCTGTTCTACTGCTCTCTTGACGAGCATTTGCCGCAGCAGGTCGTACAGGATCTCTTGTTTCTCTGGACCGTACGACGGAGAGAGGTCCAAGGGCGAAAGGCTTAAGGAGGGGAGAAAGGAAAGGGATCTTGTATCCTTTCTCTAAAACCGAAAGGGACCAACTGTCTGCCCCTCTCACTTTCCAGGCCTCGGCAAACGCAAGAAGCCTGGCACCCACCGGTATCTGGAGGAGAATCACATCACTTCTTGCCCCTACCTCTAGCAAGGGCTTTTCCTCTCGAGAGGTTCTTTCCTCGGGAAGAAGGCTTTGAAGATGATCCGCACGAAAGGGCTTCTTCATCTTGGGTGACTGCTGACGGGTTGACGCGTCGTCGAGGTCACGGGAACCGCAGGGCGCCGATGACTGTGCCAACAGGTCCTGTGTGGTCTTCTCTTGCAAGCTTGCAGCGATGTCCTTTACCATCGAAGCCGGGAAAAGATGACTAGAAAGGGGAGCAAACAACAGTTCTCCTTTCTGTGCCAAGGAGACGGACTTCGTGGCGAAACCGCAGAAGAGTGACCTCTTCTTGAGCACTCCAGTCGCAAAGTCTTGAGGCCAATTCGTCAGAACCATCTCGGACCGCCTTGTCCATGCAAGACAAGATGCTCGAAAGGTCCGACAAGGAGATCAAGTCCTGACTCCGCGACTTAAGGTCCAAAGCTCCAAGGCACCAGTCAAGGAAGTTGAAAACTTCTAGCGTCTTGAAAGAGGCCCTTCAAAAGATGGTCCATCTCCGTAAGAGTCCAGGGAACCTTGGCTGTCGACAGATGAGACCTCCTACTCGAATCAACGAGAGAGGCGAAGTCTCCCTTAGATGAGGAAGGAAGACGTAAGCCTAAGTCTTCTCCGGTCTCATACCACATCGCCGCTTTTCCCGAGAGTCTTGAAGGGGGAAGGGCGAAAGAAGACTTTCCTTGAGCTTTGCGGGAGTCCATCCACAAATGGACTTTCTTGAAGGCCCGCTTAGTGGAAAGCGATTTAGTCATCTTCAGAAATCCCGGGGCTTTCCTAGACTTAGTCGAAGTCAGTTGAGAAGGAGGAGAGAGAGGTACTGCCGGCAGAAACTTGTCGGGAAACAATTCCTTCAAAAGCTTGACGAGAATCTGGTAGTCCGACGACGAGGACTGATCCTTAATCTCTTCTTCAGACTCCGAGTCCTGAGTCTATCTCCAACATCGGGCGGGGAAGTGCAGAGAGAAGTTGGAGAGGAAACACGCCGCAGGGACCTCTGCTTGGAAGAGGAACTGGCGTGCAAAGCAGCAGGAGAACCAGGAACCACACGAGAGAGGCGACAGCAACGGCAGGTGGAGCGTCTTGAAGGGAGTCATGAACGTCTGCTCGGGGCGTCACGTCTGGCAGCATGACGAGCTTCTTGAGCGTCCAATCGAGCGTCACGTCTGGCAGCATGACGAACGTCAGGATCGTCCCTTAGAGCGTCAGCGTCTGGCAGCATGACGAACGTCAGGATCGTCCCTTAGCGTCACGTGAGCCTGACGAAGCGTCATCAACAAAAAGGTGAACGTGGCGTCTAGAACGAGAAGGGAGGGAGGACGTCCTGGGGTGACGTCAAGACGGTCCTCCCAACACCCTCCGGGGGGAGAGTCTAGAGTTCCTTCCACGACGAGCAGGCGAAGCAGACGAAGGTGACGAACGAGGAGCAGGAGAAGGAGAACGCCTAGATCTCTTCACTGGAAGTCTAACATCCTTCCGACGAGTACGGGACCTGGACTCTCTCTCTGCAATGAATGAGGAGAGTTGCTGCTGCATGGAGGCAATAAGGGTCCTCGTTGGTGACGCCTCTCTCTCTGGAGAATTACGTAACCTGGAGGAAGAGGGACGAGGGGACGTCCTAATCCTCTTCTCCTGAGGAGGGAGAGCTCTGTCTCTGGAGCGACTTGGGCGCTCAAACACGTCTTCTTCGGATGACGTCCTGTACTTCTTTTGCGGGGGGAACGCATCCACAAACTCTGGCGAGGAGCACAGAGTAGGAGAGAGAGGACGTGAAGCGTCCTCCTCCCTAAAGCTTCTCTTAAGAGGGCGAGAGTCTACCTGACGGTTCCAACCCCTGCGTGGGGAGGACGTGTCAGAAGACGAGAAGCAGTCCTTCAGGACACGAGCACGAGCTCGCGCCTGGGCAGCCTGGGAAACGTCTTCAGGACCTGCCGAAGGGACGCCAGACCGGTGGGGGTTCCCCGTCACCCTCCTTCGGCTTTCGACATGCTCTCTCCCTGAGTCCTGGGAGTCCAGCAGAGGTCCAGGCCTAGAGGCATGATGGGGCGGTCTGACGCCCCCTCCACTGCACTGGGGGCACTAGTCACTTCACAACACTTTTCTTGGAGAGCTGACACCTTAGATTCTAATGCACGAATCGATTCCATCATGGCGGAAAGCATATTAGTCTCCACTGGCACGATCTCAGGGGCTGGAGACAAAACCACAGGGTTAGGTTCTAAAGGTACAGGGGAGTTAGGGCCGACATCAACACTTCCAAGAAAGAGAAGCACTCCTGGAGGAAGACCTCCTCAGTCGATCACGCTCCAACTTCCTCACATATTTATCATACGCTCTCCATTCATTTTCAGTCAAAGAAGCACATTCATCACACCTATCATTCAACATGCATATATGCTTCCTACAGTTAGAACATACAGTGTGAGGGTCAACCGCAGCTTTCGGCAACCTCACCTTACACTCAGACATCACACACACACGGTAACTAGCAGAGCTAGACCCAGACATAATGATAGTCTAATTCAAATCAAATCAAAACCAAAGAAAAGTCAAAAAAGCGTATGCCGATCTACCGATCCAAAGTCAAAATACCAAAAGACAATCAGATACTTAAGCAAAAAGCAAATCCTATGACGGAGGTGCAGACAACAGGTGTTGACAACACCGGCGACAGAGAAAATCTGAATAGAAAATGGGAATGGTTCTGATATCCGCCTCCCAGCGGCGGGAATGGGTACTAACCACCTGGACTCCCCACTGCGTGTCGTAAGTTTTGTGAATTCTGTCGGACTTCGGAGAATACAGCTATATATATATCTGACAGGTAAGTTTCATGAACAAAAAATTAAGTAAAATCATAAAATTTACTTGTTTTAAAATTCATTATACTGATTGATTGTTTTTTTTATATTTTTCCAATTAATTTGCAGCTTCTCATAAACATTAAAATGGATGCTATTGAGAACGTTGAAGATTCTGACAAAATTTCTACTATCGGTCTATTTCCAAAATTCGATAATCGCTGCAGGTTATATTTTGGACATTCACACAGTATATGCTTAACTGTTATCAGCACATTGCAATCTGGGCATTTGGGAAGAGGGCCACATGGACTGTTCATTAAGTGTCCATGTGTCAAACAGTATGGCCTATTCAAGACAGACGTGTCAGAATTACTTGTGCTTGTGTCTCTCTTTAATATGATGCGAACTCCATTTTCCAACACTGGATTTTGTCTGTTTTAATTTATTATTTTCAGGTTCTTCGTTCCATATATTTTGCCATTTTTTACAATGACTGTTTTTATATATTTTGTATAGTCACTGATAGGGATGTCTACATTTGTTCTTGTCATGTGGACTGCTTCTTTAGCTGCTTTATCAGCCTCTTCATTTCCCTTAATCCCAAAATGGGCAGGGATCCAACATATTTCAATATTTTTTCCCTTATTATACAATTTATGGAGTGAGAACTTTATACGTTGTACAATATTTTTTTTATTATAGCTTTGAATAGCTTCTATAGCACTTCTGGAGCCGTTATAAATTACAAAATTATTATATGAGACTTCTCTAATTATTTTTATGGCTGATACTATTGCACATAACTCAGCTGTAAATACAGAGGCTTTGTCTGGGAGAGAGAACCGATACGTTTTGTTTTGGGATACCGCAGCATATCCCACTCTGTGTTGAGATTTAGATCCGTCAGTGTATATTGCGTAATGTGGACCTTTCCGGATTATATGCTCTACTGCATGTTGTCTATGGTATTCTGGAGTATATGAATGATTTTTTGATAAATATTTCAAGTGTGTACAAATATGACATTTTTATAATAAAATAAGATTTTACATCATACTTACCTGTTGTTTACATATAGCTGTAATTCTCGATCTCGACAGAAAGTTCAAAACTGGCGGTCCTGCTAATATATGGTCAGGTGATACGACTACCCCGCCCTCTACCAGGTACCTGGATCCATTTCCATCAACAACTAATCATATTTTCTATGTCCCCTTGTCCCTTGCGGGAGGCGGGTGGGAATGTTTTATATGTAAACAACAGGTAAGTATGATATAAAATCTTATTTTATTATAAAAATGTCATTTTATACATGAACTTACCTGTTGTTTACATATAGCTGATTGCCACATTGAGGCGGTGGGCATGGACAGCTGTAAGTGTTAAATGGAAAAAACCTGAGATCATCAAGCTAAGAAAAACGTCTTTACTTTGGATCCTTACCTGCTAAGGAAGCTGTTTTCTCGGTTACTGCCTCTGTAACCTGCTATCCTTAGTGCAACTGCAGGGGCCTAGTAGCTCAGTCGCAGGTTGCTATATGGAGAAACGGTCTGTTGGCCCAGCAAAATTTTCAACACAATCAACCAAAGCATATAATGCCCCTGCTCAGGTGCAGTACTCAAAGCATCCACCATCATATCACCCAACCATAAAAACTCACCAACCTATTAAAATTAGACCTACTAGGCCATCTAACCTCTTAGGCTCTAGTAGTCGACCAAAAAAAACTTCTGCACCCAAGGAAACTAAGGAGAGGATCTAGAGCCTCTGGTTTCCTTGCCCATCACCGTGTCAGGCGCAATAAAGGGGCCCAACGTGCTGCAGTCTTCATATGTGGTTTGGATCTGTCTCCAGATAATGCAGGCAAAAACAGACGAACATCTTGTGGCGGAATTTAAAAAAACACAAAAAACAGTACACAACACTCACCCCTGATCCTCGGTTGCTGGAAGATGGAGTAAAGCGTCCCACGTCGCCAACACAGCACCCAAAACCACACAAACAAAACAAGGAAACATAAAAAAAAGAAGATAGAACTATACACACAACAAGAACAGTACACAAACAAGAAAAAACAACAACTCTCAAAAAGCACACAAAAAACTGTCCAAGACCAAACGACTGACCAGCAATAGCTCTGACTCAAGACTCCAAAAAAGACTGAAAAATCCTTCACATATTCCACAGACAGACAGCGCCGTAAACAAACTAACGACCTCATCCCTCTTCCAACAACCGAAGCACTCACTTACGACAATTACACTCTCCCTCTCTCTCTCTCTCTCTCTCTCTCTCTCTCTCTCTCTCTCTCTCTCTCTCTCTCTCTCTCTCTCTCTCTCTCTCTCTCTCTCTCTCTCACAAAACGTTGGGAAATGCTAAATAAAAACAAATTTATTCATCCCTCTATATTTCTCCCCCTTTTGCATTTCCCAACCAACACCTTTCACACCTCTTTCAAATGCAGCCTTCACGCAACACCCACGGATGCTCACTAGCAGGTCCTCTAGATCGCGTTCGCGGCACGCAATCATTCTCTCAGAATCACTCTCTCTTCTAGCAACATTCAAACTCACATCATCTCCTCCATTCTCTCTCAGATTCACTCTATCTTCTTCACTATTACCACTCTCAATTTCATCCACAATCTCATCTATACCCTCTAACTCGTTCCCAAATACCTCCCCAATTCTTCAACTAACCCATCCCATTAAGCTCATTGACCTTTCCAATTCTTGCAACGATTCATTCATGCTTTCAATCACTCGTTTATCACTGCTACGCTCTCTTACTCTTACACTTTAAGCTCACCTCAACCGCTCACCAACCCCTACACGTTCAGTCAACTCAGTTATATCAAACCGCATATGCTATAAGACTCGTTCTATTCATACCATCCCATTCATCCGTATTACACGCTTTATCACTCATTTTCACTTTAGCACTCACACCCTATCACACAACTTACGACCATTCAGTTTACTTCACGTTCTTCCCTTTCTTACGTTTCCTACCATACTCTATCAAAACAAATTGCTTCATGCACTCGTCAGTCTTTCCAGCAAAACCTCCCTCATGCAACAACCCCTCACGTTGACATGCATCACACGCACCGCTTGCATCCTGGAGGATCCACCATTTGAACCCCCTTCACACTCAGTTTCCCGAATTCGCTGTCACAGTCACCCTCTTTCGTCTACATACACTTGATACATGCCCTTCCATTCCACATTACGTCACACTTAATGCTCTCGGTTCTGAACACATTCTCGCATAATGCCCATTCTTACCACAGTTACCACATATCACATTCACTCAAGGTACCCCTACAACCATTAGCAACATGACCCACCTGTCCGCACCTGGTAGCATTTAACCCCTATCTTTCATTACACTCCCTTACCAAATGTCCCGGTTGCCCACACCGAAACACGCTCCTATAGCCCACCTACACTCATTCTTTGTATGTCCTTCCTTTCCACATCTAAAACACTTACTCGACTTCCACTCATCGACCTTCCCCTTTGTACACTACTATCCCTAACCCGTCCAACCCGTTGTTCCCTTACAAACCCACCATTCATCCTCACTGGCACCTCTACATTACTTGCTCTTACACTCCTATCTATTACACTATCGGCCATTCTCATTGGGCCCCTCAACACTGCATCCCTAAAGCTTCCAAACTCTGGTACTCTCTCATCTACCCCAGCCCCTTACACTTACACTTCTGCTCTCTTTTATAACCCTGTCAAGCTCATAATCTTCTACAATTTCCAAAATTTCTCCCCAAGTCAACCTTTCATTCGTCCATCTTTTCTTCTCCTTCCTTCAAGTTCACAAATTCTCTAACTCCATCTGGCACTGTCCCTAACAACTTCACAGTACTAACTCCTTACATTCATCTATCCCATCATCCCCAAACTTCTTCCTTGCCAACGTCTCCAGCCTACAAGCATACAGTGACAAGGTTTCCCCAGCTTTCATTCTTGCCTCATCAAATTCATTCTTCCTCTTATACTTAACACTTTCGCTTTCATACGCTAAGCTTGCTCAACTAATCTAGCTTTCACCTTGTCATACTCAACATCCCCCCACACTCATAATAACCCTGTACATATCAAGTAAAAACCAGTCAAATACTCTCCTAATTCTCATGCCCACACTCTCTTACTTTCCCCATACTTATCCTGACAAAACCTTTCATACTCCCTAAAGAAATCATGCACATCCCTACTTCCATACTCATTATACTTTTCACACCAGGGTACCTCCCTCACATACATAGCCTTTCTCACTTCTTTCTCACTTTCACTCTCACTTTCGCTACTTTCGCTCTGTCCTTTCATACCCTCTTCCGATACAAAGAGTCTACTTCTGCACTTACATTCATCTTACTCATTACACTCTTCTTCCCCCTCTTTTTATCCACTTTTATCCACTCACCTCCATCCACCTCACTATCACTACTGCCTTCACCCTCTCCCTTCTTTCCTGCCTTTCCCACTTCCTTACCCTTCTTACCAGTTTCCTTTCCCTTTCCCTTCTTCCCTTTTCTTCCCTGACTTATCCTTACTCTCCCTCTGTTCCTTCCCTTGCTTTTCATTCCCCTTTTCCTTACCCTGCCTCTCATTCCCTCGTTTCTTACTTCCTATTCCCATATCACTTTCATCACTCACGCTTCCATTCACTTCTTCCTCCTTTTCTTTCTCTCTTGCCCCTTCACACGTTCCAGAGAACCTGCCTCCAACAGCCCCTTCTCCAAAAACACCCTTGAACATACCTTTCATCATTTCTTCCACACTTCTCATCATTCCCTCCAACTTTTTATCCATCCTCTCTTCCATTCTCTCTTCTGACTCTTTCATCTCCCCTTTCATTTCTTCTTTTGCACTTCTTAGCATTCCTCCCATCTCCTCCAACTGACTCCTCAACTCCTCATTCTCACCCCTCAGCCTCCCATTCTCCTCTCTTGCCAGCCGCAACTCCTCTCTCAACCTCACCAGTTCCTCTTCCATTCCCTCCAGTCACACTACTAGCCACTAATCTCAATTGCAGCTGCACCAACAGCTGCCCCACGTTGGGCGCCAAATATTATGTGGCGGAATTTAAAAAAACACAAAAAACAGTACACAACACTCACCCCTGATCCTCGGTTGCTGGAAGATGGAGTAAAGCGTCCACATGTTTTTTTAACACAGCACCCAAAACCACACAAACAAAACAAGGAAACATAAAAAAGAAGATAGAACTATACACACAACAAGAACAGTACACAAACAAGAAAAAAACAACAACTCTCAAAAGCACACAAAAACTGTCCAAGACCAAACGACTGACCAGCAATAGCTCTGACTCAAGACTCAAAAAGACTGAAAAATCCTTCACATATTCCACAGACAGACAGCGCCGTAAACAAACTAACGACCTCATCCCTCTTCCAACAACCGAAGCACTCACTTCGACAATTTCTCTCTCTCTCTCTCTCTCTCTCTCTCTCTCTCTCTCTCTCTCTCTCTCTCTCTCTCTCTCTCTCTCTCTCTCTCTCTCTCTCTCTCTCTCTCTCTCTCTCTCTCTCTCTCTCTCTCTCTCTCTCTCTCTCTCTCTCTCTCTCTCTCTCTCTCTCTCTCTCTCTCTCTCTCTCTCTCAAAACGTTGGGAAATGCTAAATAAAAACAAATTTATTCATCCCTCTATAATCTCCAATAAGTAGAACTTAGAATGTCCTTTAAAGCCATGTTCTTCTTGAAGGCTAAAGAAGTTGCAATAACCCTAATTTCATGAGGCCTCACTTTAACTAAGGAAATCCACATCCCTTAATTCCTTGTGTGCCTCCTGAATCAGTTCTTTCAAAAGGAAAGCAATCCCATTTTTAGATAGAGGTTCTTGGGGTTCTTAGTTGAGCACCATAAAAATCATGAGTTCCTCTTACACTTCTGGTCCTGTCCAGATAGAATTTCAATGCTCTGACCGGACAGAGAAGTCTCTCCGTTTCTCTTCCACCCAAGGAGGATAGGCTAGCAATGGGAAATTCCCTTGGCCACGGATTACTAGGGTTTTCGTTCTTAGCTAGGAAACCCAAGGTGAAGGAAACTACAGCCTTATCCGCACAAAAAACCAACTCTTTTGTCCAAAGCATGAATCTCACTTACTCTCTTTGCCGAGGCCAGTGCCAAGAGAAAGAGAGTTTTCTTAGTTAGATTCCTAATGGAGCAGGAACTCAAAGGCTCAAAAGATTTGGAGGTAAACCACTTTAGCACCACATCCAAATTCCAATGCGGTACACGAAGAGATTTGCCTTTAGTGGTAGCAAAGGATTTAAGGAGTTCTGCAATATCTTTGTCCGAGGAAAGGTCTATACCTCTATTCCTGAAAACTGCACGCCAGCATACTCCTATACCCTTAATCGTGCTGACAGCCAATTTCTTCTCCTTGTGCAGAAACAAAGAAAATCCGCCACCTGGCTTAGAGTCATAGAAGTGGAAGACACTCCAGACTCGGAGCACCACTCCCTGAAGCGCTTCCACTTCCGCAGATAGACCTTTGTAGACGAGGGCCTGGTTGATCTAGCCATTGCCTGCGCCACTCTTCTAGAGAAGCCTCTCCTCCTGTAGAGTCGCTCGAGAGTCTGAACCCTGTCAGATTTAGATCTGACGGGTTCCTGTGGAACTTTCTGCTGTGCAACTGGCACAGAAGGTCTGGTCTGAATGGCAACCTCCTTGACCAATCCACTACTTTTTCCAGTAGCTCTGGAAACCATGATCTTCCTGGCCACCATGGAGCTATAAGGATCATTGACACACCTTTGTGTGAAACTTTCAGGACTTCTCCCAGCATCCTGAAGGGAGGGAATGCATAAAGGAAGAGACCCGACCAGTCCAGGAGCATGGCATCCACCGCTAATGCTTCTGGGTCTGGAACAGGAGAGCAAAAGAGAGGTAGTCTGCGGTTTTCCCTCGTTGCGAACAGGTCTAGCATGGGAGTTCCCCAAACCTTCCACAGGCCTTGGCAAACTTTCTGGTGGAGGGTCCATTCCGTCGAATGACCTGGAGTGACCTGCTGAGGATATCAGCTCTTCGTTGAGAGCTCCCGGGATGAAGCGAGTTACTAGCTCTATGTTCTTGGTTGCCGCCCACAAAAGCAGGTCTTTTAGATATCTCGAACAGAGAGAAGGAGTAAGTGCCTCCTTGTTTCTTCTTCACGTCGCCAGAGCTGTGGAGTTGTCCGAGTGCACTACTATCTTTTGTTTTCCACCAGAAGCACGAAATGTTCCAAGGCAAGATGTATTGCCTTCAACTCTTTCGCATTTATGTGCCAGTCCGTTGGGATGAAGACCAATTGCCTGACACTTGAAGATCCCCAATGTTGCTCCCCAACCCTCGTCTGAAGCGTGGGAGAACAACATCAGGTCTGGGTTCCTCTGTCTCAGTGACAAACCTCGATCTAGTTTGCTCCTGTCGTTCCACCATGACAGGTCTTGCTTTACTTTCAGTGGATAGAGGAAAAACAAAAAATCCGTGTCTTTCTTCCTGTTCCAGGTCTGCTGTAGGAAGAACTGAAGAGGTCTCATGTGTAGCCTCCCCAGACTGACGAACATCTCTAGCGATGAGAGGGTGCCTAAAAGGCTCATCCATTCCTTGGCAGAACAAGTCTTGGCTGCCATCAGGTATCTCACTTTCAGCAGGCATTTCTCGATCCTTTGTGACGTCGGAAAAACCTGAAAAGAACTGAGTTCATCCGAACTCCCAAATAAGTCAAGTCTTGAGATGGAGAGAGTTGTGAATTTGGAAGATTTACTATGAGTCCCAATTCGTCGGTAAGAGAAGGGTCCTTTGTAGGTCCTTCATGCATTGGCCTTTTGACGGAGACCGGATCAGCCAGTCGTCGAGGTAAAGGGAAATGTGAATTCCCTCTAAGTGAAGCCATTTCTGCAATGGAGCCATCGTCCTTGTGAAAACTTGTGGGGCTGTTGATAGGCCGAAGCAAAGAGCCCTGAATTGAAAAGCCCTGCCTCTGAACACAAAACCGTGGAATTTCCTTGATCTTGGATGGATAGGTACATGAAAGTATGCGTCCTGGAGATCGAGGGACACCATCCAGTCTCCTTCCTTCAGGGAATTGATAACCGACTGTGTGGTTTCCATCTTGAATGGTGTTTGAGGCACAAATTTGTTCAGGGCGCTTACGTCGAGGACTGGTCTCCATCCTCCTGACGATTTTGGAACCAGAAACAGACGGTTGTAGAACCCTGGAGATGAAGGTTCGAGGACTGCTTCTATGGCTCCCTTTTGAAGGAGGAAGTAACTTCCTCCTCCAACACCACAAGTTTCTCTGAGTCCCTGGATGATACGTTGAAGTCTACTGGCGAAGACTTTAAAGGAGGACTCTCTGAGAAGGGAATGGTGTAGCCTCTCAGAACGTTGATCACACAGGGGTTCTGCTCCTTGGCCTCCCAAACTTGCCAGAACGACTTTAGTCTGGCTCCGACCGTCGCATGAAGGACCTTGAACTCATCGGTTGGTACCCCTAGCTTTCTGGGGATGAGAAGAGAATTTTCCTCTTCCTCTAGCACGGGAAAAGGGCCGAGAAGGAGTACCCCGAGAAGGCCTAGAGGATACAGGGAAAGAAGGCTTGGGTACTACTGGAGAAGTCGAAAACCTGGGTCTTTTCAAGAATGAGCCAGTAGGTCTTGAGTAGACTTCAGCGAGCGCCTCCGAAATTTCCTAACTAACGTGGCGGGAAAAAGGGATTCCTTAAACAAAGGAGCAAAAAGAAGAGCAGATTTCTGGTTCCTGGAGACTCCTCTCGCGACAAACAAAATCCAATGAGCTCTCTTCTTCAAAATGCCAGTAGCAGTCACTGAGGCAATTTCTGACGTTCCGTCCGTGATGGCCTTGTCCAGGCAGGCCAAAATAGCATCAGGATCTGTAGCAGTCTTGGGGGAAGATCACAGACTTTCACTATCCTGCTCAAGGCTCCTATAGACCAGTCAATAAAAGAAAAGATCTCCAAGATCCTATAGGAACTCTTCACCAGATGGTCAATTTCCGAAGACGAGAAGCCGACTTTGGACGAAGAAAAAGCTGAGCGACGGGCAGAATCCACAAGGCTGGAGAAATCCCCTTTGAGAGGAGGCAGAGTCTCCCAAGGAAAAGACTTCCCCAGTCTCATACCACGAACGAGACTTAAAAGACAGTTGAGAGGGGAAAACAGAAAGATGTTTTACCCTGAGATCTTTTCTTGCTCAACCATCCTTCTTGCCTTGGAGAGCTCTTTTCGCGAAAACAGACAGGACCAGCTTCAGAAATCTAGAGGAAGGAGGTTTAAAATCCTTGGCAAACTGCGTAGTTGGAGACGAAGGGGAAGCTGGAGCAAAGTCTTCTTGAAAATGTTCTTCAAAAAGTTGTAAGAGATGCTTAAAGTTGGGCGTAGGAGCAGACGGAACATCATCTACTTCGAAACATCGGAAACTGGGAGAGAATCTCTGAAGCAGTTGGAGCACCGTGGATAGAAACGTCTCCGGGAGCCAAACTTGCGTTATCCTCTTGAGTGTCGCGAACGTCACCGGGCGCCAAGTGCCCGACCAGCGTCAAGCGTATCCGGCACATGAGCTTGAGAGGTCAGGAGCCTTAGAAGATCCGAGAGCCAAAGAGGCGCCAAAACCACGGTAGCGCCAGAAGCGCAAACATTGTGCGCCTTGGAAGCGTGTTGTGGAGAGCGCCAAGCGCCAAAGTAGCGTCGTGAGTGCGGCGGTGCGGGCGGAAGTGGCGCCAGGAGCGCGATCGGAAGTGGCGCCAGGTGCATGGCGGGAGCAGAGACCGGGCCTCAGTTGCAGAAGGATCCTGAAGCGCTGGAGCTTTAAAACCTTCGAAAAGTCTCAAAATCTTGTCCAATTTGTCCTCTTGCGAAAGGGGGCAGGAACTGGAGGCATAAAAAGCCGACTTGGGATCAACAGGAAGGAAGCCGCTACTTGCATGCTAACAGGAGGATCCGGCGCGCTCTACGATCCGTGAGAACGTACATCCGGACTGCCTGAAGAAGAAGAGATCTCTGGGCTATCCCAAAGCTACAAGACGGAAGAGGAGAATGTGCGAAAGTTTCTTGATAGGAACTTGACTTGGAGAGGAAGCTCTATGCGTCTCTTCAGCGGCCTACTAGACTCTGACTGCTTCCAACTCGTCCTCGATTAAACAGAAGCACAAGAAGACACTTCCGCATCGCTTTTACTATAGCGAGCTGCAACAGCCTGGGACGCAACAAGACTGTTAGAGGGAGCAACTGCTCGTGAGCAGACCCCTCGCCTCCCCTTCGGCTTTGGGCATGTCTTCTCCCTGAGCCCTGGGAGCCGGACAGAGGCCTGGACCTAGGAGAGCGAGGGGACGAACAGTCACCTCCTCCACAACACTATCACTTGCAACACTTCGATGTCTAGACATCGCACTCACATCCTGGCCAATCTTCTCTATCGCAGAGAAAAAGAGCCAAAATCTTACCATCAAATTCTGCCCGAAGGTCTGACACGGTAGTGGGTTGGAAACAACAGGTTCGGGGCAGGAATAGGAACAGGAGGGGGTAACAGGAACAGAACAAGAGGCAATACTACTCCTACTCTGGGAGGAACTTCTGGCGAAGCCTTGCGTGCCCTATCTTTACTTAATTTTGCCTGATATTTAGCCAACTTTTGCCAATCAAGCACAGACAAAGACGAACATTCATCACATCTATCCAGATTCGTTTTACAATTTCCTCTACAGTTAGAGCAAGAAGAGTGAGGGTCTATGTTAGATCGAGACATTCGAGTTTTACAACCCCCGCAATATCTAATTTGAGATCCTGAATCAGACATAACTAGAAAAATCTCAGCAAAGCCAAAAAACAAGCCAGAACCGTCAACAAAAGTGGGTACTTCACCAAAGAAAAATCAAAAAGCACCGATGAATTTCCTGAAGAGGAGCAGACGACTAGTCGCCGGCCCGACAGAGAAAATATGATTAGTTGTTGATGGAAATGGATCCAGGTACCCCGGTAGAGGGCGGGGTAGTCGTATCACCTGACCATATATTAGCAGGACCGCCAGTTTTGAATTTTCTGTCGAGATCGAGAATTACAGCTATATGTAAACAACAGGTAAGTTCATGTATAAAATCTCATTTTATTCATTGTCCAAGGAGGAGGCAATTTTAATATTACAGGTAATTGTACAGTATATATATATATATAGTGACTCAAACAATCTTCTAGCTCTAATTGGGAAAGAAGGTGGATGATTGTTTATAAACACATCTCTTGATTCAAATAATTTCTTGGTTGGAGAATCATTTGTCCGAATTCTCAGAGCACTCTTCATTGTTACTAGCTCTCTATGGAGAGGCAGAGGTAGTTCACCACATTCAACTTGTAAAGAAGATGTTGGTGATGATTGAAAAGCTCCTGAACATATTCTAAGGCCCTCATTATGAATTGGGTCTACCGTTTTCAGCGTTGCGTCTGATGCTGAGCCATATATTTCACTTCCATAATCAACGATAGACAGCACTGTTGCTTTATACAATAAAGTAAGGCTATGTCTATCAGCTCCCCAAGTAGTGTTCGACTATTTTTTAATTAGGTTTAATGCTCTTTTACATTTTGATTTCATGTATGTTATGTGGGCTTTCCAGTTCCTGTGAGTATCAAATACTAATCTTAAAAATTTTGCAGTTTGGCCAATTGGTATACTATGGTTTCTGATTTTTAAGTCTATTTCTTCTCCTTTTTTCCATTTCTTGTTTTTATAAAACATGATTACTTGGGTTTTATCTATGGAAAATTTAAAGCCTACAGATAAAGCCCATTCATCTATTTTTACTATGCTTTTATTAATGATTCGTTCTGCATGTTTAATTCGAGATGCTGAATAATATATGGCAAAATCATCCATATACAGGTTACTTTTAATACCAATAGGTAGATTTTTACTGATATCATTAATTGCTAAAGTAAACAGTGTGCCACTATGGACGCTTCCCTGTGGAACACCATTTTCAAGAGGAAATGTTCTAGGCAGAACATCATCAATTCTCACCTGAAAACTGCGATTTGTCAAAAAGTTTTGTATAAACCTAGGTAAATGTCCACAGATGTTGTTTTGTAAAGTTTTTAATACAGCATACCTCCATGTAGTATCGTATGCTTTTTCAATGTCAAAAAAGACAGCTACAGTAATTTGTTTTTGTTCAAAACCTCTCGTATATGGTCTTCTAAGTTACAGACAGATAGAATCTAATGTAGATCTGTTAAACTGACCCGAACTGAGTGGGAGTTAAAATTTTATTTTCTCGTATGTGTCATGTTAGTCGAGCATTTACCATTTTCTCTAGTAATTTGCACAAACAACTTGTTAAAGAAATTGGGCTGTAATTGTTTACATTAATGGGATCTTTTCCAGGTTTGGGGATTGGAATAATTATAGCTTTACGCCATTCATCAGGAAATAAATTTGTAAGCCATAAGTGGTTATAAAACTCTAACAAGTATGTCTTTGCCAAAGGTGCTAAATGGCATATCATTTCAAAACAAATATTGTTACCTCCAGGGCAGATTTATTGCTGTTCAACAGAGCAAATTCTTGCTCTTCCATATTAAATTTTCTATTATAATATATATCTTCTACTGTTTCAAAATTTATTGTTATTAATTCTATATTATTTTTCTTTGTGCGGAAATGTTCATCTAAATTTTTGTTGCTACTTACTTTTATTAAATTTTCACCTATTACATTACTAATTTCTTTATGATCAAGTATTCTTTTCCCATCTTTTATTGTGGCATGACTAGGTGGTTTAACATGGGTACCATTTATTTTCCTGAATTTTTCCCATATTTTTTGTATGGGAGTATTTTTAGAGATCTGATACATATTTTTTCCATGAAATGATTCTTCCTTGAATAACTTCTCTTTTAAACTTTGCAGATATTTTATTATACAAAGGTTTTAATGTATCAATTTCTAATAATAATATAGTAAGTTTTTGTAAGGTTCCTTCTAATATCGGTAACATTTTGTTTAATTTACTGAATTTTCTATTCAAATTATTCAGTCGTCTTCCAATTTGGTGTTTTATTTTTATTAATTCTGTTAGTTTTTCAGACCACCATGGGACTTTGTGTTTTGTTGGATGAAATTTAGATTTTGGTATTGCTTTTATCAGCAGTATTTGTAATGAAATCAACAAGAAATTTATTAGTTTCATTATGGTCTTTCAAATATTCAAATGATGGGATATTCCTGGTGTGGTATTCATATTGTTCCCAATCTGCTTTATAAATTTTATATCGAGGGGCATGTTTGGTGGGGTTATTTTGTAATAAAGAAATTAATATGGGGAAATGATCACTTGTATGCAAGTCGTCTACTGTATTCCATCCAATCTGTCTACTATGTTTGTTGTACACAGAGTTAGATCGATTGAGGAATATGTTCCATGTGTTTTAGAAAAATATGTGCTGATTTCGTTATCATTTATACAGCACATGTCATATGAATCTATGAATTCCTCTATTTTATTTCCTGCTCTATTTGATTCTGTACAATTACAGTCCCACATTGGGTTGTGGGCATTAAAATCACCTACTATTAACGTTGGTTCCTTAGTATTATTAAGTAATTCTTTGAGTTTGTCAACGTCATAATTTTTATTAGGTTAATTGGTTCCTTAGTATTATTAAGTAATTCTTTGAGTTTGTCAACGTCATAATTTTTATTAGGTTAATTGTACAAATTATGAATTACATAATTATCGTTTTTTATTCGTATTCTAATACTTGACGTTTGCAGATCAGTAAAGTTTACAGGTACTTTGTCATAACATTCTTTGTTATGTACATATATAGCAGTACCTAAATTTCCTTCTTCCTCTCTTGATGCAGATGCTAAGGTATATTTACCTATCGTTAATATTGTTTTGTTGACATGTTGCAAACATAATATCATTGGTTCATATTCTTTTAATAACCGTTGTATTTCTCCTAGGTGTAATCTGGTCTGTAGACCATTTACGTTCCATTGTATAAATTAACTATTGAAAATATTTTTTTTTTTTTTTTTTTTTGCGGTCGGGTTTTACTCTCTTTTTTTGTATTATCAATTTGGAATTTTTCTAATAATTTACTCACGACATTCATCTGTTTTTCCTTATAATAGACTAAGTGCTCAATGCACATGCACCCTTTTTCATGGTTACTCAAATCTGTGTTTTCTTTTTTTCTATATTTCATAAAATTTCTTATAATGTTTGTTAAACCATCTTTTGTTATGCTTTTGTTGTTATTGCATAATTCAATGAAACAACCATTACATCCACAAGTATTATCATGTGAATTTCTCTTTTCATTTGCTCTTGTAACAATTACTGGAGAAGGAGTAATCTCTTCTCCTTTGACATAATCATTATCATCTATGGTATGATTCTCTTTCACTTCTTCAGTGTTCTCGACATTTGCCTTCATAGGTTCTATTATTATTTTACGAGATAAAGGTATATTCTTAGTTTGTTTTTGTTTGTTCTTTTTTCATCTCCTTTATCTTTGGTTTAACTGATGTTCTCTATTAATAGTTGGTTTCTTCGTTTTGGGTGGTGTTCTCTCCAAAGGCCTTTTTTTATACTTAATTTCCTGTCTATCTCTACCCTCTTCTGTTACTTTAGTAGCAGCATCCTCCTGTGTTTCTATCCGCATTAATATTTCAAATGAATTGGATAACATATTTTCCATCTCATTTGTACCTGTTTCTTTATTCTTTAACATTTTATTTTTTATTTCTAAATTATTAACTTTTTCTTGAGATTTACTTTTCTGTGCTCTGTTATTTCTATCTGTTTCCGTTTTTGCTTCATTTTTGCTCTTGGTATTGAGGAATATGAATGTTTCTTAGATGGATCTTGCATTCCTCTCACTTTTAATTCCAATTTAGCCTCTTTGATAGACATCCCTGTTTGTTCTTGTAACATTTTCAATTCTGTATTGTATATGTAGTACACGCACTCCTTGGACCTAGCATGATGATCCTGTCCACAGTTTACACATTTTGGTTCACTACATTTCCATTGTGTGGCATGCTCGTCAGATCCACAATAAGCATATACAGGTTCATTACGACAGTTTTTCTTTGTGTCCCCATACTTACTACAATTTTGACATTGTAGCGGTTTGGGAACATAAGGTCTCAGTTCTCTATTTTGGCCCAAAATTTTTATTTTCTGAGGCAACTCTTGACCCTCAAATTTATTTTTCCAATTCTTAATGCTTTAATATTTTGTTTACTTGGTATTATATATACCTCAGTCTTGGATTTTGGTATATCTCATTTTAAGAGAGTCCAACCGTATATTTTTGTCAACCGGTTCATCATTATTTTCAGGAATTACAATAGTACCCTGAATGCTATTCATAGTGTCATGCTTCTTTACTTTTACATTTACATTGTCAACACTTTTTATTGATAGATAGTCCTCAGACTGGTTTTTTTGTTGTGGCTTCTATAAGCCACGTCTTCATTTTTATTTGTCTAAACGACATTTCTGTCGTTGAGTGTCTTTTAATAAGAAGTTTTCTAACTTTAGGGCTGAGATTTGCGGTTCTGTTTCCATGGTTAGAAACCTTGACCAACTTTCACTCCCAAAGAGGGAGTCGAAGTGAGTCAAGGTTGGGTCAAGACGATATTTAATTTTTTTTAATTTGTTGTGTACTGGAGCATAAGGTTCCAGTGTGATTATATTTGGATTCTTTATTGTTTTTTCCAAAGGGCCCAAGGGTACTCTAATCTTTATTTTCACTTTGCATAAAGATTTGAGGGAGAAAAAAAAATAACCTGAAAACCTTAAAAAGATATCATCAGCTTTTCATGGAGTTTTATTCTTCCACCAATGGCACACAGTGAGAACTGACTCCCAAATGTCCGCTCCTACCCTACCCCAAAGGGGATGGCACAACATGATTAAGAGTGGCCCAAATGTAAGCCAAACCCGCTTGCTAGGACTTAGAGTATTACAAGAATACATGCGATCTACATCCAAAAATATGCAAAACCTTGAGAGAAGGAAATGGATGCAGGTTCAACAAAAAATGTAGATATATGCATCCTGTAGCCATGAAGAACAAAAACCAAAATCAAATACATATTAAAATCAAGGTAAAATGAAGCAAATAAAGAAAGGTATCAAAGAATATGAGATGAAGGAAAAAAGCAAACCAACAACACATTACGAAATGTCAGCACCGCAATATGAGGCATCAGCACCTAGGTACAGTGCAAGGAAAATGCAATGTATCTATGATGCTAGGGGATGGTGCAGATATGGAGATAAATGCAGGTATATACACAAAATGAATAAATATGAAGATGGAAGATAAAATATATTGGAAAAGTTTGATTTTTCAATGTCCGAATTTCTGGAAATCAAGAAAAGAACAAAATATCAGAACAGGAAAGAGACACGCAAACCATCATAGTGATGAATGCGCAGGGTTTAGTTTTGAGTGACTCAAAAAGAAAAACAGAGTTCTTAGAAGAACTAACCCAACCTGAAAAAATAGATATAATAAATATAAGTGAAACCTAGTATTCCCAAGAGATTGGTAATGATGATCAGATAAAGGGTTTCCAAACTATAGATCAGATAGAAAAAATAGGAATCAAGGGGGAACCGCGATATATGGGAGACGTTAATCAAGGAAAAATCTGTGAGAAATATAGTAACACAAAATGTGAATTAATATTGCGGTAGATTTTGAATCTGAGATATTAGTGAACATCGTAATATACAGACCACCTAATACTAAAGAGTTTGATATAATAATAGACAAATTGGATGATATATGTAGAAATCACAAAGACTGGACTATACTCCTATCCAGAGAGTTCAACTTTCCTTTCGTAGATTGGAAAGAATGAACAGGAGATTGTGGTTGTATTTATACATATAAAAATGACATTTTTATGATAAAATGATGTTTCATTATACTTACCAAAACACTGTAAAAGCTTTTATCTCTTAAAATTCGACACGTCCGAGATATATTTTTTCAAACTTTGTTAGGAACGCTGATATAATTGGCGGGAGGCCCGACCCCACCGGATGCCGGTGGGGGGAAGTGGAAGGCGACATACCCAGTAACCCAGGTCAGTTTCAATCTCGGCATACACAATTAGTGAAAGCCTGAAATAACGTCTCCCCCTGCGGGGAGGAGGAGGCCTTTAAGTTACAGTGTTTTGGTAAGTATAATGAAACATCATTTTATCATAAAAATGTCATTTTCATTATAATGACTTACCAAAACACTGTAAAAGCTGATTCCACATTTAAGGTGGAAGGGCAGGGGATGAGGTATCAGTTATCGAAAGGTTACATGTTATAAAGAAGGGACAAACTCTAAACATGGGCATCCTATGGATCCCTACCAGCAAAAGGTAGGAGTCACCTTACCTGGTAGATGGGCTTTTGCAGGGAGGTACTGCTGCTGGTTGAGGCTCCACTACCTGCAGAGGCATTGGGCATAAGCACTGCTAGCTACTCTGCTCCATAACAACCCAAGTAGTCAGGAAGTATACCGCTGACTAAGACAAGGGTGACTTTCCTTTGCTCTTGCCCTGAGCAATTGGAAAGCAACCAGACTGAAAAACAGGCCTCACCGCTAACCTAAAACTAGTTAAATACATCCCCCTTCTCTATACCCTCAGTAGCTCAACTAGAATGGAGGGTACTCCAGGTGAACTGAGCACCCCAGCTTCCCCTAACTCAGCAACCATAAAACCACAAGGGAAGGTAAGATAAAGAACCTACCCCTAGTGTGTTCCCCTAAAACCAAGCCAGCTACAGATATAGGACCCTAACGCAAATGAGGTCCTGATATCGAACTTCGACCTCCCTAAGGTAGTGAGACGCAAAACACTGATTTCGACCTCCAGAAGGTGCTCTGTGTGATCTGCAAAAGTGACTTATTATGACGGAAAGCCACTGAAGTTGCTACTGAGCGCACTTCGTGAATGTGAGACTTGACTAGGCGTGCATCCTCTTCGTTAATGTGTTTGTGCGCCTCTAAAATGAGTTCCTTGACGAAGAAAGCAAAGGGCATTTTGGATAAAGGTCTGGTTGGGTCTTTCACTGAACACCAAAGGTTAGAGGAACCTCCTCTGATGTTGGCCGTTCTGGCTAAGTAAGCGTTGATAGTTCTAACAGGGCACAATGAAGCCTCCAATTCTTGAGGGCCAGCCACTTCGGAGAGGTTCTGAATGGTAAGGACTGAGGTCATGGGTTGGAAGGAGACTCATTCTTGGCCAGAAAATTCAAGGTGAAGGAACAAACAGCATTACCTTGTGAAAAACCCACTTCCTTGTCAATGGCCTGTATTTCACTAACCCTCTTTGCCGTTGCTAGGGTAACCAGAAAAAGGGATTTCTTAGTGAGGTCTCTAAGAGAAAGATCTTCTAAAGGTTCGTACCTTGGAGACATCAACCACCTCAAAACTACATCTAAATTCCAGGCAAGGGAAGGTTTTGGGGTCTTAGCTGTGTCTAAGGACTTGAGGAGGTTTGACAAGTCTCGGTTATTTGATAGGTCTAACCCCCTATGGTAGAAGACGGAGGACAGCAAGGCTCTGTAACCTTTGAAGGTTGATGGCATCAATTTTCTTGAATCCGTCAAGTAAATGAAAAAATCGGCAAGTTGAGTTATAGACGTCGAAGAAGAGGAGATACTATTTTTTTTACACCAATTCCTGAAGACTGTCCACTTGGGCTGGTATAATTTGCTAGAGGAGTCCCTTATGCACCTCGTCTAGCCTCTGCAGCCTTGCTTGAAAAACCTCTCGCTCTGTTGAGCTTCCTGACAGTCTGAAGCCTGTCAGAGCGAGAGTGGACAATCCCTGGTGGAACTTCATTAGGTGGGGTTGTCTGAGAAGCGACTTCCTTTGAGGAGGAAGCCTTGGGAAGTCTATCAGGAGATCTAGCAGGTCCGGGGACCACTCCTTCCTTGGCCAGAACGGGGCAACGAGGATTAGTTCGACATTCTGATGGAATTTCACTTTGTTTTATCACTTGCCTGATGAGCCCGAAAGGAGGAAAGGCATAGGCAAACAGGTTAAAAAAGTCTAGGAGCATGGCGTCCACCAAGTGAGTCAGTGAGTCTGGAACTGGCGAGCAGAATACTGGGAGACGATGATTCTTGGAGGTAGCGAAGAGATCTATTATGGGAGTGCCCCACAAATTCCAAAGATCTAGGCACACATGTGGGTGGAGGGTCCACTCCGTAGGGAGAGTCTGGTTCCGACGGCTGAGTTGGTCCGCCAGAACGTTCAGCTTTCCCTGCACAAACTGAGGGAACAGGACCACCCTGTTGCTGTCCGCCCACAGAAGAAGGTCCCTCGCAGTTTTGAACAGGGGAAGGAATGGGTACCTCCCTGTTTCCGAATGTAAGCTAGAGCCGTAAAGAGTTGTCGGCGTGAACAGCAACTGCTTGGCCTGAATCGTGAGTCGAAAAGTCCTGGAGAGCGAGGTGAATGGCCAATACTTCCTGGCGTTGATGTGGAGCTTCTTCTGTTCGTTCGACCAAACTCCTGACGTCCTGAGGTTGCCTAGATGTACTCCCCACCCAAAATTGGGCGCAGCCTGAGAACATCTGCAGAGATGGTTGTCTTGGGAGGAGATCTAGACTCTCCGAAAAGCCTTTCCAGCGATTTCCACCAAAGAAGATGTCTCTTGACGTCAGGGGAATGTTGAAGATCGTGGAGTCCATCTGAGTCCTTCTGTCCCAAGAGACCCTGAGGAAAAACTGTAAGGGTCTCATGTGCAGACAATATGCCTAACTTGATAGTAATTGCTCCACTGACGACAGAGTTCCCAGGACAGTCATCCACTGACGGGCGGAGCAACTGTCCAGGTCCAGGAGGAGAAACTTCTCCACCGTAAGAAGGCAGGAGGAAACTCTTTTGGGGACAGAAAAGCCCAAAAAATCTTAATAGGCTGTCCAGAGTCATCCCAAATAAAGAATCCTCTGCGAAGGAATTAAGCTCGACTTTTCCGTGTTTATCAGAATCCCTAAGTCTCGAGCTAACCTTTAGGGTTCTGTGAAGGTCCTCCATGCAGCGGTCCCTTAATGATGAACGGAGTAACCAGTCGTCGAGGTACAAGGAGATCCGAACTCCATCCAGGTGGAGCCAATGACCTATCGGGGCAAGAATCCTGGTGAACACTGCGGGGGCTGTCGACAGGCCGAAGCAGAGGGCCCGGAACTGGTAAACTCTGTCCTTGAAAACAAACCGAAGATACCTCCTGGAGTCTTGATGTACTGGAATGTGGAAATAGGCATCTTCCATGTCAAGGGTCACCATCCAATCCCCTCGAGTTAGAGCCTGAAGAATGGAGCGGTTCGTTTCCATGGAAAACTTGGTTTTCACTAAGTACAGATTGAGAGCGCTTACATCGAGAACTGGCCTCCAAACCCCTGATGACTTGGGGACTACAAACAGGCGGTTGTAGAAACCTGGGGTTGACACGTCCTGTACTTCTTCGATGACCGTTTTCCCTAAGAGAGACTGGACTTCTGTCTCTAGGGCCAAAAACTTGACTGAGCCTCCTGAGTATGCTGTCAAGGAAATGGGAGAAGTAGAGAGAGGAGGAGGTTGGACGAATGGAAGGCGGTAGCTTAGCTGGAGCACTTGCACCATCCACTGATCTGCACCTCTGTCTCTCCATTCCTCCCAAAACAGGCTGAGTCTGGCCCCCACCGGCGCATGGAGGACAGGGTTCCTACTTACTGGCAGGACGACCTTGTGGCTTCGAGGAGAACTTGTGACCCCTGGAGTTGGAGCGGGACCTTGAGTAAGGTTTGGGTCTAGAGTTACGAAACGGATGTCTGTTAAGAGGAGATACCATCTTGGTCAAAGGATCGGGAGCAGGCCTGGGTTTGGTGGAAGACATAGACAGGATGTGTGACGACGCCCTCTTATCCATGGCTGAAAGGCGTCTTTCACGACTGCTTCTGGGAAAAGGGCTTCCTTGTCAAAAGGTGCGAATTTCAACGCCGTTTTCTGCGAAGAAGTCACAGCCTTAGATAAGAAAGAGCACCAAGTCTCCCTCTTCTTCAGAGTGGCCATGGCGAAGAGGGAGGAAAGTTTGCCTGCCGCATCATGGACAGCAATGTCGGTGCAGGAGAGGAATCCCGTGATTCTCTCCAAGATGTCTTCTGCGACATTAGCCTGTTCAACCTGTTTAAAAATAGCTCCCATTGACCAATCGAGAAAGCTGACAATCTCTAGGAGCTTGTAGAGGTTCTTGGAAAAATGTTCTACACCCAGGGCAGAAAAGGTCTTGGCCGCCTCAAAGGAAATGCGTCTTGAAGGGTCCACAAGGGCCAAAGTCCCCTTGTGCTGAAATTGCAGAGCCTAGTGAAGGAGAAGTTCCTGTGCTGTAATAATTTTGCCTCCTTTTCGACAGCTTTGAAGGAGGGTACGCAAACGACGATTTACCCAAGGATCTCTTAGCTTCCAACCAAGCCTCTACCTCCTTTAATGCTTTCTTGGAGGCGGTGGGGAGTACTAATTTGGGAAGGGAAGTGGCAGGACATTGTTTTCCCAGACGCAACGTGGAAGTCGGGGAAGAGGGGGCTGTTGGCTGAAAATGTTGAGGGTACGACTGCAGCAGAAAGTTGAGTAGAGAAGAGTAATGAGAAGAAGGCACTGAGTCAACGGGACCTTCCTCTTCACCAGAAAGAATCGGTTCCGTGCCAAGATCCTCCAGGAGTTGAGGAGGAACAATTTCTTGACCCCCAGGAATACCAAGGACTTTGCAGACTACCTTTTCTAGCTTCTCTTCCAGCAGAATAGACTCCTGGGAAGGCGATGATGAAGCCAAAGGAGCAGACACTTCCTGTGTAGGAGGAGGAGGAAGAGGCCCGGGCACTTGAGGTAGACCTGTCTGGAGAGGGCTAGGCATCTTGACTGCCCTAGGTGACCTGGGAGGGAGCGTCTGTAATGTATCTTCTTGATCGGAACCCCACACTAAGTAACAGGTATAGGGCTAGCTGTCCTTTTCTTAAAAAGTTTAGTAACCCTAGGGCAGGAATTATCAGAAGATTGCCTCTTTAAGGGTTGAGAGGCATGATCCCACTTGCGATGATGAGGAGGGGGGGGGGATCTGAAGAGCTGGAAGATGAAGAGACTGAAGATGAACTGCTGCTACTCTCACCTGAAGAACTTAACCTTAGGTAGTGATGCTTAACGAAAACCATCTTGACGAAGATTCTGGGGACACGACCCTGCGATGTCGGCGATGGCGAGAAGATCGACGCATCGATGGAGAAACACTTTCACGAACTTGTGCCCCACGACCCTCCAGGGCCTTACAAGATTCACTTTTGTGGCTCCCCGAAGCTTTTCGACGCTCGGCGAATTTCAAGCTTACTACTTTCACCACCAGGGCTAAGACTTTCCTGTGCCTTAGAGGACGAGCCTGCTCGTGGGCAAGAATTTCTGACCTTTTCGCCAGCGCCAGACTGTCTTCTAGCCTCAGAACGCAAGCGGGACAGCTGCCTTTGCTCAAAAGTCAGAAAAACGAGCAGACTCGCCTGAAACACGATCACGAACAACCACATTGTTATCACCAAAACTGACGTCATCACCAACGCTAACGCCGGACTATTCAACAAGATAAAAATTAAATACAATTGCACTAAACTTAAGACCGACTCCATGAAACCGTTCATTTGCGCGTCCATTTGATTTCTGAAAAGAACGAATTCTGATTTATCAGCCTTGAGGCTGGGCTTGGCTTTAGGAAAACATACTGGGAAGCTGGTGAAGAAGAGGGGGAACATGAGGAGGGGAAAGAGCAGCAGTAGAGGAGGGGGGAGGAGGGGGTAGGAGAGGAGGAAGGAACAGCCGGTAAAGGAGATGACGCCGATGCCACCAGCGAAGAAGATAGCCTAGCTTCCTTACGCTTAAAAGCTTTCCTATCCCTATCCTTAACCAGCTTTATCTGATGGGAACTGTACGTTTGCCAAAACTCCTGACTCCATCCCATACACTCACTGCATGTGTTCTCCTGGGAACACTCTGACCCCTACATGTTCGCCATTTCACATATAATAACACTAAACACAAAGAATGGCGGTCGATTACTTAAGTTTAACCAGTTTGGAAGAGCACAAATTCCCTGCGCAAACTCTGGATCCCGAGAAACTGGAATCCGACAGAGCTGCCAAATTCACAGAGCTACGCTAGCTAGATTATTGAGTACTTCACCAAGGAGAGACGCCAGAAAGCTGCGCAGCGAGATGAAGGAAAACCAAACAGTTTGAGACAGACGGACGTGCGAGATCGTTCTGTCGCCGAGAATGAAACTGACCTGGGTTACTGGGTATGTCGCCTTCCACGCCACCCCACCGGCATCCGGTGGGGTTGGGCCTCCGCCAATTATATCAGCGTTCCAAACAAAGTTTGAAAATTTATATCTCGGACGTGTCGAATTTTAAGAGATAAAAGCTTTTACAGTGCTTTGGTAAGTCATTATAATGAAAAAGAGAGTAATAGTAGCACAGAAGATAGGAGGCAATTTGAAATGCTATTAGATATGCTACTAGAACGTAACATTCGGCAAATAAATCACCAGCCAACAAGAAACGATAACATTTTAGACCTAGTATTTGTGAACAAGATAAACTATGTTAAAGAAATAACAGTGTATAATACTAGTCTTTCAGACCATTATGTCATAGAATTAACAGTACGTTCCAAAGCAAGTGAAAACAGAGATGAGTAAAAGATGAAAAAGTGGGAAGGATATGGAAAATACAATTTCTATAGTAAGAATATAAAATGGTCAGAAATAAATGAAGAATTAAACAAAGACTGGGCAAACATATTCATACATAATACATTTAAATACGGATATATTATATAAAATATTAGAAAAAACCGTGGAAAAATATTTACAAAGAAGAAAAGTAATCATCTGTCATGCATACCAAGAGACAGAAGGATCTTGTCCCAGAAAATTAGAAAGTGGAATAAAGGTTTTGCAAAAGAAAAGAATGAAAGTGATGGAACTAATAACAAATTATTGAACAATTAAACAAATGAAAAATGGGACCTAGAAGAAAAGACCCTACAAAACATCAACCAAACCCCCAAAATATTTTTTCTGAGTCCAGCCCCGTGTCAGCCGGTGAAATTCCATTCATACACGAATTTCTAGGTATAAATTGCTAGAGATACCAGAGAAAAAGAGCTTTCAGGAATGCTGGGGTTACTACCCCCAGATCGAGCGTCTTCTCCAAGGAAAGACGTCGGTATAACCAAGGGTGAGTGAAAGGATCACAACCACGGAGCTACACTCGAAAGATATCCCTATGTTAAAACCCCCGGAAGAGAGCGGTGAGCCGTTACAGCTCCCACACACAGACGCCCGCCAGACCGGCGACACCAGCGCCACCTACTTCATTCCATTTTCTAGCACGTGACTGTTGCCAGCAAAATTTTGTGCTTGTGCCCTTTGGATTTATTTCAACTGTTTCGACATGTCTTCAAGCAGTTTTACCATCTCCAAGTTAAGTACCATCTTATTGTGGGGTTTTTTCGATAAGTTTGGCTGAATTTGTCTCTTTTTTCACAATTATGAGATCGTTGTTATGATGCCACGGCGTCCCTAGCCAGCCATGTCGACCGTGAGGCGACCCTTCAGTTTTTTCTGTCGGGGTTGTCTCCTTGTCGTTATATTCTTATCTGTTCCCCGGTTCTCCTCCTGGCGGGTTTCCTGCGGTGGCTTCATTAGAGTTTTATGAGATTCTCGATGAACCCATACGAGTCCCTATTAGGTCCCCGTCATACCCCGCTTAGGTCTCCCCCCAGGTTGAGTTCCTAGTTGGTATTAACTTACTATTATTAATATTAATATTATTATTATTACTAGTTTTGGCGTTGGTGCTTTTATATTTTATTTTGTTACCACTTCGAGGCAGCGGCAGCTTTAGGTCTAGCCGCTCCTCCAAGGTAGGCTACGCACCTCGCATGAGCACATTGTTCTTAGAAATTATTCTTAGAATTATTCTTATGTTTATTGTGTGATGGTTTTTTATGTAATGTGTGGGTTTTTTCCCTTGCCTATCATGTTAGGCTCGTATTGCTTCCTTGTCCTCTCGCCCCTCATAGGTTAGGTGTGGAGTGGTCCATTGGGTCGAGGGAGTTTTGTTGCTGTTTCCTCTGTGGCCGTTTTGGGGGTGGCAGAGTGAGCCCCTTTGTTCTCCCCTTCTTTTGAAGGAGTAGAGTTCATTGGGTGTGTCTCCTCTAGGCTATTATAGCCTTTTTGCCCCCTTTTTCGGTCCTGGTTGGTTTTCGGCACAGAATTTCTCTCCCTGTTTTCCCTTCCTCCACCCTTCCCGTACTCCTTCCGTTAGCCTAGGCTAGGCCTAAGTTCGGATATCCAACTAGGGTTTGCCTAGTCAGGAGTTGGGCGTTTGAGTTCTTGGTCGCATCCCTTCCCTGGAGTAGGCTTGTCCTACCAGTTCATATTATATTCTTGGCGTGGCGTGTGTTTGCAGTCGAGCGGGTGAATCATTTTCCCTTGTCTCCTGTTTTCACTCTCGTAGCCTACCCACTCCTCTTCCCTAACCCACCCCCTTCCCTCCCCCCCCCCCCCAGCTCTTGCTCTACTTCTCATGCGGGTGACGCTAGATGGCGTTTTCTCCGAGTTGGGGTCTCCCTCTGGTGGAGAGATTCGCTCCTCCCAGAACCAGCCCCGGCAGCGCTGTGTTTGTTTTGATGTTTCGTTTACTCGCTCCCAAGATTCGAGCGGTTTGAACATTCTCTCCTGGATCTTTTTCACTCTCCGTTTGGGTTGCTTGGTTGGGTTGTTGACACCTGCTCCGGCTTATGTTATATACTTGGCCTATCATGACGGGCATCTCACCCACCTTGTTTCACTGGCGGGCAGGTTCGAGAGAGGGGGAGTCATGAGATAAGAGGGATTCCTCTGGTCTCCAGAGTGGATTTCTCATTTTTACAATCACTTGTATATTATTTTACCTGAATATTATATATATATTTAGTTTAGCTGGCGGAGTGAGCATCTCACTCCGCCACTATTCTTATTTTATATGTTTTTTGAGTCCGGTGCTCCACCCTGGGGTTCCGCCGTCCTTTTTGCTGGCAGCCCTTGTGGTGGGTCCCTGTTGTCTCAAACCTTTCATTCCGCTGGAGTATTCCGGGAACTGGAAGTATCTTGCCTCCCACTCTGTTTAATTTATGGCTTGGTGGTCTCGTCCTCTGACGAGGGGTTTTCTCTCTGCCGGAGCATTCCGGTTGTAAGCTGAAATACCCTGGCCTTCCAGCTTTAGGTTACTTAGAGTGGTAGGTTCATGTACTTTTACACTTACAGACTGTTCGTTGTGAGGAGCCGGGTGCACCGCTTCGCTTCAGCAGCCCTATGGACACGTGGTGTGCCGGACCCACGCTGGTTGTGCGGTCCGGTTAGATGACCTGATTGTCTGGCACCCCGACAGCTGTGAGGTTTGCTTCACTCTGTGTGCTGGCATCCAGGACGAGTCTGTAAGATATAGTTTTTCTTATTACGCTCCTCATATCGATGTAGTGTTTATATGGTTTTCGAACCGTCTTTTCGTTCAATCCTAATTGTCTGTTCTCTTACAGGCGGACGAGTCCTCCAAGAAGACCTCTCTTGAGTCTCTCCGCGCGCTTGGGTGGCTGGGTTCGGGAGGAACGTTCCGTCGGGGAAGCCTTATGTCCTCGACGCGAAGTTGAGGGACCTGCTTAACCCCGGCGCCCGGGTGGCGGCTGCAGTGCCGGAAGAACTAGCCACCCCCATCATCCAGCAGATCCGGGATGCGACCCAGCCACCCCAAGAGGACATCCTGTACGCGGAGGTATCGGAGGACGTCGCCGCGTTAGACTTGGGCCTGGAACCTATGAATACCGAACAGGACCAGGTGGTAAGTAGCGAGGTAAGTGAGGTTGCGGGGGCGGGCCCCCTTTTTGACTCCCCATCTTCATCTATCTCTTCCTTTGCAGGTTTTGTAAAGTCTTCCACCTTGGGTGACAGGGCTCCATCAGCTGTCCCCAAGCTGAAGCTGAAGACTTTATGGAAGGCGAAGGGCTTTAAGTCCTCGTCTTCCAGGAAAGCCTCGCCTTTCCCCCCATCGAAGGCTAAAGTCTCCGCACCTGTAGCCTCCGGGAGCAAACCTGGTACCTCCGGCAAAGGTGCGAGTAAGAGGGCATCAAAACCAAGCCCTCCTCGCCAGCCTACCTTTGATCACTAAGGTCTCCAAAAAACTTACCAGCCATGATAATATACTGGCGGGGATGGCTCGCCCTGGCGGAGTCGAACCGCAGTATACTATTCCGGATACGGCTGATCTCCCTCCCTTTGACGTCAGGAACCCTTGGCGTTTCGCCCTCCATGCTATTCAACACGAGGGCACTTTAACTGTGGAAGGTCTTGGCACGAGACGGTTGGAAGAACTTGAGTTCTTTCCTGCCGACCTCCTGCCCCCTTATCCAGGCTTCGTTAGGCTGACGGAAGAAGCCTGGGTATGCTCAGACAAGGTTCCTAGAGAGACAGTGATCTTCCCTAGGGACCAAGCTCAGTCGGCTCTCCTGCGCACTCTGACGGAGTGGCAGGCAGATAATACCAAACTTACACCTTTCAAGGGCAACTTCACACTATGTTTGCCCTGGGTGATAGGTTGCCGACTCCTTGCCTGAACAAAGTGGCTCTGGCTACGGCTCAGGCGTGCTTTGAAGGCAATCCTTTGCCTCAACTGAGGGAGACAGACTCCACATCCCTGGTATTCCCAGGGGGTGAGGAGTTCTGGAAAGACGCCTCGTTCACTTTTACTGTGGGGAAAGCTGGACGCTTACTGCGCGTCAACCCAATTCAGCGAGCAGCTTCCTAAGCTCCCGGAAGCCCTGCTGAAGGCGGAATTTGAGGCCCGGACTAAGCTAGCCCGGTCATTGAACTCCGTCTGCCTCACAGAAGCGACTGCCGTCTCCTGTGCAGATGAGCCCTTCTTCCAGGTCTTGGCTAAATCCCTGTTAGCAGGATTTCAGTCGGACCTGTTCGATTTCATGATGGCCAAGCTCGAATGCAGGAAGTTCATCTTTGCCGATGCCACCATTCGTCATGAGCCTAACAAGCTCATGAAGAGCTCTGATCTGGGGCCCTAACCTCTTCCCTGAAGAAGAAGAGCCAATGTACTCAGGAGGCTACAAGAGCTAACCAGAGTCTGTGCTCTCGCTGGGGGGTATCTCAGCCTACAAACGTAAGACCCCAGAATCTGGCGGCCCCAGACAAAAGGTGGCAAACGGTTCAGGAGACACAAGAGACCCCATCATTAGGCGGTAGTCCAAGCTGTCCCGGTCTCGGCAGTGGCACAGCCCTCCATCTCGAAAGCCCATCCCCAACAATATGTGCTGGTCCAACCAGCCCATTCCCTTGCTGCACCCTCATACGTTGCTTCTCCAGCGTACAACCCTACCTATGAGGGCCGTGGGTTCTTTCACGGCCTTAATAGGAGCGCAAGGGGGGGAAGAGGTCGGGCCCCTTACAGAGGCAAATCCAACACCGCCCCAAGAGGTAAACCTGGACATGGTAGAGGGAACAAACCCGCTCCCTCCCACTGAGAACAATCAGGTAGGTGGTCGCCTGTATTGGTTCAGAGACCAGTGGTCCTTCAGCCCTTAGGCACACAGCATTGTGTCCAAAGGTCTAGGATGGAGCTGGACCAAAGACCCCCCCCCTCTGATCAGGTTTTACCAGCCACCCTCAAGAGTCCTACAGGACTACGTGGCGGAATTGCTCAACAAACAAGCAATAAAAGAAAGTAAGGCACCTAAAGTTTCAAGGCAGGTTATTCACTGTTCCCAAGAAAGACTCCGATCAGCAAAGAGTGATCCTGGATCTGTCGGCGTCTAAATCATTACATAAAATGCGACAAATTTCGCATGCTTACGGTAGCACAGGGTGCGGACTCTACTTCCGCGTGGAGCTGTCACCACCTCTACTGATCTTTCAGACGCTTACTATCACGTCCCGGTTGCGCGGAGCTTCTCTCCGTTCCTGGGTTTCAGACTCGGGAATCAAGCCTACTCCTTCAGGGTCATGCCTTTCGGTCTAAATATTGCACCCAGGATATTTACAAAGCTGGCGGACACGGCAGTTCAACAACTCCGGTCCCGAGGGATATCCCTAGCAGCGTACCTAGACGATTGGATAATTTGGGCTCCAACAGTTCTAGAATGTCGGAAGGCTACGACCACGGTCATCAACTTCCTGGAGTCGTTAGGTTTTCAGCTGAACAGAGAAAGTCCGCCTGACTCCGGAGTCCCGGTTTCAGTGGCTGGGTCTCCAGTGGGATCTGTCCTCTTACACGTTATCCCTCCCGCCTCCCAAGCGGAAGGAGATAGCTTCCCTTACCAGGAAATTCCTGAAAGACAAAACAGCATCCCGCCGGGCCCAAGAAAGAATCCTTGGGTCTCTTCAATTTGCCTCAGTGACGGACCTGCTCTTAAAAGCAAAATTAAAAGACATAAACAGAGTGTGGCGGGAGTCGAGCCAATGTCAGGCTCAGAGACAAGGTCTCCTCCATTCCCCAGATTTTAAAGGCAAGACTGCGGCCTTGGTCCACAGTCGGTGGCCTGTCCAAGACAGTTCCACTCCAGTTTCCCCCTCCGGTGCTGGTAGTTCACACGGACGCCTGATTAAGCGGCTGGGGAGGGTATTCGCCAAAACAAAAAGTACAAGGGACGTGGTCCACAATGTTTCAGCGGTTCCATATAAACACCCTGGAAGCTATGGCGGTATTTCTAACCTTAAAGAAAATCCGCCCCCCCAGCCGGATTCATATCAGACTGGTGTTGGACAGCGCCGTGGTAGTTCATTGCATCAACAGGGGCGGCTCCAAATCAGGTCGAGTGAACCAGGTTATGGTTGTCATTTTCTCCCTGGCGAACAAGCACAGCTGGCATCTGTCAGCCACCCACCTAGCGGGTGCGGAACGTGGTGGCGGATTCCCTGTCCAGAACTACTCCGTTGGAGACGGAGTGGTCTCTGGACAGAGAGTCATTCAATTGGATTTGCCGCCGGGATCCGGGTCTCCAGGTGGATCTGTTCGCGACAGAGAGCAACTTCAAGCTTCCCTGTTATGTGGCTCCGAACCTGGATCCCCAGGCGTACGCCACGGACGCAATGACCATAGATTGGAACAATTGGGAGAAGATTTATCTGTTTCCCCCAATAAACTTGCTGTTGAAAGTATTGCACAAACTCAGGACATTCAAAGGTCAACCAGCCCTGGTAGCCCCGTATTGGCCGAAGAGCAATTGGTTCCCTCTTCTTCAGGAACTGGGGTTGCGAAGTCTTCGAATTCCCAAGCCCAAACTGACCCAAACAGTACAAACCAAGACTGGGTCAGCTTCCTCAAAATTCAGAATGCCCTAGTTTTATGGACTTTATAAAGTTCGCAGCTCAAAAGGGAGCAAACATTGACCCCGTTAACACTCTGTTTTTAGAATCAGACAAGAGAGATTCTACTCTCAGACAATATGACTCAGCAGTAAAAAAATTGGCCTCCTTTTTGAAGACATCTGAAGCCCAAACCATGACTACTAACCTAGCAGTTACCTTCTTTAGATCATTGTTTGAAAAAGGCCTTGCCCCGGCCACTATTACCACAGCTAAGTCAGCCCTGAAGAAGGTATTCTTATATGGTTTCAAAATTGACCTTACAGATTCCTACTTTTCATCTATTCCTAGAGCATGTGCTCGTCTGAGACCCAACATCACGCCCACAGTTTGTTACGTGGTTCCTCAATGATGTTCTTAAGTTAGCATCCGAGATTGACAACTCTCAATGCACTTATTTGGATCTGTTAAGGAAAACTTTATTTTTGATTAGCTTGGCTTCAGGTGCCAGAATCTCAGAGCTGTCGGCTCTCTCTAGAGGTGATGATTTTGTTAGTTTCCTCCCATCCGGAGAAGCCCTCCTTTCTCCTGATCCTAGATTTTTAGCTAAAAATGAGGACCCTCAAGACAGGTGGTCTCCTTGGAAGGTGGTGCCCTTCCACAGGACCAGTCTTTATGCCCAGTTTATACCTTAAAGTCTTACCTTTAAGAACTCCACAGTGTAAGTCGGGCCCTCTTTTTATCAGGGAGAAAGGTGGTACTCTATCGTTAAATGCAATAAGACAACAAATTTTGTATTTCATTAAACAAGCTAACCCGGATTCAGTTCCTAAGGTTCATGATATTCGCGCAGTAGCTACTTCCACTAATTACTTTCATAATATGGATTTCTCAGAACTTACCAAATACACGGGTTGGAAATCACCTCTAGTGTTTAAACGCCACTATTTAAAATCACTCGAAGCCCCGAAAATTTTCTACAGTGGCTGTGGGGAGTGTCATTTCCCCACCTTAATTACCATCATCCTTTATCCTTCCGCCCGCCCGCCTGCCTCATTTACTTCTCTGCTTGCCCTTCTGGTTGATCATGCCTCACTGCCTTGCTCCTCATGTTGATATTATTACTGTCTTTGTTATGATTGGAAACTGTAATTTGACATGTTATGATTCTGGATTGTCTTTGGGGTACTGGGCAGTTTTTATTTTGCTCCATGTACCCCATATATATATATATTTTCCCCATGTAAATGTCTCTCTCGTGTGTAGCTATAAGGTTATATTTACTCTTTAGTCTTAAGTATTTTTGAATATATATTCTGCCTTTATAGTCTTAAGTATTTTTGATGTATTTCCCTGCCATGTTGTTGGCTATATTGCCTTCTACTTTAATTTTAAGGTTGTTTACTGTACTTTTCTAATTAATATTCACTTTTTCATGTGAGAGATATCCTTATTAAAACCATTTTCATAGCTTGTGTTTTTCTTCAGGTTACCTTGTTTCCTCGTAGTTGGCACAGTCTTGGCATGATTCTCTATCACTATTTCACCGGCTGACACGGGGCTGGACTCAGAAAAGGGATTTTGACAAAGGAAAAATCTATTTCTGAGGAAGGCCCGTGTCACCCGTGACCCTCCCAGAAGTGGCTTCTGCTCCCCCACTACTTGCACATGCCAAGCCTGGGGATGGTGCTAGCCTGGAATGAAGTAGATGGCTGGTGTCGCCGGTCTGGCGGCGTCTGTGTGTGGGGAGCTGTAACGGCTCACCGCTCTCTTCGGGGGTTTTAACATAGGGATATCTTTTCGAGTGTAGCTCCGTGGTTGTGATCCTTTCACTCACCCTTGGTTATACCGACGTCTTCCTTGGAGAAGACGCTCGATCTGGGGTAGTAACCCCAGCATTCCTGAAAGTTCTTTTTCTCCGGTATATCTAGCAATTTATACCTAGAAATTCGTGTATGAATGGAATTTCACAGGGTGACACGGGGCCTTCCTCAGAAATAGATTTTTCCTTTGTCAAAATCCCTTACTTATATGTGAAAAAGATGAATAAAAGAAGAGTAGAAATAGGCCCTCTAAGAATTGAAGGGTGATTAACGAAAGAAAAAAAGGAAGTATGCAAAAAAGGAAGTATGCAACATATTAGCAGAAAGATATAAGAGAGAATTTACACCTAGAATTGATAATGAAGACAATGATGCAGAAATAAGAGATGAAAATAGTGAATATTTATCAGACATAGACATTACTGAAACAATATTTTGCAGGATATTAATGAAATTAAAAATGGATCAGCAGCCGGACCAGACAGCGTCCCTGCCATTTTGTTAAAGAAAGTAGTTCATTCTATCACAAAGCTGCTTGCAATACAGTATTATTAAGGCAAAGTGTAGATACAGGCAAGATTTACGATAAACATAAATTAGCATATAATACCCCTACTTTCAAAAGTAGATCAAGACTGGAGGCAAGTAATTATGTATAGGTCTGCGAGTCTAACATCACATATCATGAAAGTGTATGACAGGGTAATGAAGAAAAATATAATGAAACATTTAATGAAATATAGTTTGTTTAATATAGGACAACACAGTTTTGTACCCGGAAAAAGTACACAAACCCAACTGTTAGTCCACCGTGAAAACGTATACTGTATAAAAATATGATATATGAAGAAGATACAGATGTGGTTTACCTAGACTTTGTAAAAACTTTTGACAAGGTAGACCATAGTATATTAGAAAATAAATTAAAAACATAATATTGTGGACAAAGTAGGAAGATGGATAAAGGGATTTTTGACAAAGGAAAAATCTATTTCTGAGGGAGGCCCTGTGTCACCCGGTGAAATATCCATCCAGCACATATTTCTAGGTAAATACTTTGCTAAATATACCAGAGAAAAAAGCTATCAGGAATGCTGGGGTTACTACCCCCAGATCGATCATCTATAATAAAATAAGACGTCGGTATAGGTAAGGGTGAGTGATTGTTGTCACTACCACAGGACCGCACTCTGAAGATATCCCAATGACAAAAGCCCCGGAACGTGGGGAGCCGATCCAGCGCCCACACTCACCCGCCCGCTAACCGACGACCCCAGCGCCATCTGAACTCATTCCAGGCTAGCACCCCCCCACAAGCTTGGTATGCCTATTCAGGGAGGGAAACCTAGATCCTGGGTGGGTTACCGGGTGACACAGGGCCTCCCTCAGAAATAGATTTTTCCTTTGTCAAAATCCCTTTTCTGAGCTCGTCCCTGTGTCAACCGGTGAAATCATAACAGAGAATCATACCAAGTCTTGGTGAAAGTCTAAAAGTGATAAAAATTTAGGTGATCATGTATAAAAACACCATTATTAAAAATAGTTTTAATTATCCCCAAAATATAATTAAATACTATAGGTTTAGCAGAACAACTGAGATATGACTAGGGATATAATTTATACTATAATAAAGAACATGAGAATAAACTATATACAACATTAATACTATAGTGGCGAGGTACTGACACAAAATAAAAGACAAAACTTATAAAGGTACCTCCGGCCTTAAAAAACTAAATCACAGTGAGTATAACATATCACATACTTAAAACTAACACCGTAAGATTATACATTATAATATTAGGAGCCAGGCTGTGAGGCATGTCTGGTCCAGGAGAAAATGGCAGGGCAAATAAATGAGGCAGGCAGGCGGGGGGGAAAGGATAGGGATTAAAGGATTAATTTAAGGTGGAGGATAATGCTCCCTACAGCCACCGGGAGGGAATTTCAGAGCTTCTAGTGATTTCAGGTAGTGGCGTTTAAACACTGATGGAGATTTCCAACCCGTGTACTTTTTCAGTTTAGCAAAATTCATATTGTGAAAATAATTAGTAGAGGTAGCCACCGCTCGGATATCATGAACCTTAGGGACTGAATCCGGGTTAGCTTGCTTGATAAAGTACAGGATTTGTTGTCTTATAGCCTTTAAAGAAAGTGTTCCACCTTTTCCCTGATAAAAGAGGACCAGACAAACACTGAGAAGTTCTTTGTAAGTAGGCCCTCAGGGTAGCGACTGGGCATAAGGACAGGTCTTGTGGAAGAGGGACAACCTTCCAGGGGGACCACCTATCCTGAGGGTCTTCGTTTTTTGCTAAGAATCTGTGATCTGGGGAAAGCAGAACTTCTCCTGATGGAAGGAAATCTACGTGATTGACACCTCTAGAGAGAGCAGACAGTTCTGAAATTCTGGCTCCTGAAGCTAGACTAATTAAGAATAAGGTTTTCCTTAACAGATTTAAATAAGAACATTGATCATTATTAATTTCTGAGGCTAATTTTAGAACATCATTAAGGAACCAGGAAACCGTATGAGGATGGGTCACTGGTCGCAAACGGGCGCATGCTCTAGGAATGGATGAAAAGTATGAATCTGTTAAATCAATCTTAAAGCCGTGCAAAAACACCTTTTTCAAAGCTGATTTTGCTGTGGTTATGGTGGCCGGGCCAGACCCTTTTCAAACAGTGACCTGAAGAATGATACTGCCAAATTGGCAGTCATGGTTTGGGCTTCAGATTCATTTAAAAAGGATGCCGTTATGGTGGCCGGGCCAGACCCTTTTCAAACAGTGACCTGAAGAATGATACTGCCAAATTGGCAGTCATGGTTTGGGCTTCAGATTCATTTAAAAAGGATGCCAACTTTTTAACTGCTGAGTCATACTGTCTGAGGGTAGAACCTCTTTTGTCTGACTCAAGAAACAGAGTATTAATGGGATCAATATCCGCCCCTCTTTGAGCGGCAAATTTCATAAAGTCCATAAAGCCAGGGCATTTAGAATTTTTGAGGAAGCTGACACAGTCCTTGTTTGCACTATTTGAGTCAACTGTGGTTTGGGTAATTGATGACATCGTAGCAGAGCTCCAGAAGAAGAGGGAACCAATTGCTCTTCGGCCAGTTGGGGGCTACCAAGGCCACTTGGCCTTTGAATGACCTGAACTTATGCAACACTGGCATCAGTAGATTTATTGGTGGAAACATATAAATTTTCTGCCAATTGTTCCAGTGTAAGGACATTGCATCTGTGGCGCGAGCTTGAGGGTCCAGGTTGGGAGCAACATAACAAGGAAGTTTGTGATTGCTCTCCGTGGCAAACAAGTCCACCTGAAGGCCCGGAACCTGCCGGCGGATCCATTCGAAAGAAGCCTTGTCCAGGGACCATTCTGACTCCAGCGGAGCTGTTCTGGACAGGGAGTCTGCAATAACATTCCGGACCCCTGCTAGATGGGTAGCTGACAGGTGCCATCCGTGTTTCTCTGCTAGTGAGAAGATGGCTATCATCACTTGGTTTATCCGGCTTGATTTGGAACCCCCTCTGTTTATGCAATGTACTACTACCGCACTGTCCAACACCAGTCTGATATGAACCTGGTTGGCGGGGTGAAGTTTTTTCAGTGTTAGAAATACTGCCATCGCTTCCAAGATGTTTATATGGAACTGATGGAACATCGTGGACCATATGCCCTGTACTTTTTCTTTTGGTGAGTATCCTCCCCAGCCGCTTAACGGGCGTCTGTGTGGATTATTAAGGCTGGAGGGGGAAATTGAAGGGGAACTGACTTTGAGAGACCCTTGACTGTGGACCACGGCCGGAGTCTTTTCCTTAGTACTTGAGGAATCAAAGACACTTTGTCCATGAGTTTGATATTGGCTCGTCTTTGCCACACTCTGTTTATGTCTTTCAGCTTTGTTTTCAGAAGCAGGTCTGTTACCGATGCGAATTGAAGGGAACCCAAGATTCTTTCTTGCGTTCTGCGAGAGGCTTTCCTGTTTTTGAGGAATTGCCTGGTGGCTTTGGCTATCTCCCTTCGTTTGGCTGGTGGAATAGACAGTTTGTGTGAAACTAGGTCCCACTGGATACCTAGCCACTGAAATCGAGCCTCCGGAGTTAGGCGGGACTTAGCCCTGTTTATCTGAAAAGCCTAAGGATTCCAGAAACTCGATTACTATGGCTGTAGCTCTTGGCACTCCTCGGCGTTGGATGCCCAGATTATCCAATCGTCTAGGTATGCCGCTAGCGATATCCCCGGGACAGCAACTGTTGTACTACCGTTCCGCCAGTTTTGTAAAGATTCTGGGTGCTATGTTGAGCCGAATGGCATGACCCGAACGAGTAAGCCTGTTTCCCCAGTCTGAAACCTAGGAAGGAGAGAAGTTCCGGCGCAATCGGGGCGTGATAATATCGTCTGAAAGATCTATAGAGGTGGTAGCGGCTCCACGAGGAAGTAGAGTCCGTACCTGTGCGATTGTAAGCATGCGATATTTGTCGCATTGAATATAAAGATTGAGACGTGGCAGATCCAGGATTACTCTTTGTTGACTGGAGTTTTTCTTGGGAACACTGAACAGCCTGCCTTGAAATTTCAGGTCTCACTTTCTTTATGGCTCTCTTTAGGAGTAATTCCGTCGCAAAAGTCCCGTTAGAGCTTTGGAAGACAGTTGATGAAATCTGGTCGAAGGTGGAGGTCCTTTGATCCAGCTCCAGCCCAAACCTTTGGAGACTATACTGTGGGCCCATGGACTGAAGGTCCACGGTCCCTGAACAGATAAAGTCTCTGCCGCCTACCTGATTGTTCTCACTGGGAGGGAGCAGGCTTGCCTCCTCTACCGCGACCTCCTCCTCCCCCCCCCTGGGTCGCGAGGCAGCCTTGCCTCTGAAGGAGGCTCTCGCTCTAGTCCCCCTTGCGCTCCTATTAAGGCCCCGAAATGACCCCTGGCCCTCATAAGAAGGGTTGAACACCGGAGATGTCACGAAGGAAGGAGCGGCAAGAGTGTGTTGAGCTGGCTGCGCCAGCATGAACTGTTGGGGTTGGGCCTTTGAGGTAGAAGGCTGGCAAACTGTTGAGACAGGTACAGCCTGGACAACACCCTGCTGAGTGTTGTCTCCTGTGCTTCTTGTATCGTTTGCCAGGTCTGCCTTGAGGGTCGCCGGACTCTGAAGGGTCTTCGCTTAAAGGCGGGGATACCCAGCGGGAGCGCAAACTCTGATTTGCCCTGGTTGCCTCTGCCAGGACATTATTGACTTCTTCTTCTGGGAAGAGGTTAGCCCCCCAGAAGGAACACTTCATGAGCTTGTTAGGCTCATGTCTGATGGTAGCATCATTGAAGATGAATTTGCGGCAATTCAGTCGTGCTACCATAAAGTCATATAAGTCCGCCTGAAATCCTGCCAATAGGGATTTCGTCAGGACTTGGAAGAGTTGCTCTTCCTTGAAACGTCACAGCGGTTGCTTCCACCAGGCACAGTGACTTAAGAGATCGGCTCAGCCGACACCTAACCTCAAACTCTGCTTTGAGGAGAGTCTCTGGCAATTTGGGAAGCTGTTCACTAAAAGATGTTGGATCATTTTTGCACTCAGGGTCCAGCTTACCGGAAGTAAAGGTGGCGGGCGTCTTTCCAGAACTCATCGTCTCCGGGAAGATCAGCGAGGTGGGATCAGTCTCCCGGAGCTGAGGCAACGGCTTACCCTCCGAGCAAACCTGGGCCGTCGCGAGGGCTACCTTAGTCATGCAGGGGGTTGGGATCTTATCACCCAATGAGAACATTGTAAAGTTGCCCTTGAAGGGGGTCAACTTTGTGTTCTCCGCCTGCCATTTACTACAGGAGCGCATCAAGGCAGACTGCGCCTGGTCCTCGGAAGATTACTGTCTCCTTTGGGACCTTATCCGATCTCACCCAAGCTTCCTCCGTCAGTCTGGCGAGAGCCTGGGTAGGGGGCAGCAGATCAGGAGGAAAGAATTCTAACTCATCCAGTCTGCGCGTGCCTAGACCCTCGATGGTAAAGGTATTTTCATGCCGGGAGCATGAAGGGCAAAACGCCATGGATTCCCCTTGTCGAATGGAGGGAGGCGGAGGCGTCGGGAACGGGATAATGAACTGCGGACCCGCCGGGAGCATGTGCTATAACCCGGAGAGCATGGTCTCCTGGCTCTGCAGCCTCTCCGTGAACTTACTCAGCTTAGCATCTACCTCTGAAGAGAATTTTTGCAGGAGCATCCCTGCAAAAGCCTCCAGGTCAAAGGCAGGCAGGCAGGCGAGGAGGGCTAGCCTTAGCTGCCCTCGAACTCAACTCGCACTCTTAGTAGAGACAGTGGCCTTGCCTGTGGAAGCCGCCGGACTATCATCCCGTGGCTTCACGGAGGAAAGGGGATGCTGCGGGAAGACGAGGACTTATAGCCTTTTCCTTCCAAGTCTTCTTCAATTTGGGGACAGTGGATTGGGCACCGTCCCTCAAAAGAGAAGACTTATGAAAACCCTGAAATGAAGCGGTGGAAGGAGAATCAAAAAGGGAGCCTGCCCCCCCTGCCTCACTTACCTCCCCACCTACCTCCTGGTCCTGTTCTGTATTCATCGGTTCCAGGTCGAGATCTATGGCCGCTACTTCCTCCGACACCTCGGCGTGAGGCTTTTGTCCTGGAGAGCTGAGTTTCTACCGGATCTGCTCGATGATCGGGGAGCAGCGACTACCGCAGGGACAGCCGCTGAGATCCGGGCGCCGGGGTACAGCAAGTTCCTAAGTTCTTGTCTAGAACATATGGTTTCCCCGCCAGGAACATTCCTTCCAAACCCAGCCACCCAGGCTCGAAGAGAGAACCCAAGGTGTCACTCCGGGGGGTTAAATCGGCCTGGAAGAGGGGAGGGACTTAACAACTGAGTTCTTGGTGAGAAATATATATAATTCATATATTAAGCCCATAACGTAAATAAAACAAGTGAGGATACCAGGAAAACTAAAGGCCGTAACTGTAAGCTTACCGACTCGTCCTGGACACGCTCGTAAAGAGCGAAGCAGACCTCACAACCGTCCGGGTGCCACACGACTAGGTCATCAACCGGACTGCACAGCCGCATGGGATCGACAGGCGACATGCCCATAGGGCTGGTGCAGTATCGCCAAACACCAGGGCTCCTCACAACGAACAGTCTGTAAGTATAACAGTATATGAACCTACTAATCTAAAGGACTTCAAACTATAGTAGGTATTGGAGTATATTAAAATCATTTATACGGACCTGCGGAGCATTCCGGTGGTGCGATAAATTAAAGCAAAACATAACCACACTAGCTCAGGTTTGATAGCGCCGGAGATATTAGCGGAGTAGGACCTTAATCTAGGATCATGCAACTCATATTAGTAATTTTGCCAGAATAGATACTGCGGAGCCCGGCAGCAGGCCTTAGTTTATACCGGGTCCACGAAGCATTACGGTGGGGTAAAAAACTAGAGCAAAACATGATATATGCATAAATTATAACGGCACTAAGTAACTGGTTAACGATATAGGATAACAATACACAGAAGGTCGCCGTGTTCCGGCGCAGACCCCTTCGGGATCCCGTACCTCTGACACCTGGTTACAACGGGAAGGCGGGGTAAATCATTACCATTAGTCATTACACAGCTGAGAGCTAGATGTGACTAAAGCCAACCCTCGGAAGACCAAAAGCACCGGAGGCAACGGGAGGGCCGGGGACGGCAGAGCAGAATTAGCAAGCAAGTATTTGAACCCTGAAAGTGATCGGAGTTCAGCTCGATCCACCGGAGAGCGAACCAACGAAACACTAGCCTAGCGGATGGCGGATGACACTAGGACGGGGCCCAGGAGGGTGGGTGACTCTCAACTGGGAACCCGACCAGTACCCCTCCGTGTGACAATCGGAGAGACCGACGTTCCGCATGTGAGGAGATGACATACCACTGGCAAGACAGGGGAGGGGAAGGTTTGTACCAAACTTGGAAAGTGGGACCGAGTTTTATTGTTAACAGGATGGGGATACCCCACACACTGATTGTAACTCCCTGCGGGGCGCCGAAACAAACGTATCGACTACCTACTCGTAGGGAGACTCATGACACTCACTTAAGTACTAGGGAAGGATAGGGTAACAGCATTAATCTAAAGTAATCACCAAACTCTCACCCTCCTCATGAAGGCGCAGCCTAGACAATCGGGGAGGAGAGAAGGAAGAAGGAGAGGGTTGAAAGGGACAGAAATTCCTGTAACGTAGTTCAACCAGCAACCGACCCATAGGGTAGGAGGGCAATGCTCAAAGAAGATACCCCCACATTGTTTGTCTTCTCTCTTCCCTCATCAGAGGGGAGGAGGGGACAGGGGTTTCAGATACTCCAGCAAACCCAAAAACAAGCGGTAAGGCGGATGGAACAACAAACAGGAACTCCCTCGACCAGCCTCCTCCCCTCCTCCCCGCTCAGCGACATAGTCGGGAGAGATGGGAGCTAAGACAATGTGAAACCTAACCTGAATGGCCTAACCCACGATTGGAGCAAGAGGGTTAGGCTAGGATCCCCATTTCTAATAAATATCATTAAAATTGACCAGTTTACATATAAATACCCATAATATGAATAAATATACAAAATTAAAAAAACTTGTGCTAAGCGTATAGCCCTAACTGAGCAAAGCGAACAGGAAGTAGGCAGCCATTAGACTGCACCTGACGCCAAGCTTGGATCATAATAAAGCTAAATTATTCATGACATCCAATACACCATAGGTCAGAAGCTGACAAAAGGTAGCACCACCCTGGATAGGGAATCTACTCGAGCGAGAACCTGGTATACGCTATGAATTAACTATAAGAACCAAAATAAGAGGAGGAGGCCTCCGTAAATACAAGCGCTAATCAAGGTACCAGGACCTGCTCGACATAGAAAAACATCTCCAAAGGGAACTTCTTGCAGGGGAATTATAAAACCTGAATAAAAATGTAGCGACCAAAGAAACCCTTGCAGAAACCAGCTGCAGAGTGTACTTCAAAGGTCATCATGGCTGAGGCGGGGAACGCCGGGGAGCGTCCGATATATGACCCTATAAATATTAATTCACGGGCCTATAAGAGCCTCACAAATAGTAAAAACCCCACAAGAAGATGGTACTTAACTTAGATACAGTGAAGTTACTTGATGCCATGATGAATATAATCCAAAATTATCCAAAAAAGGAAGCAGCACAAAAAAAGCTTTAAACCCAAGCACGTGCTAGAATGGAATGAGTTCAGATGGCGCTGGGGTCGTCGGTTAGCGGGCGGGTGAGTGTGGGCGCTGGATCGGCTCCCCACGTTCCGGGGGTTTTGTCATTGGGATATCTTTAGTGCGGTCCTGTGGCAGTGACAACAATCACTCACCCTTACCTATACCGACGTCTATTTTATTATAGATGATCAATCAGGGGTAAGTAACCCCAGCATTCCTGATAGCTTTTTTTTCTGGTATATTTAGCAAAGTATTTACCTAGAAATATGTGCTGGATGGATATTTCACCGGCTGACACAGGGACGAGCTCAGAAAAAGAATTTTTGCATAACAGAAAACAGATAGTGATTGCAAACGATGAGAAATCAGATGAAGCTAAGGTAATAACCGGTGTGCCACAAGGTAAGGTGTTAGCTGCATTGCTGTTTGTTATTACGATTGCAGACAGACAGTAATGTTATGGACTCGGTAGTGGGAAGTTTCGCTGATGACAAGAATAAGTAGAGAAATTACTTGTGGTGAAGATAGGAACTCACTACAAAGAAACCTAAACAAAATATATGAATGGGCAGAGGTAAATAGGATATTTAACTCTGATAAATCTGAATCGTTAAATTATGGTGATAAAGAAGGAACGCTACATGCATATAGGGGACCTAATAACGAGACAAACACAAATAAGGAAGCAGTTAAAGACCTTGGTGCGATGTTGAATACGAATATGATATGCAATGATCAAATAGCAATACTATTAACAAAATGCAAAACAAAAATGGGAATGTTGTTTCGGCACTTCAAAACAAAAAAAGCCGAATACACGATTATGCTTTATAAAACGTATGTACGTAGTCCACTTGAATATTTGAATATTGCACTATGATATGGTACCCACACTACCAAAAGAATATTGAACAAACAGAGAGTGTACAAAGGTCCTTTACAGCTAGAATAGAAGTTAAGGACCTTGACTACTAGGAAAGACTACAATTCTTAAAATTATAAATTCTTAAAATTATTTAGTCTCAAAAGGAGAAGAGAACATTTACATGACAATACAGCCATAGAAACAGATAGAAGGAATCACCTAAATCATCATGGAGCTGAAAATATCAGAAAGAGCTAGCAGAGGTAGATTAATAGTGCCCAAAACTATACCAAGAGAACTAAGGAAAGCACACAGGACATTAATAAAATACACCCCAGCATCGATTATGCAGCATCTATTCAATGCGCTACCAGCTCATCTTAGGAACATATCAGGAGTGAGCATAGATGTGTTTAAGAATAAGCTCGACGAATATCTAAGCTGCATCCCAGACCATCCAAGATTGGAGGATGCATTAGCAATTCTCTGGTAGACATCAGAGGTGCCTCACACTGAGGGATCTGGGGCAACCCAAACGAACTGTAAGGTCTGTAAGGTAAGTAAGGTGGCCCTACTGGTCTTGGTAGACACTGCAGCCGACATTAGCCTGACTGCCAGGCCCCAAGTGCCAGCCAGTACCACAGTTGATGAGAAAACTTGGTGGGAGATGAAATGGGTAGAGGGCCACCCCAAAACAATTCCCACAGTCAAGCTCCAGGTCACGACACCTTGGGGAGCGCTACCTCACTGCCTTGGCGTGGTGAGTGGAATCAAGCCCCAGAGTGGATTTCCTGTTGGGTCGGGCCTCCTCTGGGGAAGCCCTTCCCCAACGCCACTTTGCAACCACACTACCTCTCCTCAACAGCCACTTTGACTGGCATGCCACCAAAAGAACCACCACCACCACCTGCCCGGTGAAGTGGTCAGCAGAAGGGGCACCCACAAAACAATTCCAGGCCTAGTCCTCCCTCTCCACAGAAGGACAGCCAGCAACGAGGTCCTCCCTCTCCACAGAAGGACACTCAAGGGAAGCAGTACTGCTGTAGAGCATGCAAGGTGACAGGCCTCTCCACTAATTGGGAGGGATGCCTAAATAGTAGTAGTAATAGTATTAAAGTAGTTTAACCAGACCACTGAGCTGATTTTCAGGTCTGATAGGGCTGGCCTGAAGGATTAGAATAAAATACCAGGTATAGGCCTTAGGACAAGCACTGGGATCAATAGGTTATTCAATTTTACAATTATGAGCAAATTAAAATGGAATAAAAAACTACACATAGGCACAAGTTCTCACACTGCACCACATACACACAATAAATACATTTACTAATGCTTCCACAGTAAAAAAATTTATATTAAAATTCATAGTAAAATAAAATATTTTTAATTCGACAAATGCTGTAAGGGTTTTCATGCTTTTATTATTTACTTATTTTTATATTTTATTAATTAAACCACACTTCCTCATGAATAACAAAATCAGAATGACTGAAAATGTAAAAGATTCTGAAAAAATTTCCGATTATTTCCAAAAGCTGACAGTTGTTGTTGGTCAAACTTTGGACAAGTCACATGACACATGTCTGACTGTTATCATCACCTTGCACTCTAAGCACTAGGGAGCCAGGCCACGTGGGTTGCTCATCAAGCGTCCACGTGTCAGATGAGTATGGCCTATTCTGAGACGTGTTAGAATTACTTGTACGTCTCTCTCTCTCTGATATGATGAACTCCATTTTTTAACATTAGGTTTTATTTGTTTCAATTTATTATTTTCAGGTTCTTCATTCCATACATATTGCCATTTATTTATGATACCCATCTTTATGTGTGTTACATAATCAGTAACAGAGATGTTCACATTTGATCTTGTCATGTGGGCTGCTTTTTTGGCTGCTTTATCTGCCTCTTCATTTCCTTTGATCCCTACATGGGCAGGGAAAATATTTCTACACTTTTCCCATTATTATATAACTTATAGAGAAATAATTTAATTTGTTGTATAATATTATTTTTTGATTTGCAACTCTGAAGTTTCTATAGCACTTCTCAAGTCACTTAAAATAAAAAAATTATTGAATGGTGTTTCTTTAATTATTTTTATAGCAGATGCAATTGCACACAATTCTGCTGTGAACATTGAAGCATTATTAGGTAGAGAGAACTGATGAGTTTTGTCTTGGGATGCTGCAGCACCAGCATACCCTACTCTGTGCTCTGATTTAGATCCATCTGTATATATTAAGTAGTGTGGACATTTTTATAAATTCTCATTTTATTCATCGTCCAAGGAGGAGGTGATTTTACTATTAACCCTTAAACGCCTATTGGACGTATCATACGTCAACTAAAATTGTCTGTTGGGTGCCGTGGGCGTACCGTCGTCGACTACAAAAAATTTCAACCTTCGGTCAACTCTGACTCAACCGAAATGGTCGAAAAACGCAATTGTAGCTAAAACTCTTACATTCTAGTAATATTCAATTATGTACCTTCATTTTGCAACAAATTGGAAGTCTCTAGCACAATATTTCGATTTATGATGAATTTTTGAAAAAACTTTTTCTTATGCACGGCGTAACTCAGCCGAAAAATTTCATAAATTCTTTTCGTCATTTTGTCGTAATTTTTGCACTGCTCTATATTAGCCGTTACATAAAGTTTTATATATGAAAATGTGCGCAATTTCATGTACAATACAACAAAAATACAACCCATGGTTGTAGCTTTTATCAATTTGGACATATTTTCATATAAACCACGATAACTGCCAAATTTTCATGGGTTGTAGCTTTTATCAATTTGGACATATTTTCATATAAACCACGATAACTGCCAAATTTTCAACCTTCGGTCAACTTTGACTCGACCGAAATGGTAAAAAAACGCAATTGTAAGCTAAAACTCTTACATTCTAGTAATATTCAATCATTTTCCTTCATTTGCAACCAATTGGAAGTCTCTAGCACAATATTTCGATTTATGGTGAATTTTTGAAAAAAACTTTTTCCTTACATCCGCGCCAGAAATTCTTTTGTCACGTTGTCGTAATGTTTACACTGTTTTATATTAGCCGTTACATAAAGTTTTATATATGGAAATGTGCGCAATTTCATGTAGAATACAACAGAAAATAACTCATGGTTGTAGCTTTTATCAGTTTTGAAATATTTTCATATAAATCACGATAACTGCCAAAATTTCAACCTTCGGTCAACTTTAACTCGACCGAAATGGTCAAAAAACGCAATTATAAGCTAAAACTCTTACATTCTAGTAATATTCAATCATGTACCTTCATTTTGCAACAAATTGGAAGTCTCTAGCACAATATTTCGATTTATGGTGAATTTCTGAAAAAAAAACTTTTTCCTTACGTCTGCGGCGTGGTAACTCGGCGAACATCTCAGAAATTCTTTCGTCATGTTGTCGTAATGTTTGCATTGTTTTACATTAGTCGTTACATAAAGTTTTATATATGAAAATGTGCGCAATTTCATGTAGAATACAACAGAAAATAGCTCATGGTTGTAGCTTTTATCAGTTTTGAAATATTTTCACATAAATCACGATAACTGCCAAAATTTTCAACCTTCGGTCAACTTTAACTCGACCGAAATGGTAAAAAAAACGCAATTGTAAGCTAAAACTCTTACATACTAGTAATATTCAATCATTTACCCTCATTTTGCAATAAATTGGAAGTCTCTAGCACAAAATTTCGATTTATGGTGTATTTTTAAAAAAACATTTTCCTTACGTCTGCGCGGTAACTCGGCCGAACATCTCAGAAATTCTTTCGTCTCGTTGTCGTAATATTTGCACCGTTTTATATTAGTCGTTACATAAAGTTTTATATATGAAAAAAATGTGCGCAATTTCATGTACAATACAACAGAAAATAACTCATGGTTGTAGCTTTATCAGTTTTGAAATATTTTCATATAAATCACGATAAATAGAAAAATTTCGACTTTTCGGTCAACTTTAACTCGACCGAAATGGTCGAAAACTGCAATTGTAAGCTAAAACACTTACAGTCTAGTAATATTCAATCAATTAGCTTCATTTTCAACAAACGGGAAGTCTCTAGCACAATATTTTGATTTATGGTGAATTTTTAAGAAAACATTTTTTACGTCCAGCGCGTTAATTCATGCATCATTTTGTGATAATATTTTCTCTGTGTTGCTTTGATCGTTTTAAAATTTGTAAGATACCAAAATCATCACAATTTAGTGTACAATATAACTAAAAAAAATTAACTCATTAGCTTTAACCGTTTTGCTTACAGCGCGATTTGTATACAATTATATACGAGTTTTTTTTTTCGCTGTCATATATTCCAATATTTATATATGATAATGATATTTTTATTCATTTCTGATGGTTGCATACTAAACTTCAGGCAATGACAAATAAATGAGCAAAAATGAACTCTTAATCTTAAAAACTAAGCGTTCTGTGATTTTTGAAAAAACTTTTTTTCCGCTTCAAGCGCTAACTCACCGAACACCGCATATACGGGAGACGTTTTTGTAAATAGGGCTTCGGCGTTAAAGGGTTATGGCACTTGTATATTTATATTTAGCGATTCAAACAATCTTTAGCTCTAATTGGGAAAGGAGGTGGATGACTGTTTATAAACACATCTCTTAATCCAAAAAATTTTTTGGTTGGGGAATCATTTTTCGGAATTCTCAGAGCACTCTTCATTGTTACCAGCTCTCTATGGAGAGACAGAGAGGTAGTTCACTACATTTAACTTGTAAAGATGGCTTTGGTGATGATCAAAAAGCTCCTGAACATATTCTAAGGCCTTCATTATGAACTGGGTCTAACGTTTTCAGCGTTGTGTCTGATGCCGAGCCATATATTTCGCTTCCATAATCAATGATAGACAGCACTGCAGCTTTATACAGTAAAATAAAGGTATGTCTATCTGCTCCCCAAGTAGATTTCAATAGTTTTTAATTAGGTTTAGCTCTTACATTTTGATTTCATGTATGTTATATGTGGGCTTTCCAGTTCAAGTGAGTATCAAATGCTAATTCCAAGAATTTTGCTGTTTTGCCACTTGGTATGGAATGATTTCTGAATTCTAAATCTATTTCTTCACCTTTTTTCCACTTTTTATTTTTATAAAACATTACTGTTTGCATCTTCTGTATGGACAATTTAAAGCTTACAGATGAGGCCCATTCACCTATTTTTGTTATAGTTTTATTAATGATTTGCTCTGCATGTTTTAAGCGAGATGCTGAATAATATCTGAAAAATCATCCACATACAAGTTACTTTTTAATTCCAATAGGTAGATTATTACTGTTTCCATTTATTGCTAAAGCAAACAGTGTGCCACTAAGAACGCTTCCTTGTGGAAACACCATTTTCAAGTGGAAATCTACTTGACAATACATCATCAATTCTCAGCTGAAGTGTGTGATTTGCCAGAAAGTTTTGGATAAACCTAGGTGAACGTCCACAGATGCTGTTTCCATGTTTTTGGATAAACCTAGGTAAACGTCCACAGATGCTGTTTTTATGTAACGTTTTTAATATTGCATGTCTCCATGTAGTATCATATGCCTTTTCAATGTCAAAAAGATGGCTTTAGTAATTTGTTTTCGTTCAAATCCTCTTTATATATGGTCTTCCAAGTTATATGGAGAATCCAGTGTAGATCTGTTACATTGTGACCCAACTTGAGTGGGAGTCAAAATTTTATTTTCTCAAATGTGCCCTGTTAGTCGAGCATTTACCATTTTCTCTAGTAATTTGCATAAACAACTTGTTACAGAAACTGGTCTGTAATTGTTTACATTAATGGGATCTTTTCCAGATTTGGGGACAGGAATAATTATAGCTTTACGCCATTCATCAGGAAATAAATTTTGAAGCTGTAACTGTTTATAAAATTCTAATAAGTATGACTCTGCCAAAGGTGCTAAATGGCAGATCATTTCAGAACAAATATTGTCACCTCCAAGGGCAGATTTATTGCTGTGCAAGAGAAAATCCCAACTCTTCCACATTAAATTTTCTATTTGCTAAATTTTCTATTACATTACTTATTTTTTTTTGGATCAAGTATTCTTTTCCCATCTTTTATTATGGCATGTCTAGGTGGTTTAACATGGGTACCATTTATTTTCCTGAATTTTTCCCATATTTTTTGTATGGGAACATTATTAACCCTTAAACGCCTATTGGACGTATCATACGTCGACTAAAATTGTCTGTTGGGTGCCGAGTGGACGTACCGTATGTCAACTACAAAAAATTTCAACCTTCGGTCAACTTTGACTCGACCGAATTGGTCGAAAAACGCAATTGTAAGCTAAAACTCTTACATTTTAGTAATATTCAATTATGTACCTTCATTTTGCAACAAATTGGAAGTCTCTAGCACAATATTTCGATTTATGGTGAATTTTTGAAAAAAACTTTTTTCTTATGCACGGGCGGTAACCCAGCCGAAAATTTCATAAATTCTATCGTCATTTTGTCGTAATTTTTGCACTGTTCTATATTAGCCATTACATAAAGTTTTATATATGAAAATGTGCGCAATTTCATGTACAATACAGCAAAATACAACCCATGGTTGTAGCTTTTATCAGTTTGGAAATATTTTCATATAAACCACGATAACTGCCAAAATTTCAACCTTCGGTCAACTTTGACTCGACCAAAATGGTAAAAAAACGCAATTTTAGGCTAAAACTCTTACGATCTAGTAATATTCAATCATTTACCTTCATTTTGCAACCAATTGGAAGTCTCTAGCACAATATTTCGATTTATGGTGAATTTTTGAAAAAAACTTTTTCCTTACATCCGAGCCAGAAATTCTTTTGTCACGTTGTCGTAATGTTTGCACTGTTTTATATTAGTCGTTACATAAAGTTTTATATATGGAAATGTGCGCAATTTCATGTAGAATACAACAGAAAATAACTCATGGTTGTAGCTCTTATCAGTTTTGAAATATTTTCATATAAATCACGATAACTGCCAAAATTTCAACCTTCGGTCAACTTTAACTCGACCGAAATGGTAAAAAAATGCAATTATAAGCTGAGAACGTTGTCTGGAGGACCTATCTCTCACCTTAAGACTGATCCAGTCCCTAGGACTTTTAGTAAACCTCGAGAAGTCCCAGATGATTCCTCAGCAGAGAATAGTCTACCTGGGGACTGTGATGGATTCTCAGGGTTTTCAAGCATTTCCCTCCCTGGAAAGAAGGGAACGCTGCCTGCAGAAGGTGACAGCCTTTTTAGAGAAGGACAGTTGTTCCACGAGGGAGTGGATGAGTCTGCTGGGGACCATTTCCTCGCTGGAGCAGTTCGTTTCTCTAGGAAGGCTGCACCTAAGACCTCTTCAGTTCTTCCTGAACGAAAATTGGGATCGGAAGTCCCAAGAATTAACAGACTCCTTCCTTGTCTTGGGCCAGATAAAAGAACATCTCCGTTTTTGGTTGGACCCCCAGAAGCTGGGTCAAGGAATTCCTCTTCAACCGCCGAGCCCTCGCCTAGTGTTGTTTTCAGACGCATCGGAATCGGGTTGGGGAGCAACACTAGGCTCGGAAGAAGTGTCAGGCATCTGGGAAGGAGAACAGATGCCCTGGCACATCAACAAGAAGGAACTTGAAGCTATCCATCTGGCACTCGTCCACTTCTGAACCTCTAGTCAGGGGTCTGGTAGTTCTGGTCAACTCCGGACAACATCACAGCCCTGGCTTATATCAGGAAGCAGGGAGGAACACACTCCTTCTCCCTTTACGACACAGCAAGGAGGCTGCTGCTGTGGGTGGAGGAGAGGAAACATCATTCTCCTCACCAGGTTCGTACAGGGGGAAAGGAATGTGAGAGCAGACCTACTAAGCAGGAAGAACCAAGTTCTTCCCACGGAGTGGACCCTCACTGGAACGCAAGACTAGAGAACTACTGCTCTCCGATCTCGGACCCCAGAGCAATAGCGATAGACGGCCTTCTCATGAATTGGGAAGGTCTGGACGGGTATGCTTTTCCCCCCTTCAAGATCCTGGGGGAAGTAATAAGGAAATTCGCTGCCTCGATGGGCACCAAACTGACCCTGATCGCCCCCTTCTGGCCATCTCAGGACTGGTTCACAGAGGTACTGGAATGGTTGATGGATTTTCCCAGGTCGCTCCCTCTCAGGAGCGATCTTCTCAGACAACCCCACTTCGACAGGTTCCACAAGAATCTCCCCACTCTAAACCTGACTGCCTTCAGACTATCGAAGGATTGGTTAGAGCGAAGGGTTTTTCGCGCAAGGCTGCAAAGGCTATCGCCAGAGCCAGGAGATCTTCTACCTTGCGCCTCTACCAGTCGAAGTGGGAGGTTTTTAGAAGATGGTGCAGAGCCCAGAAAGTGTCCTCTTCCAGTACCTCTATAACGGACATTGCAGATTTCCTTATTTACTTAAGGGAACAATGTAATCTGGCAGTCTCCACCATTAAGGGATACAGAAGTATGCTTTCTTCTGTTTTTCGACATAGAGATCTGAACATCTCTGAGAATAAGGACCTTCATGACCTTATTAGATTGTTCTAGACGTCTAAAAACAAGTCCCCTAGACCTCCCAGCTGGAATTTGGACGTGGTTCTGAAATTCCTGATGTCCGAAAAATTTGAGCCTCCTCGATCGGCTTCGTTCAGAGACCTGACTAGGAAGTCTTTGTTCCTTTTTGCTCTTGCTACGGCGAAGAGATTAAGCGAACTGCAGGCCTTGGAAGGTACAGTTGGTTTTAAAAAGGACTCTGCGATTTGCTCCTTTAATCCTCTCTTCCTAGCGAAGAATGAGAACCCTTCCAAGCCATGGCCTAGGAGTTTTGAAGTCAAAGGACTTTCGACTATAACAGGACAAGAGTTAGAGAACACTCTCTGTCCAGTGAGAAGCCTTAAATTCTATCTAGATAGAAAGAAAAAGCTCGGAGGCAACACGGAAAGTCTTTGGTGCTCAGTAAAGGATCCTACAAGAACTATTTCTAAGAACGCCCAGGCTTTCTTTATCAGAGATGTCATCAAAGAGGCGCATCTTTCTTGCAGGACGAGCACTTCAAGCTCCTGAGAGTGAACGCATGAAGTGAGAGCCATAGCTACTTCTCTGGCTTTTCACAAGTCTTGGTCTCTCCAGTCTATTGTGGACTCCACCTACTGGAGATGTAATTCGGTGTTAAGCTTCTCATTATTTGAGAGATGTACGTGTGACTTATGAGAAATGCTTCTCTCTCGAGCCTACGTATCCAGCGGATTCGGTGCTGGGTCAAGGAGCTGAATCTAATCCTTTTAGTCTAGCTTTGTTGGTTGTTCTTTTAATGCGTGGTGATGTGTTTTTATGGTCGGTTGGAAGAGAGTGTTGAGTAAAGCCTCCCTTTCATCTCGTATCACTAACAAGGCTAGGCTTGGTCAGGTGGTCGGGATTGGTTGCTTAGCTCCTTGTAGTTTTTTGTAAATACCTATCTCTGTCATGTAAGAGGGATAGCCCCCATTGATATGATTCAGGTAGAGGGCTCTGTCATGTAAGTGGGTCAGTCCCCATTGACACGATCCATAACAGGCTCTGTCATGTAAGTGGGTCATCCCCCATTGACACGATCCAGAAGGGCTGTCAGTCATAGGTCACATCCTCGCTGAAGCTCTTGAGGCAAGCAGACTCATAGACAGTATCCATGAAGTCTTCTGCCCAATCAGGTAAGAACCATGGTTTTTTTGTATATCCTACAACATATGTTGTCTTCCCATTTTTTAGTTATTAGCTGTCTCTTGCCCTCCTCCAAGGGTGCCAATTAGCTAAGTATATATCTGACGGGTAAGTTGCATGTACAAAAATGACATTTTTATAAAATAAAGTTTTGTACATACTTACCCGGCAGATATATACGATTAATGGCCCTCCCAGCCTCCCCTCAGGAGACAGGTGGAAGAGAAAATCTGATTAGAAAACAGGAATGGTTCCTATTCCCGCCACCCAGCGGCGGGTATGGTAGATCACCTGACCTACCTGTCGCGTGTGCTGCGAAATTTGAATTTCTGTCGGGAACGTCGGAGACTATAGCTAAGTATATATCTGCCGGGTAAGTATGTACAAAACTTTATCATAAAAATATCATTACTCAACAGTTTGGGAGTTGAGCCATTATCTAAACCTTTACTATTAGTTCTAGCGGCCGCCTTCCTCTTTCTAGCTTAGAAAGAGGAGAGGTCAAGTTTTTCCAAGTCTTCTCATCACAAGCTACACACTCGTTACACGTTAGATTAATTGAACAGACCTGGCACCTGCAAGAAGCACAAATGGTATGAGTGTCATATGAGGCTTTGGTTACCCTGGTAACTGGATGAGCTGGACTCTGACATAATCAAAAACTGATAGTTAAATCTCGCCAAGAGAAAAAGCTGGTTGACACAACAAGTCACAAACAATTCTTAAACAATAATTAAAATCAGACAGTAGTAGTCAAAATCGGATAGAAAAAGTCAAAATCAGTAGATAAACAACAACAAATCTAGTGCCGAGAGCAATCAACTCAGAATACTTCACCACAGCGGGAAGCTAACAAGACGAATTCCAAAAACCAAGCTATGTTCCTACAACTGTGTGAGCTCTAGGATGGCAGAAACAAACTGAAGCACTTTTCAAGGGTTGTTCCTCTCCTTCCCAGAAAGTGGGCGGGGCCTAGTCACCAACTTAGACGGAAGAAGTAGGGCACTGATGCGAATTTCGAAAATTCAAGCTGCCATCGAGTTAAGAAACTACTGCAATGTAATTACTTAATAAGTTACTTCAATACAAATACATTTGAAATAATCATGACCTCACTACAGTTATATTTCTAAAAACAATTTGAATTCTATTAGCAATATTCCAAAAATTATTAACTTTCTTTCCCTTTCCATAGCTGGCAAAAGAATAATTGAGAGCTAACTTACCTATGGCTGGAGCAAGATCTTGCATTATGCTGCTGTACTGGGCAGCACCAGTAGTAGTCATGCCAACAACTGATGCATGCCTCATTATATACAAAATCTCTTGGTTTTTTACCTCCTCCAATGCTCGAGACTTCCGCTGATATTTTGATTCAAATTTTTTAAGCTCTGCCAATAAATTCACCTCTAGCTTACTTGTCCAGTATTTATATAACAACCACCGGCTTGGAAAATCCAGCTGCATTAAATTCAAATATGGTTGCCTTTCAAGATGTCCTGCTATTTCTGATTCTACAGGTAGATTTAAACCAATCTGAAGTGCTTCTCTCTGACCAGATAAAATATTGTACCTAAACGCTGCTTCAAAATTGTTTTCATTTGCTCGACAAGCTGCAGCTGCATATGCCATTTCTTCAGCTAACTGGAATTCTGTTACTTCATAATTTACAGTATGCTTCTTTGGATCCTCTTCATTATCACTGTCATCATCCCCCAATTGTCGGTCATGCTCCTCTTGGGCAAGAAACTCTTCAGCATCATTGAATTCATCATCATCTACTAGGTCCTCTTCCTCTTCACCAATTGTAGAGTGCTTTTCAGCTTCTGCACTGTTACTTGCAGCCATCTTGGTAGATTCCATAGTTTTCTTTTTTTCTTCTATGTTGTCACCTGCAGTCATCTTTGTAGATTTGGTAGTTGTCTTTTTTTGTTTTTCCATCTTACTCAACATCTCTGGATTTACACTTAACAAAAGCCAATGGCTGAAACCAATTTGTGATAACTGTACTTCTAAATGCTGTGGAATGATCCCTTGGCCATTGAAACTGTCCAGAGAAATTATTCCACAAAGTTTTCTACAGGCATCTACTGTTACTCGCATGGAGCCAATCTGCCTCTCCAAATCCATTACCTCCTGATGAAGGGCAAAATTCATTTCACAGATAGCCACAGGTATACCGCGAGTTCCATACAGTGACCGAACAAGCCTGTTCACTTGAAATTGAGATATTTTTTCACTTTTTGTTCTTGATCCTACACGCACTATGCTGTTGGTGTAGGAGGTCATACCCTCCAAAAACTGATCTAAAGCATGATTAGTAAAGCACACCACTAAAATAGGGGTTGGACGATCTACATCTTTCCAAGCTTTGCTGTTATGCAAGAGTATCTGAGTTATTTTTAAACCAATGAATGTTTTCCCAGTACCAGGAGGTCCCTGTATAATTGCTAACTGACGTGTTAGAGCACTTCGCAAGGCCCTGCGCTGAGAGCTGTCTAATCCTAAATCGGTTTCAGTGGGCCATGCAATCAAGTCCCTTTGGACAAAAACTTCTCGCATGTGTGGCATCACATTGTCTTCAAGTTCTACAGTATCATCATCAAATTCAATAAGCATACTACAAGCTTCCTCTTTTTTCATATATTTCATTTCTTTCAACACCCTAAGATCATATATTTCACTGGCTCCCAAGTATTTTGGAGGATCAACATTAGGCTGAACATGAATAACATATGGTGCTAAAGCTACACCATTATCTACCATTTCCTGGAGGGCTTTTAAAACATGCTTGTATGCCATGAAATATGCTCTTGATTCCACCATGACAAATTTCTTGGAGAAGTCCAAATCTTCAATATCAGTTTCAAAATGCACTCCAATAGTGCCCTCTTTCCTGTAAAGTTCTGCATCTCTTTCAGCAACAGATGCAAAGGTCAAGGTTTGAAAGTTATCACAGCTAAAACATAAAAGGTTCCCATAAAGAAGCCTCTTAGAATTTTCTATTGATTTGATATGCTTGGGAAGATTCAGCTTTACCAAATGCATCATCTTCCTATTACTGAATTTGGTCCCATCAATTATTACATTTCTATACACTCTAATATCTTTAAATCTTGATTTTCCATCTCCCCTAAAATCTAATATGCCAGTTCTCAGAGGCTTGACAAAATCTTCTCTCAGCAGTCTAAACTGAACATCTAAATAATGCTTTTCATCATTATATTTTCCTTCAACAATATTTTTCCTAAGGAAAGGTCTGTTACAATTCACTAAATCATGCTTGGTTGGAAGCACAGATATTAATCTGAAATCCTCAGGAGGTTCCATGCCTTCCATTTCTCCTTGCCCTTTGCCTCTTTCCCTATGTCCATGTTTTCTATCTTTCTCCCACTTCTGAGTGGCCTCTGTTAACATATCTTGTAGTCCCTCATACTTGGTAATTAGCTCTTGAGAAACAAAAGCCTGCTGCTTCAAATGTAATAACACTGCAATGCATGTATCAACTATATTCGGGACTTTATCAATAGCTACATTTGTCAATGCCTGGGAATAAGCAGTTAGAAATGTAAGTAAATGAGTGAAAAACTCTTTTGCTTCGTCAAGATACTTTCTTTTCACAGTCATTGCAAATGAACACAGCTTATCCATAAATCTTGGCTCACAAGTCCTTGTGAAAAGTTCATACAGAGACTCTCTGTTAGATTTTGTATTTGTGGCGTAAGCAAGAACCTTTATCAAGAGGAAGAATTTACCATCGTTGACATTTTCATCTTTAAGCAACAAATCATACCCAGAGTGTTCCCTAAGTAACTCTAAAGCTACTGCATCAGGAGGACATGTATGAAGACGTTCTAGCTCCTTGAAACCCATGGGGAACTCCCTCTGTCTTTTCTGTCCTCTCTTATGGTAATAGCCCCTGCCACTCATACCTCTGGATGCTTGATTTTTGAAAGGGGACCAAGTTTCATCATTCCCGCTAAAACTTTCTGAAGCTATATTTTCTCCTTTTCCTACATCTCTGTATTGTTGTTTATTGAAAGGAGGGGCAGTTCTACCACCTCTGTCATGATGACCGTCAAAAGAGGAGCCATCACCAATTTCTTGAGAGATTAGTGAATCATAACTTCTTGCTCCCCTTCTATCTCTAGGACTGACACTTCTCCAGTTCCCTCTTGCTGAACCTCTGTAGGCCACTCGTCCCTGGCCCCGACCTTGCCCTCTGTGCATGGGTGAATATTCCCGTGAAGTTGAACTTGGAGAATATGATCTACAACCTCCAGTGCCATCTCGCCAAGACTGACTCATTCCACTAGGGGAAGAAAAAGAAAATTTTCACATGAAGTAAAAGACAACCTATAATTCTATACTACTACATGAAATAAGTTAAAGAAAGACCCACTAACAATACAAAACCAGCTCAAGTTTGACCGAGTGTCAGACCAGGTTGTATAAAATGTGCTTACACGAAGGAAATGTTCCAAAGTCTAAATGAGGGAGATACTAAAAATGAATGAGTTGGACAAGTAATTGTTTATTTGTTAAAAATTAAGTTATAACAGAAAACCTAGAATTATAAGAACATAACATCACCGTACCAAGAATACCTGGGAACTTATGATAAAATTTTAAGTGAAAAAGAAAACACATGAGCAAGGTTGGGTTTACAACAAGCACTGCATGTAAAGTTCAGTAACTGTTTAAAATTAAAGAGAAAAGGCTGTGTGGTGTAGAGTACATGGCTCTATGGAGGAAAAAAAAAAAAAAAAAAAAAAAAAAAAAAAGGGTGCTGACAACTAGTTGGATGAAGCAGTTTGATATAAAAATTTCACATTTTTAAATTCAAAATTTTTAAAGCAATATGACAAATTTTAAAGTAATTTGTATTTTTCCTAACCATTCACACCTGAGGTCCTTTACATAAGGCATTACTTTCAGCGAAGCTGGAACGGCTGTTCAACTTTCGAACATGGTGGTTAGGCAATTAAATACAGTCTGCCAGGTGGGAGTCCCACCTGCCTGGATGTGAACATTCCGATTTGCCTTGCAGCCCAGGTATCAGATTGAGTGGTGGCATGAAGTGGGTATAAAACTGTAAAAGACCTCAGGTTTGTATAGTTAGGAAAAATAGTTAGGAAAAATTGCATTTTTAAGTGAATGCGTGAAGCTGGGCGGTTGGTACCGTGGGTTTCCTACTGATACCAACCATCTTCCTGGCTGGTAGTAACACCAACACATGCCTTGCAAGTCTTTAGCAGCCAGTTCAGCTTCGCCAAAGTATTCCCAATGTAAGTAAAGGACCAAGGGTTTGTATTTGTGTAGGAACAAATATGAATTACTTTAAAATTTGTCATTTGTTCCTACAGAATATACAAACCCTTGGTCCTTTACATAAGGAAGACTTGCTTATTGGTGGGAGGAATCTCGCGAGTCTCTAAACTGACTGGAGTTCGCCGTACCTGGGTCTCTCTTCCTGGTCGATAGAGCAAGGAAAAGCACTGTGCCTCTGACATACTGAATGGAATGTAAGAACTGCAAGATCAATTTTCAGACTTCTGGGCCTTTTCAAATGAGTGTGAAAATTGTAACCTCAAACAAAAATGGGCTAGGATGAATCTTAAGAGTCGGTGACAGTACGGCAAATATAAGCATTGGGTTGTGACTTATTGTCAGGGTCTCCCTCCACTTGCTAGAGGAAGGAGCGGGATTGCTTCTATAAATCTAAGATAGAAAAATAAAATAGAAGCTTGATGTGCAAACTTACCTGCATCAGCCACCAGTTCCATACCCCGCCTTCAGTACCTGAGGAACCAACAGATTCTTACGGAATGTGAGGAATGGACCAATGCCTCTGACTTTGCGAGCTTTCGGGTGAAATGTACCGGTGTCATCATCCACGAAGCCAGAAAGAAATTGTGTTCTCGGACACTTTTTGGACGAGCCAGTACTAACACAGAGTCGTTGACTCTCAGGCCAGACCTGTCGTCCTCTCAAGATAGCACCGCAGCACTCTAACAGGCCAAAGTAGCATCTCGTCTGGATCATTATAAACAAAGTCCTCTTGCGAGGGGATCATGAAGGACTCGAACCTGGCATCAGGGACTGACAGGTTCTGAGATTTTGAGACTAAATCCGGGATGAAATCGAGCATAACTGATCACCATCCCCTTGAGTCTTTAGCACTGAAGGAAAGTCCATGAAGTTTACTTACTCTCTTTGCCGGCGCCAGGGTAAGCAGAATGACGGTCTTGAGGGTCAGATCCCTACCTGATGACTCTCGTAAAGGCTTGTATGGTGCAAGAGTCAGGCTTCTCAAAACGAGAGAGACGTTCCACTTAGTGGGCCTGAGGTCCCTGGGAGGGCAAGACCTTTTGAAACTTCTCATCAGCAGCAAAATCTCAAAAGAGATGTCTACTCCCTTCAGGTACAAGACCAGGCTGAGCGCAACCCTACAGCCTTTTACAGCTGTAATGGAGAGAAGCTTCTCTCGGTGAAGGAAGACGAGGAAGTCAGTGACCTGCTGAATAGTGGCTCTGACTGGAGAGAGACCCTGTCTACAACACCAACCACAGAAGGCAGCCCACTTCCTCCTGGTGCACTGCTGCAGAGGAGTCAAGAGGTATCCAGACATCTCTGTTGTTCCGCGATGAGAAAAGCCTCTCACTCGCAAGGGATGCTGGACAGTCTCCAGCCGTGAAGACATGGACTGCACCGCCTGATGGTACTGCTCTACGTGTTGTTGACACAGAATGTTGTGCCTTGGGGGAATCTCTCTCGGTGCCTCGGGTAGCAGAGCTAGCAGGCCGGGATACCAAAAGGCCTGTGGCCACTTGGGAGCCACCAGAATCATCTTGAGATTCAGTGATCAACATCCTGTTGATCACCTTGCAAAACAGCCAAAACAGAGGGAAGGCCTAGATGTCAAGGTTGTCCCCCAGTTGTTGGATTGCATACTCTGCAGAGACCCATGGGTCTGGCACGATGGGGCAGAAGACTTGCAGTTTTCTGTTGTGCTGGGTGGCGAACATATCGACGGCCAGAGGCCCCCATGGCTCGAACAACCTCTCCGCAATGTTTGAGAGAAGGGACCGTTCTGTCCCTATCACTTGATTCTGGCAGCTGACCTTTCTGCCACTTTATTCCCCTTGCCCAGAATGTACCTGGCTGACAGCTCTATCAAGTGAGCTACTGCCAACTCATGCCCCTGCATTGTCAACTAATGCAGCAGTAGGGATACCAGACATTCCCCCTGCTCATTGGCATGCCACTACTGTGGTGTTGTCGCTCATCAGCACCACAGAGTGTCCCATCACTCAATCTTGAAACTCTTGGAGGGCCAGGAAGCCTGCCTTGAGTTCCAGGATGTTAATGTGAAGGTGCTTGTCGTCTCGATTCCACGACCCCAGAGCCAGCAACTCCTCCAGGTCTATGGCCCATCCCTCAATCGACGCATCTGAGAACAGAAGCATGTCCATCCACCAGTGTAAGTCCTGTCTCACTTCTTCTGATAGAGGAATTAGAAAGGACTGAGGATCTTGAAACTGGGACCAGAACTCCTTCATTTTCTACTGGAGAGAATGAAGGTAAGGCGGCCACGAGGGAGCAGCTTCTACAAGGATGACAGGTGACTGAGGATGACTTGCCACTGACAAGCTGGCTGCTCCCATCGAGACAGGAACAGCTGTGTTACCTTCCTGAACCTGCTGATATGAGATTCCGTGGGAAAGACTTGCTACTACTGTCTATCAGCATACCTAGCATACTCTTCTTCAGCATTGCTTGCACCTCTTCCCTGAGTGCGAGATCTTTCAGTGAGCCAAGATTGTAGGTAACGTGGCGGACAGGGTTGTTGGTAAGGGGTGGCTCAGACTCGATGGGATAGATAGCCTTCCCGAAGACGTCTACTACCCAGGTCTCGGCTCCATGTCGCTGCCATGTTGCCCAATGGCTCAACAGGCAACCCCACCCCCCTTGAAACCAATGGCAGCAGCTGGAGGGGAATGCTGCCCCTAGCATCCTCCCTTCCGAGCCAGGCTGGCCACGGGAACATGGCCGGGGATTGGGGGGAGTCGAGTGAGCGGCTGGCTGGCGATGTGGTAGGCTAACTTTGGGTTTGTAAAATGAAAGAGGATTTGTGTGAATTGATTGTTTTGTTCTGGAAGGAGAGAAGGGCTTTTGTGTAGAAAAAGACTGCATGAATAAAGTCCAAAGTAATTTCTGCCCTCAGCTTGGATGTCATAGCTGAATAAACTCTCTAGTGATCCCCAAAATTGTGTGTTGACATTCGTGGTTATCTTGGATTATTCTAAGATGATGTGCTGAGAAAGATAAGGAACTTGAATCGGATATATGCCAGAGTTGGATTATTTGTTGATAATATTTTGACTATTGATAGTATTAAGTTAGGCTAAGTTAAATATAGGAGGATTGTTTTGGTAAACTTTAGTGGTAAGTAGGAAATAGGTTAAGTATTGAAAGATGATGACTGCTAAACTTTGGCAAATGTAAATAAAATTAGAATAAGGTTCTGTTTGAAGGTCTATAGGCCACTGTAATAGTAAGGTTAATAAATAGGTTAAGGAAAGCTAGAGTTTCATTTAATAACCTTCAAATCTGTTCCCATCATCCTGCACCAATTGTGTCAAATGGAAAGCCACTACAGTGAGAACTTGCGCTGTCCTCTGGACGCGCCCCAGTCTTCTTCGAGGCCGAAACCTCTCGGGACGACTGAGCAGGGACCTTTTCTCTGCCTCACCAGGTGTCTGAACCCAAGGGACTGATGCACCTTCCTGGGAGCCTGGCTTGTTGAAGAAGTGCCAGCAAGAAGAGTCGGAGCACCTGCATGCCCGGACTTTTTATCCCGTCCTGTGCCTAAGTCAGTACGGAGAGAGGTTTCTCTGATACCAGACTGGGGTACTCGGGTCTCCTTAGAGACCTGGGTACTCTGCACGGCTCGTGAATGAGTGTCCACCACAGACCAGCTGGCCTTAGAAGCAGCTTCTTCGGCGCAGCAGGGGGAGTAATGGTTAGCACGCCCTAGGCTCCCGATACGACTGAACCTGGGGTCAACGCATCGGTTCCCTGGCCCATGGACGGGAAGAGCCAATGAGAGATCCCACTGCCCTCCCTGTGGAAGGAGATAGTCCCTTAGATCTTAAGAGGGGGAAGAGGCAGGCTTCTTTTTCTCCTTCGGCTGGCAAGCCTCAGAAGAAGAAGAGGAAGAAGAGGTAGCAGATGACAAGGACGACGACGAAGAAGACGACGACACCCTCCTAGACCTCTTCTTCGACTTCTTGTTTGTCATCTTCTTCAGGAAGGTGGTCAGGTCCCCCATCCACAAGGGAGCAACAAAAGACAAGGGCGCAGCCAGGGGGGGTCAGGTAAGTGGGTGCAACCTGAGGTAGTGGTCATGTTGGTGATCAGGCCAGCAGCTACTGGGGCAGGTGGAGCAACGTGGGAGCCAGGAAAGCCAGTAGACAGTGCGTGGGTCGAAGGCACGGGTGGCAAGGGTGGAAACCAGGCTGGGCTGAGTGTCAGGGTAAACAGGAGCCAGAACAGGGGTCGGTAGCGAGCATGGGTTGGGAACAGGAGCAGGCATGAAGATACATAGCACCAATGAAGTCACCATCCTTGAGGGGCCAGGCAGGGATAATGGGGCCTGGAAACCAGGAGGCAGCGGCACGGAATGGAGCGTGGCAGGAGCGGCCAAGGGTCGAGGAGAGGCCCAAAGAGGATGTCCTGAACGTCCACTCCCCTGCGGCCTTCCACACCTGATGAAACGTATGAGGAAGGGGAGGGGGAGTCCACACACAAGGGAGAGGCAGCAAGAAAGAGAAACTTGCTGGGAGGGAGAAACGATCCCAATGGGTCAGCCACCAAGGGAGTTGTCGGGGGTGTGTAACCCCCGGACGACACCTTGGCAGGCTTCCTACGGTATTGTCTCCTCCCCTCAAACTTCGCCCACTGCTCGGCAGGAACACCACTTGGCACAAGGAGAAGTGTGTGAACACACGTCCTCTGCAGGTGGGTCAGAGGGCATGTGGGTCCATATCCATGCTAGAGTAAAAAGTGTTACATTTCTTTCCTCCCAAGCCAGGAGACACATGCTGGGGGTAGGAGGGCTTAAGAGGTTTATCCACATTCATGATGATGAAGACAAGAAAAAACAAGAAAATCCTGCTAGGAAAAACAGCTCAAAGGCACTCAGGGCAGAGAGCAAGAAAACATGTCAGCAGCGCATGACAGCCGAAAGCAAATTGGAATGTTTACATCTGCGCAGGCAGTAACCCCACCTCCCAGACGGTACTTAACTGTCTAACCACCTTGTTCAAAAGTTCAACAGCCATTTCCAGCTGTGATGAAAATAACTCCTAATGTAAAGGACCAATGGTTTGTATATTGTGTTGGAAAATTCAATAACTAGCAACCAAAAAACTGTATAGAAAGTTAATTTACAAGGAAATAGCAGTCGTGGAGTTAATACTTAGTTTTAACAGGGACAATACTAACCTAACGTACCTTAACCTAAACTAACCTAGTAGGCCGTATTACTTAGCTGGGGGGACCACACCCTGGACCCTGTCCCCCAGTGAAGGAAATATCACAATTTTTTAAAGTAAATTGTATTTTTCCTAACTAAATTAAACCTGAGGTCCTTAACATTAGGAATTACTTTCAGCGCAGCTGGAAACGGCCGTTGAACTTTTCAACAAGGTGGTTAGGCAGTTAACTACCGTCCAGGTGGCGGGAGTAAACCCGCCCGGATGTAAACATTCTAATTTGCCTTTCGGTCCAGGTTTCAGATTGAGGGGTGGCATGAGGTGGGCATGAAATGTAATGTAAAGGGCATCAGGTTTAGTTAGGAAAAATGCAATTTACTTTTAAAAATTGTGATTTGTTCCGACACAATATACAAACCATTGATCCTTGACATTAGGAAGACTCACTGGTTGGAGGGAGGAATCTGAGTAAGTTTCTATGAACTGACTATAGTTCACTACACCTTGTCTTCCCTTCCTGGTCAATAGAGCGAAGAAGGGAAAACTGCCTCTGACAAAATGATCGGGTTGTAAGAAACCCAAGGTCAATTGTCAGACTTCTGGGTCCCTTTGCATGAAAGAGGAACCATCAGTTCATGCAAAGTAGGCTAGGAATAACTTGGAATCGGATGCCTTTAAGGCAACCACAAGCATTGGGTTTGTCTTACTGTCATGGTCTCCTTCCCCCGCCCCTTGCAAGGGGAAGGAGTGGGGTTGCTTCTATAAACCTGAACAGAAAATAGAACGGGAGCTCCCGTTGGGTGCTTACCTGCATCGACCGCCAGATCCAGCATGTAACAGCACGACCGCTCTCCGCCCGTGGGAAGAGAGCCAGGATGGGGAGAAAGAAGAGAGGCCAGTCACTCCACATTCTCCCAATCACAACCGTACATCTTAGGCGAGATGCAACCTGTCCTGTTAGAGGAGCTAGGTAAGCTACACAGCTTGTTGAGCAGCCACCACAGGACCCAAGGAAAAAGTATCCAAGGACTTGTGAGCAACATCCCAGAGGTAGGAGGTGAAGGTGGTCTGTTGGGACCACACACCTGCCTTCAGCACCTGCAGAACATACATTCTTCTGGAATGCGAGGGACGGACCAATGCTGTGGACTTCGTGAGCTCTCAGACAAGGCGTACCAGTGTCGTCTTCTCCAGCTGCAACAGGGGCAGGCATAGTTATGTAAGGCACCGACTACGTCACCACGTGCGAGGGGCCAGGAACCCAGGAAGCAGCGGCACTGAGTGGAATGTGGCAGGAGTGGTCAAAACCTGGGTGTCGAGGTGCGAAGCCATTGTCACAGGCAGCTTGCTAAAAGAAGACAAGGTGACAGTCATGGTAGTGGAAGTGGTGGCTGTGTGAGTCGTCACTGGAGCGCCAGACAAGTGTGACACCAGGCCCTCCAGTGACGGCACGCCAGGAACACCCAGATGCAGCCAGGCAGATGTCAGATCATGTACCTGGCCAACAGAAGCGTCAGAAACCTGAGGATAAAGTCGGGTCAAAAAGGGAAGCCTCTACTCACTCTGGGGGATGAAATTCACCCCCGGAGCAAAGAGAAGCCCCAGAGAGGATGTCCTGAGCAACCGCTCCCCTGAGGCCTTCCAAACCCGATGAAGCAAATGAGGAAGTGGAGGGGGAGTCCTCATCCGAAGGAGAGGCAGCAAGAAGAGGAAGCTTGGTGGGATCAGCCACCACAGGAGTCGTTGGGGGCGTGTTATCCTCGGACAATTCCTTGGCGGGTTTCCTACGGTAGCGTCTCCTCCCCTCAAACTTCCTCCATTGCTCAGGAGACCAGGAACAACACTTGCTACAGGGCGAAGCGCGAACACACACACGTGCCCTGCAAATGCAGCAGAGGGCATGTGGGTCCGTGTCAATGCTAGATCTAAAGGTATGACATTCCTTGCCTCCTACCCCAGGCCACACACGCTGGGATAGGAGGGATTAAAGGGCTTATTAACATTCATACTGAGAAAAAAAAGGAAATTTCCCACGGGGAAAAAGCTCAACAGTTGGGCAGACAGCGAGAGAAACAAGTTCCGCAGTCTACGACGGCTAAAAGCAAATTGGAGTGTTTACATCCGGGCAGGCAGTACTCCCACCTCCCGGATGGTAGTTAAAAGCCTAACCACCTTGTTCAACAGTTAAACAGCCGTTTCCAGCCTACGCTGAAAGTAATTCCTAATGTAAAGGACAGACGGTTTGTATATCGTGTCGGAACAAATACAATTTACTTTCAAAAATTGTGATTTGCTCCGACACGATGTACAAACCGTTGGTCCTTTACATTAAGAAGACTCACTGGTTAGAGAGGTATCTGAGTGAGTCTCTTGAACTGACTGGAGTTCTGCACACGTGGGCTACTCCTCCTGGTCGAGAGAGCGAGGAGGAGTACCGTGCCTTTGACATATTGATCGGAGTGTAGGAACTGCAAGATCAAATGTAAGATACTGGACCTTTTCGCATGAGGAAAAGTAACTCATATGAAATAGGATGGAAGATTCTAGAATTGGAAGCAGTACAGAAAACCCGAGATAGGGTTTCCCTTATTGCCAGTCTCTCCATCCTCTCCTTGCTAGAGGAAGGAGCGAAATTGCTTCTGTGATTCCAGAAGAAAAATAGAACGGGTGCCCGACGTGTAGTCTTACCATATCAGACACCAGGTATAGCAAGTATTGGCTCTTACTGCATCAGACGCCAGATCCAGAGAGTACTGGTTCCAATCCTATTCTCATCCCGAAGGAGGAGAAGTAGGAGGACAGGGAAGGTGGAGGAAGAGAGGCCAATCACTCTCGGTATCCTTCTCACTTCCAGAACCAATACCTTAGGTGAGATGCTACAAGTCCTCTTGAAGGACCCAGGTAAGAAAACGCAACTTGTTGAGCAACCACCACAGGGCCAAGGAAAAAAAGTTCCAAGGGCCTGTGGGCAAGACCACGAGAAGACAAGAGCGTGGTCTGTGAGACCACGTCTTCTTCCAGACCAACAGAAACTTCTGGAATGCAAGGGATGGACCAAGCCATTGACTTCGTGAGCTCTTGGTATTGTCATTGCCAGCTGCCAAGTAAATCCTTCAATCTCTCCATGAAGCCAGTAGAAAGAAGAGTCCTTAGACAATTCTTCCTTGGGAGAGATAGTACCAGCAAAAATGTCGACGATATCCAGGTTAGGAATGTCGAGTCTTTTTGTGAAGTATGTAGTGTCTTTTTGGAAAGTACCACGGCTCCCTAATAGGACAAAGTAACGAATGATCTGGATCATCGAAACCAGCTCCCTAATAAGACAAAGTAACGACTGATCTGGATCATCGAAACAAAGTCCAAAGAGGAGGGGAACAAGAAGGACTTGAACCTGACAATAGATGCCGATGGATTCGGAGTCCACTTATGACATACGAGAAGGAGTCGAGGTATTGATCTCCTTCACCTGGTCTTCCATCTTCTACGCCAAGGATGGAGGGAGATGAGAGATGGTCCTAAGAGGGCACATCTCTATCCAACCATTCTCGTTAGGGCACATGAAGAGCACGGGACAGGAAGCCCAAGCGAGAGTCACATGCCACCCAAGGAACAGTTCCCTGGGACAGCAAGACCGAAGAAGCTTCTCATCCGTAGCTAAATTTCGAGTCGACAGAGGGGAAAAAGGCTATTTCAGAGAGAAGACTAGGTCGCAAGGGCCTACGTTCTAAATGAAAGGGAAAGAAGCAACCCTTGGTGGAGAAGACGATGAAGTCCAGACTTGAAGAATGACTCTGACCTGAGAAGTTCCGTCAACGACACCCACCAGCGAAGACAGATCCAGTCCCTAGGACAGTGTTGCAGACGACTTCAAGAGATATCTAGCTATATCTGTTGCCGCTCAGCGAGAAAGCCTATGCTTGCAAGGAAAGCTGGAAGGTCTCCCAGTCCTGAACACACAGGGATGTACTGCCTGAAGAGCCGCTTCTTGTGTAGCTGCTACAGGAGGTTGGGTCAAGCAGAACTCTTCTCGATGCCTCGGAAGCAGAGCTATCAGGTCGGGTGAAAGGCAAAGTCTTCCAGCATTTGTCTGTAACTCGGGTTGAGAAATGCTTGTGAACCCCTAGGGAAACAGACAAATACAGAGGGAAAACCATAGATATTGATTTTTCCCAAAAAGACTGCATGCCTCACCGTAGCGGGCCCTGGGTATGGTTCGAAGGAGTGAGAAAAACTACCGACTTTGTTGTGCAGGGGGGCAACAGAAAGACGGTAGGGATCTCTCAGTCAAGCAGTCTCTTCGTGAATCTTCGTGAAAAGAATGAACAGCACGTTCTGTCCTAATCACTCAAACCCAAGGCCAAGCTCGTCCATCAATACATCCCCACCAGGAATGCATCTGGCTAATTGAGCTGTCAAGTGTGCTATAGAACACTCGAGTACCTGCAAATGTCAACAGATTAAACAGGAGGGAAAAATGATTCCCTCATTTGTTGACATATGCCACTATTGGGTGTTGCAAAACTCACCCTGAATTCTTGGAAGGCCATAAGGCTGCCTTGAATCCAGGATGTTGGCGAGAAGGTACTAATCGTCTCAGTCACACACCTTCAAGACAAAGTCTTACAAGTGTGTGCCTATTCCTCGAACGGTGAATCCGGAAGTAGACACACTATGTGAGGGGAATATGCAAGCATATTCAAAGGTTCTTTCAATCAAGCATTAGTCTAACTCTTTCCTCATACTTCGAAGAGGAAAGAAGGACGGAGGAATGGAAGCAGATCTCCGTTCTCCACCATGGGGAAGCTCTACAAGATGACAGGATACCGAGACGATTAGCTCTAGCTGGGCTGGCTTTCCAGACTCGGTAGCATGGGAGAGGAAGCAGGATGGGAGTTCGATGAAAAGAATTGCCAAGACCCAAGAGAAATAGAGGGAATCCATTCCCAGGTCTTGGCAATGTCGCTGCCAGCTCCAGAGACTCGATAAGTATCATTTCATCCAGGCATCAACAGTAGGAGAACTTCTTCCCGGTCGATACTCTCTCTCTCTTCCCTTCTTCCCTCCTCCCTATGGAAAAGAGGGTGGAAAGAGACGCAGTTATGCATACTTTCCTAGAAGGGAAGAAGAGGGCTATGTGTTCCATGATCTTCTTCTGAAGCCTGGGACTTCTTAGGAGTTGAGGGGGGGGCTGGCTTGAACTCAAGGTCGAGTCGAGATGACTAAGACCCCACGGTCTGGGCCATTGTCCAAAGGACAATGCAGTGCCCTAAGTAAGTAAGTATAGCTTAGTTTTACCAGACCACTGAGCTGATTAACAGCTCTCCTAGGGCTGGCCCGAAGGATTACACTTATTTTACGTGGCTAAGAACCAATTGGTTACTTAGCAACAGGACCTACAGCTTATTGTGGATTCCGAACCACATTATAGCGAGAAATTAATTTCTATCACCAGAAATAAATTCCTCTAACTCTTCATCAGCCGGCGGCGGGAATCGAACTCCGGCCCATCGAATGACGGTCTGAAGCTCAACCAACTCGGCCAACAAAGGGCTAATGCAGTGCCCTGGTACGAACCTTGATTATCAAGGTATCTGACAAATCTTTAGGAGAAAGGCAGAACCAAGTAAAGGTTCGTTCTTAAGGGTCAAGCCAACTTGGGACTTTCGAAACCGATCTGAATTGGGACAAAGTCTTCTTCTTAGCACCAGATGTGCCCACAGAACTGCAATTGGCAAGACCCTCCAAGGCAAGAAGAATCCGTACTTTGTCGAGGCAGGGGAGAAGCTTGGTGTCTCGACCTGAATGAACTCCTTGTCCGAAGAAAAGAATTCACCTGGTCACAAATGCTCTCGAAAGCAAGGACCATGGTGGCCCCCTGACACTCTCAGCCCCTCAGGAACTACAAGGGTTGCGAGTGATGAAGATTATTCACTGGGGGAGCCGCGGTCCTGTCCCAGGAATCCTCGCCCTGACGAATTGGCGCAACTTGATGACCCTCGCCGCTTCCAAAGCGTGAAACTCCTGTACCTCTCTCCTTGGAGGGAGACCTTGACAGATCCCAAGAAACCCTCCTTGGCTACCTGGTTGTACTACGAGACAATTGGGGGACCAACAACAAAAGCACGCCAGGCAGCTGAACTACCAAGAAAAATTCGTGGGAGCTCTCTCTCTCAGTCTCGCGCCTCTTGGAACAACCGAGAGGAAAAGAGAACAGGTGAGGAGAAAGAGTACCCCTACCTGTCCTGCCAGTAGGACCAGCAGGGGAGGCGGACCGTGAGTGATAATCAACCAAGGAAGATTACTGCCACACAGGGGAAGAAGAGCGTTTGTGCTGTGGCAAAGCGCTTTCCGAGCTGCACCGAACCGAGCCAATCGCTCGAACACGATCCAGGGGTGGTATGCGGTGGACTGGGAGGCAGGCAGGTCGAGCCGAGCCAGTCTCGCAAGCACGAGCAGGGGCTGGGAAGGGGCGAGCAAGCCAAGCAGATCACGCAAGCACAATTGGAACTGGACAGGGCGGATATCATCTGCTGTGAACTATTACTAGTTTCCCGAACTCTAAACTCCTTCGAGACCAAGGCCCCACAAGAAGAGGGTTCAAGGGGGAATTCTGTGTCTGCTATCCTGCATGCTCGAACTCTAAGGTTCAAGACACGAGGATGAATCCTGGCCAAGCAACCGAAACAGCTGGCGTCTCGCACCCAGACACCTGGCGTTTCGGCACTTTCTCTCGTCCTGTGTCTCTCGTCAGGAGAGAGCTCGTGATTCATAGGATTTGAGTGACCCACAAGACTCCCAAAAATCAGGAGCAGCTGCTTTCGGTTTCCTAAGAGATCAAAAAGAGCCAGGCACACAATCTCAGACGCAACTTCTAAGACTGGCAATAAGGGTGCGGCCTTGAGAAAGTAATCTCTTTCCTGCTTCATATGATGTTCGAACCGATAAGATTGAAACACCAGACTGGGAACCAGACCGAGTATGGTAAGCAGGCGGGGAGTACTCTCCAGACCAGATCGGGATACTCAATATTCCACTGAATCTTAAGCACTCGGAGCGGTTCGCAAACAAGCGCCCAAAGCAACCCCCGTCTTAGAGGCAGAACCTCTAGGACAGGGAACGTGATCACAAACCGAGGTCTGCGTGCCCACAGCTCCTGAAACACAAAACCCAGGGGTATGCGAATCAGTTTCCTAATGCAAAGGCTGGGAAGAGCCAACAAGAGACCAACTGCCTCCTCGGAAGGAGGCAGTCCCTAGACATCCAAGGGCACCAAGGGGAAAGAAGCAACCTTCCTCTCTTTCAGCCGACGGAGGTCTGTCCGGTTCCCGGGACCCCCTCAAACCTCGAGAGAGAAAGGGAAGAGGCAGCAGAAAATGAAATCGAAGATAAGCTGAAGAAGATATTGGCTGCTTCCACAGGGTGACTCCCTTCACCTTCACTCCGACATCTTCTACAGAACGGTGGACACAAAACATCATAACCTCCAGGGCAGCTGGGCAGGAACACAACAGAAGCAGCCCAAGGCACGACCACCAGGGGAAACAGCAGGCATGATCAGGATAGCCGATGCAGGAGCTACAGAAGCAGTTCAGAAAGCAGGAGCCACTGCCACAGCCATGAACGTCGCTTCCACAGGGTGACTTCCTTTACCTTCACTCCCACATCTTCTACAGGATGGCGGGCCTCAGCTAGGTAGGAACGCAATGGAAGCCGCCCAGGACACCACCACCAGGAGAAGCAGCAGGCACGATCAGGTTAGCCGATGCAGGAGCTATAAAAGCGGTTTGGAAGGCAGAAGCCACAGCAATGGCCAGGAACATCACATGAACGTCACCAGCAGCGACAGGATCGATCAGGATGGCTGCGGCAGGGGACCAGGAAGAGCCGCCCACAGACTGTCATCGTGTTAACAGAAGCATAACACAGGAAACAGCACAAGCAGATGGACCACAGATACGCCAGAGGCAGTCAGTGCCACAGCATACATGAAGGCCAGCAATGACAGCAATCGATCTACATGGGAGGGAACAGAGTCGGAACGATCCCGATGTGGAACTATACCAATCCAACCAGGTACTGTGGTCAATCCCGAAGCAATACTAAATGAACGTCAGGACTCCTTCATGCAAGATATCCCCTGAGATATCCAGCCAACTACTGCTGTGCCTGTGATGCTCACTGTCAACCTGAAAGAAAAAGCTAAGATGATTAGTAGAGGAAGACTCCTCTCACTATGAGGGGCTGTCCTACGCAGCGAGAGGAGGCCCCTTAGAAGCGGTTGCCCGACCACCAGCGGCGCTCTACACCCCTCACGGTCTTTGCCCGACGAGCAAGCAAAGAGGGCAAAGGAGAGAGATCTCTACTGAAGGAGAGAAAGGAAGAACTTACAGGAAGAGAGAAGAAAGGAGGGGAACCCATCAAGGGTGCCGTGGAAGCGGAACTTACCGACAAAGCCCACAACCTCCCCCCCCCCCAAAACAACTCTCTATAGCGCAGGCAGCGAAAATAACACTCAGCACAAGAAGGAAGGAAGTAGTTATGCCCTCGTACATAGAGGGCGGGAGCCCAATAAAGGAAGAGAACTCTTACGTTCCAATCAATGTACGGGAGTGAAGATATTACGTCCCAACTAATATCTCCAAACGCACAGGGGAACGCCTTCAGTATCTACATAAAGGGCTACTGGAAGAGAAGCATTACCACTTGGTTATGCCCTTCTAAATACGCCCTTGGCCATCAAAATCAAGACACAGACGCAGGGGAACAACGGCTTAAGCAAGGTTATCACAAATCATGGGGTTTGTATTAATGAATATCAAACACACGTAATATATACACAAAAATAAATTAAGATCCCACCGCGATAATAGAGAGCTTAAAGACAGTCAGGCAAAGATATCCAAAACCAAACTGGGATATTTACAACCGGGCAGGTGGGTATTCCTGCCTACCTGGAAGTAGTTACTGCCTAACTACCTTGCTCAAGAGTTTAATGGCCGTTTCCAGCCTACGCTGAAAGTAATTCCAGTAATTCTATATAGTAGCTCCGCGCCTGTTTTTACCTTGGAAACTGGCTTTTTCTCCACTTTTACAGCTTCTGACAAAGGAGGTGAGTTTGTTTGTTGGCGGCCAAGTGTCATTTGCCCCCTAACTCTATCCAACAGTAAAGGGGGACTGTGGGAATCTGGGGTTCTGGAGAGAGAGGTGAGGCCTTCCGGACTCAAGGTCTAGTTGTGCTTAAACACACCCCTGGCTCCTCCCCCAAAAAGGCGGTACAAGCCACTAAACTCTGCCTCTTAGGAGGAGTCACGAGGTGAAGTGCAAGTTGACACCTAACAGCTGTTAACATTTTGAAGTTGACACTGGACAGCAGCAGACCTGCTCTACCGCCTCCCACCCTGCTAATTTATTAGTTCAGGATTTCATTCTCGCACTAATAGTGCTCCTTTTTGCATCTGGAAGATGGCTAAGAAAATAGTAACGATTACGGAGGTGCATAGCTTTAGTTAAAATGACGAGAATAGTTTTTATCTCGCCGAGACTGATTTACATCTACCGGCCTAACTTAGGCGAGCCAAGTTCGCATAACTAGTACTCGTAGGCTAAGCGGGAGTTAGGCTTCCCAAGTAGGTAGCCTATTTCACAAGATATTGACTGGGTGGCCTTTCTGTCAAGCATGTTTAATTCGCCTCTTCAAATTTTCGAGGTTAGATAGTTAAATACAGTGAGTTGAAGATTAAACTGTTATAAATCATTAGCAGATGAACTAGCCTACCTAGCCTATACCAGGATTATAAGTGAGAAGATACTGAAGGTCCTGAACTAACCTGGAGGGCTATCTGAGTCATGAACCCGAATGCCTGACTTCAGCCTTCTAGGTCCGCTGCTGTCCACATTTTACGTAGGTAACTTATCAAAAAATCTGGAAAACATTTACCTTGTGAGCTACAACCAATACAAAGTAGTAAGATTCATTCACCTTTGCAGAAGTGGTTCAGCTGCTAAGAGGAATGTCCTTTCCCCCCAACCTCCAAGCGCTCAAAAAAAGGCTCCAGTTACCAGAGAATGCAAATTTAGAACTTTTCTCATTTCACAATGATGATAACAGTGATTATGAAGACTTCAACCGTCTTACATTTCATAAAACAGTACCCTCTTATATAGCCAGTAATTTCAAAGCCGAACTGTCCGTAGACAGAGATGGAAAAATTTTACTAGATGATTCTCTGATAGCTTTAACTTTTAGTGAAGGTCTCAAAGATAATTCAAATAAGTTTTTAGTTAGTAATCAGAAAACGGAATTTGCAGACATTTTCAAGCTCATTAATTTACCTAAGTTGAATTTCTGGCCAGAAAGGAAAATATTTGAAGATAGTCATAAAAAGAAGTTCTTTTTGATATTGAAAACATTAAAATGAGTATCTCAGCCTTCCAAGGACACGCTGCACTAGAACAGATGGTACACGCCACTAAAATCAATGATTTAAGAGTTTTTGTCTAAAGTAGTCATTGGGCCCCTCAGGAGGAGCATAGACTTGATTCAGAGTTTAATTCGCTCTTTTAGAAGTAGAGCACTACCTAAATTCCTCAAAGAAGAGACTAAAGTGTCATTATCAAATCTAGCATCCAAGAGATTTGGATATTAACAGATGAGCAAAAAACTGACATTGCTTCTTGCTTTCGGAAGGGTCCCCACCCTAGAGGAGGGGCAGGCAGCTTTAGAGGGGGTAGATTTAGCTTTGGGAACAAGTATCATAGAAACAGATATAACCTTTTCAGGGGGAACTTTAATTTCAGGAACAAGTACTACTCATTCAGAAGAGGGAGCAAAAGGAATAACTTTAGGGGGGGAAGAAGTCAAGGTGGCCAGCCAAATAATTCAGGCTCCAGAGATAAGAAATAGTAAAAAGTTTCTCTTTTATACAGATATAAGTGAGCCTTGCTCAGAACCAGTAATCTTTGAGCCTTGCTCAGAACCAGTGATTATGGAGCCTTGCTCCGAACCAGTGAACAAGAAACTTTGCTCCGAACCAGAGATCTTGGAGCCTTGCTCCGAACCAGATTGCTTGGAGCCCTGCTCAGAACCAGTAATACAACATGTTGAATCCTCAAGTACAAAGAAGGTTAAAAGTCGCGGGCCCCCAGTAAGTGAGATAGGTAGGTCTTTGATTAATAGAATTACTAGTTGGAGAAATCTTCCTAATTCTTCATTTGCATGCAAGATCATAAGTAAAGGCGTGAAACTTCCTTTTTTTAACAGATTAAAAGCTCATAGATCATTAAAATGGTTTGGCAAAGAAAGATTTTACTCTTCTAAGAAGAGAGAAATACTTGAAAAAGAATGTAACAGATTATTGAATTTAGGAGTCATAGAACAGATTCCCAGAACTTCCTTTTACTTTTCCAACCATATCTTCTATAAAATTAAGCCAGATGGGACTACAGGCAGTCCCCGGTTTACGACGGTTCCGGCTTACGACGTTCCGAGGTTACGACGCTTTTCAAATATATTCATCAGAAATTATTTCCGGCCTGCGGACGCATGTTCGGGGTTTCCCACGACGCGCGTCGTCGGACGCACATCCGACGGAAGAAATATGGCCCCAAAACGGCAGAATAATCATAATTTGAAGGTTTTTTGATGTAAACTCAATAATAATGCAGTTTACATCGTTTTCAATGCACCCAGAGCATTAAAAGTAAGGTTTTCTTATGATTTTTGACGATTTTCGACGATTTTCCGGCTTACGACGATTTTCAGGTTACGATGCGGCGCAAGAACGGAACCCCCGTCGTAAACCGGGGACCGCCTGTATTTGACTTATATTTGACATGAAAGTGCTTAACACTATGATTAAAAAACCCTCCTTTTCCATGTTAAAACCTAATACGATCTTCCCATACCTCCACTTAAACTCTTGGGCTTGCAAATTAGATTTAAAAGATGCTTACTGGCATATCCCTCTACACTCAAGCAGTCAAAAGTTTTTAACATTTAAATTAGGTAAAAGGAAGTTCAAATGGAAAGTAGTTCCCTTTGGACTAAAGACAGCACCATATATTTTTTCAAAAATTATGTACACAATAATCAAATACATAAGGAAGAAATACAATATTTTGATCTTCAACTACCTAGATGATATTCTAATACTAGCAAATGATTTTCACAAATGCAAATCTCATGTCCTAACAGTAATTAAGATATTACCAAATTTAGGATGGAAAATATCATTCATCAAATCCATTACTGAACCAGTTAAAAAAATTGAATTTTTAGGGATACATTACAACCTAGTAAATAAAACTATGAGACCTGTGCAGGAAAACACAGAGAAATGCATGAATTTGGCCAGAATCTTCTCCAACTTAACAAAGTCTGATTTAAAACTCTATCAAATGTTAATAGGATCACTAAATTTCTGCTCGCATTATACCTTCTATGGCAAATTTGAACTCAAATTTCTGCACAGATTCCATGGATATTTCAATTCAGGTTACAGATCCATTCCTCCTTCGTTCAAAGTTCATTTAAAGCCATTGGAAGAAAACAGCATGTACCAAAGTGTAAACATTCCGAACAAACAAACACAAACAGAGCTGTTTACAGATGCCTCCAACATAGGTTGGGGAGGAGCCTTAACAGAATCGGGTAAAACTCTCTCTACCAATGGATCATGGACAGAAAATGAAAATTTGTTACACATTAATATTAAGGAATTACTAGCATGCATTTACTCGGTAGAACACTTCAAAACCAGATTATCCAACAAAGTGTTAATACATGTAGATTCCAAAGTAACTTGCTGTTGGTTAAGGGGAGCGTTTGACGAAAAAATCGAAAAATCAAAATTTTCTGAGATATTTTATATATGGCATCATACATATCCTGACTATCTTCTCAGAAAGTTTTATTAAAAAATTCGCCATAGTTTAGGAGTTATAAACAAAAACAGTAACCCTATCATAGAAAAAATTACATTTTTCCTATAATGTAATGATAATGTCAGTATATCGGTAGTAATTTCCTTTTAGCTATGAAATAATAATACCTAAATGCGTTATATGGCAACCTTGTGGACCTAGTACGCATCAGCGAAAGCCAGGAATCCGCAGGGCAGGCAGTGACGTCAGACAGTCAGTCAGTAGCAGCTCAGAGCTTGACTAAGTCAGACGTCGCGCTGCCCAACCTGAGCCGTGTTTTGACACACTCTTCATCTAGCTTCATTTAGCGAAGTTATATTACTTTGCAAGTCTATTGTTATATATTTTGGCTTTTCAAGTATGTCATAAAACATCAAACTGTGTAACAGCAAGCAAATAAATACACAGAGAAGCAAAAAATATCGTATATCTCAAAACTAAAGTTATCAACATTCAAACTGCATCTCCTCCATAACGAATGCACCGATCTCAATGAAACAAAAAGCAAACGAAAGCTAAATAAATTGTCTACAAACAAATAGAGAGTTTTTTTCATTTTGTCCCTCAAAAATTTTTGGGGAATTTTGTTCCAAAAAATCAATCGAAGTTTTTTCAAAAACGAAAAATATTCATAAAAAAAAAAAGAAAAATAAAATTGAAAAAAACGCTCCCTTACTTTGTTCTAATATATAATATCTGTCTACCACGTAAATTTGAGCTCTTAGTTTGCAAAAGTTATGGATAAGATGCATTTTGAAAAATTTTTTTTTGGGGTTACCAGCTAATGGGGCGGAAGACGAAAATTATGGTTACAGTCCTTTGCCCTATACAAAAATAAACCCAGGCACAAAATTTTAAACTGATTCATTAAAAACACACGGGAGTTATTAGCGAAAAACGATTTTATCAAACGCTCCTCATATCGTTATAAAACTTTGAAGGCCGATATCTCAAAACTAAAGTTATCAACATTCAAACTGCATTTCCTCCATGACGAATGCACGATCTCAATGAAACAAAAAGCAAATGAAAGCTAAATAAATTGTCTACAAACAAAGAGAGTTTTTTTCATTTTGTCCTCGAAAATTTTTTTGGGAATTTTTTCCAAAAATCAATCGAAGTTTTTTCAAAAAACGAAAAATATTCATTAAAAAAAAAAAAATTAAAAAAAAAAAACGCTCTCTTACTTTGTTCTAATATATAATATCTGTCTACCACGTAAATTTGAGCTCTTAGTTTGCAGAAGTTATGGAGGAGATGCATTTTGAAAAATTTTTGGGGGGGTGGGGTTACCAGCTAATGGGGGACGGAAGACGAAAATTATGGTTACAGTCCTTTGCCCTATACAAAAATAAACCCAGGCACAAAATTTGAAACTGATTCATTAAAAAACACGGGAGTTATTAGCGAAAAACGATTTTATCAAATGCTCCCCTTAAGGAAACAGGGTAGCATTAGGAACAAAACTGCTCAAGATTTAATCAAAAGGTTACTAGATATAATGAATAACCATAACATACAAATCGTACCTAAATGGATTAAAGGAGAAAATAACACCATAGCTGACACACACTCAAGAGATCTAAGTTACATACACCCAGAAACTTGCCTCAGTTATAAACTTTTTAATTTGATATGCTCAGAAATGAACTTTTTCCCTACAATAGACCTTTTCTCAAACGGTTCTAATTCAAAATGCAAAGAATTCTGTTCTTCTCTACCCAACCAGAAAGCTCTTGGCAACAATGCTCTAAACATTAGCTGGAATGGTCCAACTCCTCTTTATGCCTTTCCCCCAGGATACCTATTACATAAAGTAGCCTTCAAGATACATAAAGAATGTTACAATAACATGCTTTTCTGCACCATATCACAGGGAACAGAACCATGGATTCCACTAATGAAATCAGTATCAACGCTACACAAGAACTACAAAGTGAACATAGACGATTGCCAGATAGTTCACAAGGACTCTACCTCACACTCAGCAACACACCAATACAATTTAATCGCCTTCAAAATATAAAGGATCAACTCCCTAGTGTCTTTCCTCCAGAAGTTTGCTCTGAAATAGTAGTCAGTTTGCGGGATAGCTCCAACAAATATTAAAACCTGTTCAACAGCTTCAAATCTTTCATACATCAAAAATATGGAGAAAACAACAAATTTCCCCTCCTAGCAGTCATCTTATTCTTCAATCAACTCATAAACAGGGGATTATCTCACAACACTCTCAAAGGCTACAGAGCAGCCTTGGGTCCAGCTCTTTCTGGTTACTTTCCTAATTACTGCCTAGCAGAAGATAAATACATCAAGGCCATGATTTCAGGAGTAAATCGGAGAAATCCCAGGAACACTCACCAATTTCCTGGATGGGATCTTGACAAAGTATTATCATTTCTCAATACATCTAGAGATGACTCAATACTTTTCCTAACCCAGAAGACACTATTCCTCGTGGCTCTAGCCTGTCCTCTAAGGGCTAATCAGTTCAACAGCCTCAGCATATCTAGAAGCACATTCACTCCTGAACACATAATTTTACGTAACCACCCTTCCTTCATGGCCAAAAACCAAAATAACAGTTATACTCCTATGGAGATTAGTTTTAGGAGACTTCCGAACAGGACGAAAATATGCCCGGTCAGACAACTAAACTTCTACCTAGAATACTCTAATAAAATCTGTCGGGAAAGGAACATTGACAGGAAAGACCACATTTGGTTAGATGAAATTTTCAAAATAATGTCTTTACAAAAAATGAGACAACTGTTCCGAGAATGCATTTTTAGAGCCGACCCAAGTGCTTCGACACAATCAACTAACTTTCAATCTATAAGAGGGCAAGCTTCCTCAAGACTGCTATACAATGGAATATCACTACAGGAAATAATGGCGAGAATGAACTGGAAAAGCAACTCAGTCTTCAGCACTTATTATGCTCTCCTCGGTTTACAGGGGTCTTTCGATGCAGTCGTAGCTGGACTGCACCTCCATCCCCCTAAAGTACCTGGTGAGCACAACTAGTGAGTCTGGAAGGCTGAGACTCTCTCTCCAGAACTGTAAGTTTACTTGTGAACAAAGGTTCTGGAGAAGAGAGGTGAGGCCTTCCGGACTCAAGGTCTAGTTCACCCTCCTACCCTTCCCCCTTAGACCGAGGAGACCAAGCAAGAGGAAATACATTTAGGAAGACCAGAAGACCTTGAATTCATTAATCCTTCTAATATCAGAAGTCAAATAATACACTGATAAATATCTATGTACTATTTACATAGTTTTAACAAGTTCAATTCTTAATTTCTAATATAAAATTAAATTTGCACTCTCAAAGTAACCACAAAGCAAGGAAAAATTAAGGTAAACATACTAATTATTTGTTTTAGACAATTACAACTTCAAAATGTGAACAGCTGTTAGGTGTCAACTCGCACTTCACCTCGTGACTCCTCCTAAGAGGCGGAGTTTAGTGGCTTGTACCGCCTTTTGGGGGAGGAGCCAGGGGTGTGTTTAAGCACAACTAGACCTTGAGTCCGGAAGGCCTCACCTCTCTTCTCCAGAACCTTTGTTCACAAGTAAACTTACAGTTCTGGGTTGGGGAAAACAAAGAAGTGGAGCAAACATGTTTATGTTACAGGGACGCTGGCTGGAGGGAAAAACGAGAGGGAGCCATACGCAAAAGGGAGGGAGCAGCTGAAGGGGGGGGGTAACGAGGCAGGGAGGGAGAAATTTCCTCACGTGCTCCAAAAGTGGGGTAAGTGGGAAGCGGTGCAAGAAGGGGGTGGGAGGTACACTGCACAAGCGGTAAACTTGTCAAGGAGTGTGGGTAGAAGCGTAACACTGGGGGTGGGGGGAGGAAACACTGAGCGGTATGGCGGACAGGGACAAAGTATGTGGCTGATAAAATATAAACTTCACCAACTTTACCAGAAGCCATAAAAGTGGAGAAAAAACCAGTTTCCAAGGTAAAAACAAGAGTGGGAAGGCACTTAGAGCTGGCTGGAAGGAGCAACCTGGCAGGAAAAAACAATATGCAGATAAAAAAAAGTGAACACCAACAGAACTAACTGGCCTTACCTTAGGGACCGGGAGGGTAGAGATCAGCCGCTGCCTTTAAAGATAGGTAGAATATGGTGTTGGGGTCGAGGAAATGAATCTTAAAATAGGCTTCTGCCAGGCAGCCTACAAAACTGTACTTCCTCCCGACAAAGCTTGATTAACTGTTCATAGCTACGTAAGTAGCAGGCAGAAAAGTTGCAGTAGCTGACATAGCAATTAGCGGAAGACACTGGGAGGGTGTGTAGAGTTACGGGCTCAGATGAACGCGACGTTGATGGAAGGGATTCAAACATTGTACTGGACAAGAAACACAAAAACTGTATGTTTTATGGCGTAGGAATGGGTAGCAGGTAAGGGCTGTGGTGGGTCAAGAGGGGGTGGGAAGTGGGGGGTTTTGGTGCAATTTGGTGTTGGGGGAAGGGTTTGCGTGAGGAAACTGCGGGGGAAGGGGAAGCTTACGCGACGATAACAGGAATGGTTTTGTTGAAAAACCTTCGCGCTGGTTATGACAGTAAAGCAAAGAAACCATAAATGCTTGAGAAAAATGCAGCTGGGCAAAATGTATCTTTTGGGGTACAGATACACTTTCGCCGTGTTTAGTACTGGGCTGGTGGGTTAACTGCATTTCGCAGTGTTTAGTAGTGGGTTTGGGGAAATGGAATCCCGTTGGTTATGATAAGGAAACAGAGAAACGATGCGGCCGTGTGAAAAATTTGTGTAGGGAAAGTTTTTTGTTTTTGGGGTACAGATACACTTTCGCGAGTTTAGTACTGGGTTGGCGGGGTAAATGCATTTCGCCGTGTTTAGTACTGGGCTGGCGGGTTAAATGCATTTCGCAGTGCCTAGTGTCAGGGAAATGGAATCACGCTGTTTATGATAAGGAAGCAGAGAAACGATTCTGTTGTGCGAAAAATGTGTGTAGGGAAAGTTTATTTTTTATTTTTTGCGGTACAGATACACTTTCGCCGAGTTTAGTACTAGGCTGGCTGGGTAAATGCATTTCGCTGTGTTTAGCAGTAGGTTCAGGGGGATATAATCTCCCTGCGCCGCATTCAGTACTGGTCTGGGGTACCTGTGTTGCAACAGTTGCGGGTAAGCGCAACCAAGAACGTTGAAACATACAGGAATAAACTCAAAAGCGTATACAGGCAGTCCCCGATTATCGGCAGGGTTCCGTTTCTGAGGGTGGGATGATAGCCGAAAATAGCGGCTAACCGAAAATCAGCAATTTCCGCGCTTTTTCGGCGATTTTCGGGTTATCGGCGCCGAAAAGTACCAATTTTCAGTTACCGGCGCCTCTGTTAGGTATGTATCGGCACCAATATCCAATTATCAGTGCTGATAAGCGGAAATTGGCAATTTTCGGCGCCAAAAATTGCCAATTTTCGTCGCTGGACAAGCCCCATAAAACCAGATCGCTGTTAACAGAGCCCACCATTAACCGGGAACTGCCTGTATGTGTTTTTTTCTTTGCAGTGTTAACTTATAGTTTAGGAGGACTGCATGCAGGGTGTTAGATTCATGAGTAGGGATGACAGATTAACAAGTTACTGCACTTGCCGGACGAAATATGAACGGTTCAAAAATCATATTTTTATGATAAAATAAAGTTTTGTACATACTTACACGGCAGATATATACTTAGCTGATATATACTTAGCTATAGTCTCCGGCGTTCCCGACAGAATTTCAAATTTCGCGGCACACGCGACAGGTAGGTCAGGTGATCTACCTTTCCGCCGCTGGGTGGCGGGAATAGAACCATTCCTGTTTTTCTAATCAGATTTTCTCTTCCACCTGTCACCTGAGGGGAGGCTGGGAGGGCCATTAATCGTATATATCTGCCGGGTAAGTATGTACAAAACTTTATTTTATCATAAAAATATCATTTTTGTACAAGTAACTTACCCGGCAGATATATACTTAGATGACTGGCACCCTTGGTGGAGGGTAAGAGACAGCTATATCTAGAAAACAGGAAAAAACAACATATGTTGTAGGAAATAAAAACCTGGTTCTTACCTGATTGGGCAGAAGACTTCATGGATACTGTCTATGAGTCTGCTTGCCTCAAGAGCTTCAGCGAGGACGTGACCTGTGGCTGAAAGCCCTTCTGGATCGTGTCAATGGGGGCTGACCTGCTTATATGACAGAGCCTAATTCTGGATCGTGTCAATGGGGCTGACCCGCTTACATGAGAGCCTTTACCTGTATCATATCAATGGGGGCCATCCCTCTTACATGATAGAGCTTTAGGTACAAATAAAAACCAAGGAGCACAACCACCAATCCCGACTACCTGACCATTCTAACATTGTTAGTACTATGAATTGAAAAGGGAGTCACACCTTGAACACCCCCTTCCAATCAACCATAAAAAACAACACAATATAAAAGTAAAATAAAGTAGGATAACTAACTATAAAGGATTAGCTTCAGCTCCTTGACCCAGCACCGAATCCGCAGATACGTAGGCTCCAAGAGAGAAGCACTTTTCATAGGTAACACGCACATCTCTCAAATAATGAGAAGCGAAAACCAAATTACATCTCCAGTAAGTAGAGTCCACAATAGACTGGAGAGACCAAGACTTGTGAAAAGCCAGAGAAGTAGCTATGGCTCTCACCTCATGTGAATTCACTCTAAGGAGCTTCAGGTACTCATCCTCACAAGAAAGATGCGCCTCCTTGATGACGTCTCTGATGAAGAAGGCTTGGGCGTTCTTAGAAATCGCTCTTGTCGGATCCTTTACTGAGCACCAGAGACTTTCAGTATTGCCTCCCAGCTGTTTCTTCCTATCCAGATAGCATTTAAGGCTTCTCACTGGACAGAGTGTTCTCTAGCATTTAAGGCTTCTCACTGGAACTCCAACTCTTGCCCTGTTAACCCTCACAATCCGGGCTAAAATACGCTTATGTAACCTCTGAGACCGGGCTAAAATTGACCATTGCAAATTGGAGAAAAATACATATCTATGGAAAGGTAATAGCATGCACATGAACGTGGAACAAAAAAATCTAAAAAAATTTTTGTACTTACCAGAGCGAGTTGATTATAAAGTGCTATAAGATGGATGAGCGGGAGACAGCTGACTGAAAAGAATTGGCCCGGCGCGGGCCTTTTCACGACACGCTAACAAACAATATCTCGCAAAATAATGAATTCTAAAAGTTTGCACTTGTATACAACAAATATAATACAATAAAAGTTATTTACATGTAAGTTATTATCCGTAAAATGCAATGAAAATGAAACATACCCATAAATGTAAAAAAGTATATAAAAAGTAATACTCGGGAAAAAGTTATCGAAATCCTTATATTTCTGCCCTAATCGTATGAAAAATATTAGTATTTATGAAAGACCCAACGTAATATAAAAACCCGTAAAAGTAAAAGTTATTGAAAGTGAACAATACCCAAATCGTCAATGTATGCCAACACATTTCTCTCTCTCTCTCTCTCTCTCTCTCTCTCTCTCTCTTTCTCTCTCTCTCTCTCTCTCTCTCTCTCTCTCTCTCCCGTAAAAGAAAAAGTGAATTAACAGGTAAATAAAAAACAAATTACCGATATAATAAAAAGTTATAATTACCTCTCTCTCTCTCTTTCGATAAAAATATATTTTATTTACCCTGAAATATGTTCATAAACTCATAAATGTAAAGTAAAAGTTATAAAAAATGAAAATGAACAATACCCATTTTACCGTAAAATGACCTGAAAGTGAAATATATCGGTAAATGTAAAACAAAGTTTACTTGAAATAAAAAGTTATAAATTATTACCCGTAAAATGCAATGAAAATGAAACATACCCATAAATGTAAAAAAAAAAAGTATATAAAAAGTAATACTCGGGAAAACAGTTATCGAAAGCCTTATATTTCTGCCCTTATCGTATGAAAAACATTAGTATTTATGAAAGACCCGTAATGTAATATGAAAACCCGTAATGTAAAGTAAAAGTTATTGAAAGTGAACAATACCCATCAAGTTATACCCGTAAAATGCCATGAAATTGAAATATATATCGTCAATGTATGCCAACACATTTCTCGACTCAATGAAAAGCTATCCATCTCTCTCTCTCTCTCATATAAAAGACTGTCAAGTGAATAATATACCCGTAAAAGAAACAGTTATGATAACATGTATTTCTCTCTCTCTCTCTCTCTCTCTAGAATTCATTGTAGCTGTGGTATATTTTGAAGCATGGCAAACATAGGCCGACGCCACATGTTGGGCACCAGGTTGTGACCAACTTCCTCCGTCTTTCCTCAATGTTCTTTGTGTTAGCACATACGTGGCAGGTCCTCTGGCTCAGTTTTCCCTTTTGGGTTTCGGGAAGGCGGTCCAAGAAGTGGGTCTGGCACCATTGTCTGGGTGCCAGACGAGACGTTTCTGGTTGCTCGACAAATTTTCCCTTGGCTGTTCTCTGAAATTGGCCATATTTCGTCAAGAGCTGTTTACACACGTTGAGTGAAAAGTAGCGCAGAGAAATTGACTGTTTTGTATGGAATTTGTACAGGTTATACGCATTCAGCATACAAACGTCTATGATGTGGAATAGGGCTTTCTTGTACCACTTCATTGTTCTCCGAGTGCATGCCACGTATCCAATTTGCATATCAGATTTATCTACAAGACGCGTGTTTTTCACGTAGTCCACAATCACATCTGGTTTGTAAATGGTTTCACGTGTTCTGTAGTCCTGTTTCCCAGTGGATATCATTTGCCCAGTGTGAATCCCCGACAACAGATTGAATTCCTTTCGGTCCTTCCATTTCACAAGGAGATGATGAGCTTTCTTTCTGAAAACAGCCTCACCTCGTTTGATACCCTTTGGGAATTTGGGCATTCCTTTTCTATTGTCTCTGACCGTCCCAACCAACCCGGTGTTGTTGTCGTGGAGATAAGTACTTAGCCCCGGGCTGGTGTAGTAGTTATTAGTACACAGGATATGGCCTGCATTCCAATAGGGATCCATTAGCGTCTTCACAACAGCCCCTGAATGCCCCAAGGGATCATTAGCTGGGATGTCTATGTCTGTCCCTGTATAAATGACAATGTCAAGAACATATCCCGTTTTACAGTCACAAATAACATATATTTTTATCCCAAAACGATGTTTTTTGTTCTTATGTATTGCTTGAATATCAGTCTACCCTTGAATAACACTAAACTTTCATCCACAACAAGTTTTTGGAAGGGATAAGAATATTTTTTGAATCTTTCCCTTACCATTTCCAAGACATCTCTTATTTTCCACAGTCTATCATTACTATTTCTATCCCTCATCTCATTGTCTGTGAAATGCAAGAACCAATATATATCCTGATATCTGTCACGTGGCATGAAATTTCCATATATCGGCATATATATGTATGCATCTGTTGCCCAGTAATCCCTCATACGATGCTTCGATGTATGAGGCATTAGTAACGTGAGAGCCAGGAACACTATCATTTCTTGGAGACAAACATCCACCCATTTCTTCATCTTCGATGTACCAGGAGGCCTGTCACGTGTGAGGAACGAGTGATACCGATTGGTTTCATCGACCATGACTTGCACTATATCATTGTCGATGAATTTCCGAAAATAATCGGATTCTTCACTCATATTAGGTCGAGGTCAAAATCTAGCGTCACTCCTGCTGAACCACCAAAAACATAATCATGAGGAACGAAATTACGCCCATCAGTCCAACCGTCATCTTCTGTAGCCGCAGCCGACCCATGTGTTCAACACCACGGCCGCTTCCCTTCCCCGATGAACTGCGAGAGGAAGAGGATCCCACCCTCCCCGTTGCCTGCGGCGTCGGGCGAACGGACCCTCTGCCTCGGAGAATGTCTTCTTCATCATCAATTACTTCGGCTTGATAAGCATCACTATCATCACTACTACTATCAGTTTCTTGCTGACGATATGTAGGATCATTCAGTTCCTCATCACCACTTTCATCAGCCCATCCCAAGCCTTCGAGAACGTCGTTCTCGTAATCAGACTCGCTCCCATAGCTATCACTATCGTGGAATTCTTCCAACAATTTCAAAGTTTCATTGATTTCTTTGGTCGTTAGGGGCCTCTTTTTACTACTAATTTTTTTCTTACTAGTAGAAGGATCACTGACAAAAGTATCACTATCATCCGAGACGCGTGGCGCGCACTAAGACCGCGGGTGCTTGGTTGGGGGTCAGAAGAAAATGATCCGCGACCCTCCATAGCCAATGCTTAGGGACTACTGATCGCTCTCATTCAGCTCTCAGAGGTGGTGTATGGTGATCTATGGGTTGCCAATTTGTCAAAAATACTCTAGAGGTGTCGCAGCAGAAAAATTGCGCCAATTCCATTCAAAACATTTGGCGGGTGATTGAAATCTTTCAGGAAAGATACCCGGACTCCGCCACAGAGTTAATTTAAATCTTTCAGGAAAGATACCTGGACTGTGGGGGTTAAAGCAGAAAGTCCTTTGACCTCAAAACTCCTTGGCCATGGCTTGGAAGGGTTCTCATTCTTCGCTAGGAAGAGGGGCTTGAAGGAGCAAATCGCAGAGTCCTTTTTAAAAGCGACTGTACCTTCCAAAGCCTGCAACTCGCTTAATCTCTTTGCCGTAGCAAGAGCAAAAAGGAACAAAGACTTCCTAGTCAGATCCCTGAACGAAGCCGATCGAGGAGGCTCAAACTTCTCGGACACCAGGAATTTCAATAACATGTCCAAATTCCAGCTGGGAGGTCTTGCGGACTTGTTTTTTGACGTTTCGAAAGACCTGATGAGGTCGTGAAGGTCTTTATTCTCCGAAATGTTCAGATCTCTATGTCTAAAACCAGAAGAAAGCATACTCCTGTATCCCTTAATGTTGGAAATGGCAAGATTGCACTGTTCCCTTAAGTAGATAAGGAAATCAGCGATGTCTGTCACAGAGGTACTGGAAGAGGACACTTTCTGAGCCCTGCACCATCTTCTAAAAACCTCCCACTTCGACTGGTAGAGGCGCAAGGTAGAAGATCTCCTGGCTCTGGCGATAGCCTTTGCAGCCTTGCGCGAAAATCCCTTCGCTCTAACCATTCATTCGATAGTCTGAAGGCAGTCAGGTTGAGAGCGGGGAGATTCTTGTGGAATCTGTCGAAGTGGGGCTGTCTGAGAAGATTGCTCCTGAGAGGGAGCGACCTGGGAAAGTCCATCATCCATTCCAGTACCTCTGTGAACCAGTCTTGAGTTGGCCAAAAGGGGGTGATCAGGGTCAGTTTGGTGCCTTTTGAGGCAGCGAACTTTTTTATTACCTCCCCCAGGATCCTGAATGGGGGAAAAGCATAACAGTCTAGACCTTCCCAATTTAGGAGAAGGCCGTCTATCGCTACTGCTCTGGGGTCCGAGATCAGGGAGCAGTAGTTCTCCAGTCTTGTGTTCCAATGAGTAGCGAAGAGGTCGATATTGGGTCTCCCCAAGGGGCTCCACAGCCTTTTGCAAACCTCGGGATGGAGAGTCCATTCTGTGGGAAGAACTTGGTCCTTCCTGCTCAGCAGGTCTGCTCTCACATTCCTTTCCCCTTGTACGAACCTGGTGAGGAGAATGATGTTTCTCTCCTCCACCCACAGCAGCAACATCCTTGCTGTGTCGTAAAGGGAGAAGGAGTGTGTTCCTCCCTGCTTTCTGATATAGGTCAGGGCTGTGGTGTTGTCTGAGTTGACTAGCACAACAGACCCCCTGACCAGTGGCCAGATGGATAGCTGAGCGTTCCTTCCTGTTGATGTGCCAGGTCATCTGCTCCCCTTCCCAGGTGCCTGACACTTCTTCCGAGCCTAGTGTTCCTCCCCAACCCGACTCCGAGGCATCTGAAAACAACACTAGGCGAGGGCTCGGCGGTTGAAGAGCAATTCCTCGACCCAGTTTTTGGGGGTCCAACCACCAACGAAATTAGGAAGGAATCTGCTAAATCTTGGGAATTCCGATCCCAACTCTCGTTCAGGAAGAACTGAAGAGGTCTTAGGTGCAGCCTTCCTAGAGAAACGAACTGCTCCAGAGAGGAAATGGTCCCCAGCAGACTCATCCACTCCCTCGTGGAACAATTGTCTTTCTCTAGAAAGGCTGTCACCTTCTGCAGGCAGCGTTCCCTTCTTTCCAGGGAGGGAAACGCTTGAAAACCCGGAGAATCCATCAGAATTCCCAGGTAGACAATTCTCTGCTGAGGAATCATCTGGGACTTCTCGAGGTTTACTAAAAGTCCTAGAGACTGAATCAATTTTAGGGTGAGTGATAAGTCCTCCAGACAACGGTCTCTTGAATGGGCGCGAATCAGCCAATCGTCGAGATACAAGGAGATCCTTACCCCCCTCTAAATGTAGCCAATGAGCCACATTTTTCAGAATGCTCGTGAACACTTGGGGGGCTGTCGAAAGTCCGAAGCACAGAGCCCTGAACTGAAAAGGTCTTCCAGCCACCATGAACCTGAGGTACTTTCTGGAGGAGGGATGGATGGGTATGTGGAAGTAGGCGTCCTGAAGGTCCAGGGACACCATCCAATCTCCTGGACAAAGCGCCGACAGAACTGAAGATGTCGTCTCCATCGAGAACTTCTTCTTGATGACAAAGAGGTTCAGGGCGCTTACGTCCAGAACCGGTCTCCAACCCCCCGAAGTTTTCGGCACCAGAAAAAGCCGATTGTAAAACCCCGGGGAATACAGATCTTGAACCGGTTCTATGGTTGCTTTTTCCAGCATTTGGTCCACAGCTAGCAGAAGGGCCTGTCTTCGAACAGGATCCTTGTATCTTGCTGATAACTCCCTTGGAGTTGTTGTCAAGGGAGGTCTCTCCCTGAAGGGGATGAGATAGCCTTTTCTCAGAATTGAGAGGGACCAGTCGTCCGCCCCTCTCTGTGCCCAGACCTCGGCAAAGTTCAGCAGTCTGGCACCCACTGTCGTCTGGAAGACTTGAGTATCACTTTGACTTCCTGACTGGGAGTCCTGAAGGTCTTCCTCTTCTCTCTGGTCTGCACCTTCTAAAAGATCTTGCACCTCAAAAGGGCTCCTGAAAGGGCGCCTTCTCCTTCTTCACAATAGGCGCTGCGGGTCTCATCCTTTTCGAGGATTGTGCGAGAAGGTCTTGGGACGCCTTCTCCGACAAGGACCTAGAAATCTCCTTGACTGTCTCCTGGGGGAACAGATGGCTCGAAAGAGGAGCGTACAGGAGGGAGGACCTCTGGAGAGGAGAAACAGACTTGGACAAATAGGAGCTGAAGACGGACCTCTTCTTCAGCAATCCAGCTCCAAAAAGGGAAGCGATCTCAGTAGAGCCGTCCCTGACCACCTTGTCTAGGCAAGACAATACGCTGCTGAGGTCTTCCATACTAATGAAGTCCGAATCCAGAGTCCTCTTAGCTAAGGCCCCAAGAGACCAGTCCATGAAGTTGAAGACTTCCAGGATACGAAAAAGGCCCTTGAGGAAATGGTCCAGTTCGCACATACCCCAAGAAGCCTTGGCCGAATTGAGAGAGAGCCTTCTTGAAGAGTCGACCAAGGAAGAAAAGTCCGATCCAGCCGATGAGGGGAGAGCCAACCCCATCGGTTCTTTGGTCTCATACCAAATTCCAGCTCTGCCAGAGAGTCTGGAAGGAGGCAAGGAGAAAACAGTCTTGCCAGCATCCTTCTTAGACTGAAGCCACTCCCCGAAGCCCTTAAAAGCCTTCTTTATGGAGATCTTCGGGCGCATCTTTACCATAGAGGAGGATCTAGAGGTCTTCGTGCTCGAAAGCATAGAGCAAGGAGAAGGAGGAGAAGCAGGCTTAAGAGATTCTCCAAACTCTTGGACAAGTAAAGCAGCCAACCTCTTGTAGTCAGAAATACTAATATCCTTGGGGGATTCATCCTCCGACAAAACTTCCAGACCAGCAGGAGGAGGAGAACGTTTGGACGAAGAGGGGCACTTGACAGGAGAAGAGCGCCTAGAAGGTGAGGAGCTTCTGACCACTGAAGAGCGCCTGTCAGGGGAGAGGCATCTGCTAGAAGTCTGGCGCCTGACAGGAGAAGAGCTTCTATCCAACAGCGAGCTCCTACTAGGAGAGAGGCGCCTACTACCAGAAGGGAGCTTGGCTGGGGAGGCGCTTCTATGCTCTGAAGTACGGGGCTTGAAGTGAGAAGAGCGCTTGTCAGGTGAGAGGCGCTCTCTAACAGGAGAAGAACGACAACGATGAAGCGAGCGCCTGGTAGGAGAGGCGCTATCCTCCGAGGAAGACCGCCTAGAAGAGAAGCGCCTGCAAGGAGAGGAGCGCCTACTAAGAGAAGAGCGCCTGCTACTGGAGGGGCGCTTAACGGGAGAAGAGCGCCTCAACAATGATGGAATCCTAGCAGGAGAAGCGAGTTCAGGAGAAGAGCGCCTGCAGACGGAAGGGCGCTTAACTGAAGAAGAGGGCCTGCTGGGAGAAGGATGCTTCTTGGAGGACTTGATGGGAAGAGAAACATCCTTCCTGCGAGAAGAGCTCTTAGTCAAAGAGCCAGCAAGAGCAGAAAGCTGAGCTTGGAGGCCGACCAGGATCTGCTTAGTAGACTCCTGAACTCCTTAAGATGAAGAGGGGGATCTTCGGGCTCTCTTCTTGACAACAGGAGAACCCTCTGGAAAGCGTTCTGGGCTGGAATCCAGAGCGTCTCCTCTAGGCGCCTTCCAGGTCCTCTTCGAAGGGCGCGACTCCTCAGCCGAACTCCAACCGCGTCTGGGAGAAGACGAAGCCGAAGAAGAAAAACACTTCCTCAGGATCCCTTTTCTGTGGCGATCCGAGGCAGCCTGGGACGCGTCAACAGGTCCTGCCGAAGGGACGCCTGACCGTTGGGAATGCTCTTCATCCCCCTTGCGGCTGTCGACATTCCTCCTCCACTGGTCCTGGGAGTTTGGAAGAGGTCTAGGCCTAGGAGCGATGCGGAGCCGGTCAGACGCCCCCTCCACTACACTGGGGACACTACACAAATCACTGTCACTTTTACCTTTCTTATCCTCCATAGCACGAAGCTGAGATTGCATCTTACGGATCGTGGCTTTCATGGCAGCCATCTCAGACAACAAATCCGCAGGTTCGATGAAGGGTGAAGGTGCTGAAACAAGAGGAGTGACAGGAGAATCTACAAGAATATTAGGGTCTACTTCCACCTCCTTAGAGCGAGACCTACTAGAGCTCCTAGAAGAAGCCTTCCTAGCTCTATCCTTCTCCAGCTTACGTACATATGCACTCAAAGCCTTCCATTCTTGTTCAGTCAGATTCTCACATTCCGTACAAGTATTATCAATGCAACAGTCATTCCCCCGACACCTCATACATACAGTGTGAGGGTCTACCGAAGCTTTCAGTAGCCTCACCTTACCTTACACTCCGGTTTGACACACACACGAAAAACAGGTGCAACATTCATTTCAGACATCTTTAAAGAAAAATCCTAAGCCAAAATTCAAAACACAATCCACAAAAGCGTATGCCAAGCCAAAGATCCAATACGTCACCAAAGGTCAGTCCAAAATAAATCCTTAGCAAGCAAAAAACGAAAATCAAGGCAGGAGGAACCAACAACAGATGTTGCCGGAACCAGCGACAGAGAAAATCTGATTAGAAAACGGGAATGGTTCCTATTCCCGCCACCCAGCGGCGGGAAAGGTAGATCACCTGACCTACCTGTCGCGTGTGCCGCGAAATCTGAAATTCTGTCGGGAACGTCGGAGACTATAGCTAAGTATATATCTGCCGGGTAAGTTACTTGTACAAAACAGACGTGCCCATGCCCTGTCATGTGCAGGACGCGTATGTGAACCCCGGAAAAAGGACAGCTCCCCCCCCACAAGGAGGGGGGGGGTGCGTTAGCAACTTGGAGTGGCTATGTTTAGGGGGTTTTCCTCAGTGGGGGGGATAACAGCACAATGTGATTGGTTAGATAAGAATTTGGGGGGTTAGGTCCCCAAACTCTAAGTTTACTCAGTAAGGGAGTGAGGGATAAACCAATGGCTCCACAATAAATGTTCAGGAGGATAGTAGTAATGGGAGGGGTTGCCTGTGTGTCGGCTCATTTAATGATCTTGTTTGTTCTCTGTTTATTTCCTGGTTTCTCATGTCTGGGGTGCCAAAAAAAACCTAGATTTTGGCCGGTTTCTCATCCCCGGCCGTGTACCCCACCAAATAACCCCGCTTTCCCTAGGAATCCCCTGAATTGTAGGGCAGAAACAAGATGGGGAGCTGTTACATAGCCATCTAACACTCTCCCGGGGATACACCCCACCCAGAACCCTGCATTCCCATCAGGTCCCCTAGCTTGTTGGTTGAGGGGGAGCAGATCACCTGTCCGAGGGTATACTCCACCTATAACACCGCTTTCCCATCAGGTCCCCTACCTTGCTGGATGAACTTCAGGGGTTAATTACAGGTTAATTAGGCTCAAGCGCCAAAAATGATAGGAAAATTCATAATTAGCAAGCAAAAAAACCGTAGAAAAATGACATTTTCATAATAAAATAAAGTTTTAAGTATACTTACCCAGTAGTTACATTGCTATTGTTTCGAACTGAACGGCAGCTAGAATTCAAATTTTGCGCCAGCAAAACAAAAAACAATATGGCAGCTAGGAGATACCCCTTCTGCCCATTGGTGGAGGAGTGAGGAACTACTTCAACACAAAACTTCAGCAGAGCTGCCGAAGTGCGGTAATCTTGGGTAAAGTCGGTAAAAACTAAGTCTACGTAGTTACACTCCAACATTCAACCAGCGAGGTTGGTAATTCTTACCGACGTGCTTAAATTTCTCGTATTGGGCAGAAATCCTATATTTTGGGAATGAAACATACCGGGAAATCAATAATTCATTATGATTATGCCACTTAAAAGCAGTTAACTCCATATAAAGTGTCAAATTAACATATCACACTTGGGAGAACAAAAATATCTTTTTTCATTTTGAGTATTGCATTCCAAGGCCATATGTAGATCAGTGCAACATGGATAAAAGCTGCGAGTACGATAATCTTGCTGTCTACAAATTCTACACGTGATTGGTAGGCTGTGAATACATATCATAATTTTGTAATATCTACATGTCTTATTGTCTTTATCTTAAAGATGATTATGATATGATATTTTAATGATAAAATAAAGTTTGTTCATACTTACCTGGCAGATATATATATAGCTGTATTCTCCGAAGGTCCGACAGAATTTCAAAATTCGCGGCTACACGCAGTGGCCGGTCAGGTGGTTAGTACCCATTCCGCCGCTGGGAGGCGGGTATCAGGAACCATTCCCATTTTCTATTCAGATTTTCTAACGCCACTGTCTCCTGAGGGGAGGAGGGAGGGCAATATAAATATATATATCTGCCAGGTAAGTATGAACAAACTTTATTTTATCATTAAAATATCATTTTGTTCATGAGACTTACCTGCCAGATATATATATAGCTGAATACCACCTTTGGAGGGGGGTAGAGACAGCCAAGAATTAGGGAAAAAACCAATTATTGGTAAAATTATTTTGGTTCCTTATCTGATAGCGTAGCTGACTGAGTGGTTACTGTCACTCTAGTCTGCTTCTGCTTTACTAGAGACCCCAGCGAGGTAGTGACCTATATAGCTGGCGACTTCTAGATGATCTGTCAACGGGGGCGTGACCACAATGTGACTAGATCATAGCCCATACAAAGAGGACAAAAGAGCATTACTAACCACCTAACCAACACCTAAAGCGTTAGTTTGCAAAGGATTGGGAAGACTGCCTCCAGTAGTCGACCCAACAACCACAAAAACACAATTAAAAAGGGGGATAGGATCAGAGTTACCCCCTGTCCCCAAGGTTGCTGAAGCAGCAATGTATGGTCCCAGCGAAAAGCAATTTTCGTATGCTACCTAAACATCTCATCTTGCCAAGAGTGTGAGGCAAACACCGAATTGACTTCGCCAAAATGTGGCACTAAAAATGTCACTGAGTACCATATTTTTCTTGAACGCCATGGAGGTAGCAACTGCCCTCACCTCGTGAGCGTTAACTCTCAACAACTTGAAGTTGGAGTCGTCACAACTAGAGTGTGCGTCCTTAATGACGTCCCTAATGAAGAATGCCAGTGCATTCTTCGACATAGGTTTAACTGGTTGCCTCACAGAACACCATAAAACATCCAATGGACCACGAGTGTCCTGTGTTCTTTTAAGGTAGTACTTGAGAGCTCTAACTGGACATAGAACTCCCTCAGGTTCCTGTCCAATAAGGTCTGCTAAACCTTTAATTTCAAAGTGTCTAGGCCAAGGGTTAGAAGACCTATCATTCTTAGCCAAGAACTTAGGGCTTAAAGAATAGACAGCATTGTGTTCCTTGAAGCCCACATGACGGCCTCGAACTTCTCTCACTCTCTCTTCGCCAGAGCGAGGAATGCCGTTTTCGAGTAACATCCTTAAGAGATGCAGAGTGGAGAGGCTCAAAAGGACTAAACATCAAAAACTTGAGCATTACGTCCAAGTTCCAAGCAGGGGAAATCAGCTGAGGAACCTTGGACGTCTTGAAAGAGCTCGTAAGATCGTGGAGGTCCTTATTGTCAGACAAAGCTAATCCTCTGTGTCTGAATACAATCGAAAGCATGCTCCGATAACACTTGATAGTCGGAACTGCTATATCGAGTTTTTCTCTTAAGTAAAGGAGAAAATCCGCAACCTGGCTCACAGTGATAGAGGAAGAGGAAAAGCCCTTCTTTCTACACCAACCTTTGAAGGTTGCTCACTTCACTAGATATATCCTTTAGATGAAGAACTTCTGGCTCTAGCGATGGCCCGTGCCACCTGGCCAGAAAAACCCCTTCGCTCTGACCAAGTTTCGATAGTCTGAAAGCAGTCAGGTTCAGAGCGGGGAGATTCAAAGATATCTCGTGAAGTGGGTTTGTATGAGCAGGTCTGCTCTCATAGGAAGGGTCCTCGGAACGTCTACCAACCAGAAGAGAAACTCCGAGAACCAGTGGTTCAAGGCCAAAACGTGGGGATGAGAGTCATCCTCGTCCCTTGTGAGGCCGCGAACTTGCGTATGACTTCTCCCAGAATTTAGAACGGGGAAAAGGCGTAAACATCTATTCCCGTCAATCCCAGGAAGAGCAACTATCGCAACTGCCCCAGGGTCGAGTACAGATGAGCTTTATAGAGGGAGCCTCGCTGTTCTTGAGGTCGTGAAAATATCCACAAGATGGCGACCCCAAAATTTCCAAAAATCTTGGCAAACCTCCTGATGAAGGGTCCATTCCTTCGGCAGGAGTTGATGGCGCCAACAGAGCAGGTCTGCTCGAACATTTTCGACCCCTGCAACAAAACTTGTGAGAATCGAAATGTTGCGAGCATAGGCTCAAAGAATAATCTCTCTTGCAAGGCTGAACAGGGAACAAGTAGTATTGTCCGAGTTTGCTAGAACTACACGATTGCAAACTTGGACCTCGAAGAATTGGCGAGCTAAAAGATAGCCGCCAAATCTTTGAAGTTGATGTGCCAGGACACCTGTTCCTCTCTCCAGGTTCCTAACACTTCCTCTCCCTCTAGTGTTGCCCCCCAACCTGTTGACGACCCGTCGGAAAAACAACACTAGGTTGGGGTTCAGAAGCTTGAGGGAGATCCCTTTCTGCAATTCCGTTGGATCGAGCCACCACCACAGATCCTCTTTATATAAGGAAGAATTCTCAATTCCTCTTTCAAGTCTTCCTTGCTTTGTCAGTTCTCCAACAAAAAGAACTGAAGAGGCCTGAGATGCAGACTCCCAGAAAAACAAACTTCTCCAGCGAGGAAATGGTCCCCAGCAGACTCATTCCTTCCTTCACCTAGCATGTTTCCTTTTCCAAGAAGGCCGAAACTTTTTCGTACAGAGAAGTTGCCGTTCTTGCGACGGAGACGCTATAAAAGCCGCTGAATAGATCTGAATTCCCAGACACAATGGACAGTGAGGGGATCAGCTGCGACTTCTCCACAGACCAGAAGTCCCAGGGACTTCACGAGTTGCAGAGTCAACTGAAGGTCCTCCAGATACCTTCGCCGGCCGACGCTCGAATCAACCAGTCGTCCAAGTAGAGTGAGATCCTGACGTGCGACAGATGCAACTGCATCGCAACGTTTTTCATGAGACGTGTAAACACCCTCGGAGCAAAATGTGACACCAACAGCATCTGGTGTTCCCAGGCGGTCAACCATCCAAGTACTGACCAGACCCAACGTTGCTTAACTTCGCTGATCGGACGAGAAGCGGTGTTTTCAACGTGGTATGGCCGTTGTGCAGAGTCCAAAGCAGAGAGCCCTGAACTGGTACGTCTAGTCCCCAAGACAACCTGAGATACTTCACCGAACGTGGATGAATTGGGGCGTGAAGATAAGTATCTTGGAGATCCAAAGATACCATCCAATCCCCGGGATGAAGGGCTCCTAGTATTGACTGCGAGGTCTCCATCTTGAACTTTTCCTTCCGGACCAAGTTGTTCGACCTGTTGACGTCCAAGACGGGTCTCCAGCCTACTGAAAGTTTCGGGACTAGAAACAATCTGTAGTAAAATCCCGGGAACACCGAGTCCAAGATCTGTTCCACTGCTCTCCGCTCGAACATCTGTTGAGCAGGTCAAACAATTTTCTGTTTGACAGGAAGGCAGTTGGGAAAACAAAAACAAAAGAGGAGACAGGAAGGGAATCAAGTAACCTCTCTCTAACAGTAGGAGGGACCAAACGTCTGCCCCTCACTCTTTCCAGGCTTGTGCAAAATGAAGCCTGGTTGCAAAGGGAGTCTGGAGATGAAGGGAGTCACTTGCTACCTCTCTTGGAAGTGACATTCCTTCGGGAAAAAACTCTCTCGTGGTGCGGGTCTCGTGTTGCTTCCCATGGAAGCCCCTTTGTTATGCAAACATTTAGCTTTCGTTTACTTTTTGTATCTTGAGATCGGTGCAAGCGTTATGAAGGAGATGCAGTTTGAATGTCGATAACTTTAGTTTTGAGAAAAACGATATTTTTGCTTCTCTGTGTATTTATTTGCTTGCTGTTACACAGTTTGATGTTTTTATGACATAATGAAAAGCCAAAAATAGACCTGCAAAGTAATATAACTTCGCTAAATGAAGCTAAATGAAGCGAGTGTCAAAACACGGCTGAGGTTGGCCAGCGCGACGTTTTACTTAGTCAAGCTCTGAGCTGCTACTGACTGACTGCCACTGACTGCCCTGAGGCATTCCTGTCTTTCGCTGATGCGTACTATGTCCACAGGGTTGCCATAGATCGCATTAGATATTATTTCATAGCTAAAAGGAAATTACCACCGATATACTGACAATATCATTACATTATATGAAAAATGTAATTTGACTATGATAGGTTACTGTTTTGTTTATAACTTCTAACTGTGGCGAACTTTTAAATAAAACTTTCTGAGAAGATAGTCAGGATATGTATGATGCCATATATAAAATATCCCAGAAAATTTTATTTCCGATTTTTTTTTCAAACGCTCCCCTTAAGACAAAGACAACTGCGAAGGTGGAGAGAGAGGAGCCGAAGGTTGAAAAGTCTCAGGAAACAGATCCTTAAGAAAAAGCCAGAGTCTGATAATCAGAGGAAGAAGAAGACGAAAGAAGTTTCTCTTCATACAAAGGCTGTGACGAAAGAGGATGTTCTTCCGCAGCTGGTGGGTCTTGAGTGAGTGGTGAAAGTAGTTCCGATTCGCGATTTTTGGCGGAACTCCAGCGAACGAAGAAGTCGTCAACTAGAGTCAACATAGTAAACATAAAAATGTGGAACGCCACGATTAGCGTGTCATCCTTGCGCAAGAGCCATGCTAATCTTCTCTGTATCGTTCCAATTAGTATATGTACTGCGAAGCAAGTACTGGCTAAATTAAGAAGGACATCAGATGTTGAAGCGGGTAGTTGTGCGACATGATGAACAACTGGAGCGGTGTCAACACAAGACTTGAAGCTATCTTAAGCGAAGTGGCGCGGAGCGTCATGGCGTGACGCCGCGAGAGGCCCGTGGCAAGTACTAGAAGAGAGTCACAGCGTGGCGCGCGGCGTCATGGCTGGCGCGCGCCGAAACAAAGGTGAGGCGCGCGTGAAGCGTGAGAAGCGCACGAAGAGCAAGACGCGCTCTCCTGGCGCGAGACAAGAGAAAAGGCCAACACCTCAACTCGGGAAGACGAATAGGAAGCCACTAAACACTCTCTCTAGACGACAGACGCTCTGTAACATCTAGCAGACGAGGAAGACGAAGCGGGAGACGAAGGTGAAAGTCTGTACCTCTTAACAGGCAGATTCAAATCTTGAAAGGTTCATGAGAGCATCCAGCTGTTGTTGCAAACCCAACAAAATCTTACGCGTTGGAGAAGCCACTCTCTCGGAAGAAGGGCTGAACCTGAGAGAAGGAAAGGGCGAGAGACGTATACTTCCTTCCACAGGGGAAGAAGCTCTAGCCCTTGCCTTAGCGCGACAGGGGGTCGAGTAGAGTGATCATTCGAAAACACTTTATTCTCTTCTGCAGAGGAATATCCACGCAACTTTCGGGGAAGAGTACAAACGTCTAGAGGAAGAGGACGTGAAGCGTCCTCTCCTCTAAGCTTCTCTTAAGAGGGCGAGAGTCCAACCGAGAGCTCCAACCCCGAGGCGGGGAGGACGTGTCGGAGGACGATCCAGGATGCAGCCCTGGCAGCCTGGGTAGCGTCATCAGGACCTGCCGAAGGGACGCCAGATCGGTGGGAAGCCCCGTAACCCTCATGCGGCTTTCGACATGCCCCTCCTGGTCCTGGGAGTTCGACAGAGGTCCAGGCCTAGAGGCATTATAGGGCCGATCTGACGCCCCTCCACAACACTAGGGGCACTAGCACTAACACTATGCGTTTGAATTGCATTCACTTTAGTTTCAAGAGCACGCATTGACTCCAACACGAGCCAGGGAATTACCTTCTGCAGCAACAAACTACAGGGTTAGTAATAAATTTACTACAGGGTTACTAGTAGGAGAAAACCTGACTGTCCAACTAAGGATGCACTCTAGGAGGAAGATTTCCTCAGCCTATCACGCTCAATTAAAGCATATAGGCTTCATATTTCTTCCACTCACCCTCAGACAACCCCACACATTCATTACCGATTATCATAGAGCATTGAACACCCTTACATATCATACATAAAGTGTGAGGAACTATCAAAGTCTTCGATAGCCTCACCTTACATTCACCCAAGCTACAGACTCGATAGCTAGAGGTAAGACATCTTAATTATAAGAAAAGTCAAAAGCAAAATCAAAAACGGTCCACAAAGAGCGTATGCCAAGTCACAGATCCAGTCGAATACCAAAAACAACCAAAATACTTAAGTGACAACAAATTTCCGAAATCCAAAGGCGGAGGAACTGACAACAAGTGTTGACAGTCCGGCGACAGAGAAAATCTGAATAGAAAATGGGAATGGTTCCTGATACCCGCCTCCCAGCGGCGGGAATGGGTACTAACCACCTGACCGGCCACTGCGTGTGCCGCGAATTTTGAAATTCTGTCGGACCTTCGGAGAATACAGCTATATATATATCTGGCAGGTAAGTCTCATGAACAAAATAATTTTTATGTAGTAACTACAGTCTGACAAAAATGATTTGAGGTTTGGAAGATAAAAATTATTTTAACACCCCGGCCCCCACAATGGAAATGACTGACCTCATTTCAAATCCAGGCGAAGGACAGTTACTGACCATCTCACCACCACCCAGTGGTCAAAACTCAAAGCTTCAGTTTTGCTGTGTCGAACTACAGTGTAATGAATTGTTAGATTGTTATAGTTGTCAATTACAGTGTAATGAATTGTTAGATTGTTATAGTTGTAAATAACACTTGGCACTTTAGTAACTCCTAAGATATGATCACCAAAGGCATATGAGGAAATAATTTTACCTTTGCAATTATGTTTTTATTTGTATGTCATATGTGGACTTATATTGTAACTATTTTGTGTATCTAATAATATGACTTCTTCCTGATCTTAAAATTCTATGCTGAAAAAAATCCGTTGTGGTCTTCAAAATTTGCACCCTATCATAGAAGGATCATACAACTTCTCTCTCGAAACCTGTTCAACAGCATAGTTTTATATGTCAAGGCCTTCATAACTTGATATTTTTAGGGACCTTGTAAATGTCTATAGTATGTCCTATTGGGCAGAAATAATGATTGAAAGTACCAAAATGGTTGTAATGAGCAGCAAGATAAGTACCTCTCTCTCAAAAAAATAATCATTAAATAAATAAATAAATAAAATAAAGTAGCGATGAAGAGTATTCCTGTAAGTTGCAATTGACAGTTCCTAGAAACATATTCTTAATTGTTGGCAGTTATACCAGGATAGGGAACTCTTAATTGGTTAATAAAAAGTTCAATTGTGATAATATCCAAGTCATCAAGAATACGGATTAGAAATGCATATTTATAAATATCATAGCACCCATAAGATCTATGCTATAAGTTGATATTGATAACTGAATGTACAGGTACTAGTAATAAAAGAAATTCATATAGTATATGAGAATTGAGAATAAGATGAAGACCAGATAAACTGTAGTCATAATAATTGCACTCCACGAATTGATGAGTCTATAGGCTCGATTTTCATTTTTGGAGAATAAAGTGAAAGCTAGGAGATACGGGCAAGTAAAAGCTTAGTGATAGGAAGGATCATCTAGAGATGGGGCAGACCCCCGCATCAGGTATTTGCTCCCTACTGTTCATGAAAGAGATGTAGTGTTGTGGGATTTTTCTTGGAGACATAAGACAATGGGAGAAAAGGTGAGGGGTTGTTGTAAGAATAAAAATGGGGAGTTTTCATTTTGATGCAATAGTGAAATTAGTAAACGATTTATGTTTGTTGAGGTTCTAAACAGGGTTTCTTTCCCGGGATCACAGCCATTTTCCGAAGGTTAAACAATCCCGGGATTTTTCTCATTGTCCCGGGATTTTCAGGGACAAACTATTGGAAATTGAAATTGAATGGCCTCCCTTTTAGTATAAAATTATGTTTTTCTTTTGTTATACTGTATTATCAACTGCAAAAAATAATGGTTAATTACCAAGTTGAAAATCATTACAAATTTCGTACTAAATATTACCTACAGACAGTGCCCTTAATTTTACTTTTACTGATATAAAGATGATATTTTTATGATAAAATAAAGTTTTGTACATACTTACCCGGCAGATATATACTTAGCTATAGTCTCCGGCGTTCCCGACAGAAATTCAAATTTCGCGGCACACGCGACAGGTAGGTCAGGTGATCTACCATTCCCGCGCCGCTGGGTGGCGGGAATAGGAACCATTCCCGTTTTCATGTCAGATTTTCTCTTCCACCTGTCTCCTGAGGGGAGGCTGGGCGGGCCATTGTCGTATATATCTGCCGGTAAGTATGTACAAAACTTTATTTTATCATAAAAATATCATTTTTGTACATGAAACTTACCCGTCAGATATATACTTAGCTGATTGGCACCCTTGGAGGAGGGCAAGAGACAGCTAAGAACTAAAAACGGGAAAACAACATATGTTGTAGGAATAAACAAAAACCATGGTTCTTACCTGATTGGGCAGAAGACTTCATGGATACTGTCTATGAGTCTGCATGCCTCAAGAGCTTCAGCGAGGAAGACCTAAGACTGACAGCCCTTCTGGATCATATCAATGGGGATAAAACCCACTTACATGACAGAGCCTGTTATGGATCATGTCAAGGGGATTAACCCACTTACAAGACAGAGCCCTCTACCTGAATCATATCAATGGGGCTATCCCTCTTACATGACAGAGCTAGGTAATAAAAATACAAGGAGCTAACAACCAAAACCGACCACCTGACCAAGCCTAACCTTGTTAGTAATATGAGATGAAAAAGAGAGAGAGACCTGCAACACTCTTTTTCAACCAACCATAAAAACACAACAAACAATTAAAAATAACACTAAATTAAATAGGATTAGCTTCAGCTCCTTGACCCAGCACCGAATCCGGAGGATACGTAAGCTCCTAGAGAGAAGCACTTCTCATATGTCACACGAACATCTCTCAAATAATGAGAAGCAAACACTGAGTTACATCTCCAGTATGTAGAGTCCACAATAGACTGGAGGGACCAAGACTTGTGGAAAGCTAGAGAAGTAGCTATTGCTCTCACCTCATGAGCATTAACTCTTAGGAGCTGAAAATGTTCTTCTTTACATGAAAGATGAGCCTCTTTAATAATATCCTTAATGAAGAAAGCCTGGGCATTCTTGGAAATTGCTCTTGAAGGATCCTTGACAGAACACCAAAGACTTTCGGTGTTGCCTCTGAGCTGTTTCTTTCTCTCCAAATAATGTTTAAGGCTTCTTACTGGACAGAGTGTGTGTTCCAGCTCCTGTCCTGAAAGATCGGAGAGTCCTTTGACCTCAAAACTCCTAGGCCAAGGTTTTGAAGGGTTCTCATTCTTTGCTAAGAAGAGAGGCTGAAAGGAGCAGATTGCAGAGTCCTTCTTAAAGCCTACAGAACCTTCTAAGGCTTGTAATTCGCTCACTCTTTTGGCAGAAGCAAGAGCGAAAAGAAACAGCGATTTTCTGGTCAAATCCCTGAACGAGGCAGATCGAGGAGGCTCAAACTTGCTAGACATCAAAAACTTTAGGACCACGTCCAAATTCCAGCTGGGAGGTCTAGGGGACTTATTTTTTGAAGTTTCAAAAGACCTTATAAGGTCGTGAAGGTCTTTATTATCCGAGATGTTCAGACCTCTGTGTCGAAAGACTGAAGACAGCATGCTCCTATACCCCTTTATGGTGGAAACGGCCAGGTTACATTGCTCCCTTAGGTAGAGAAGGAAATCCGCAATCTCCATTACAGAGGTACTGGAAGAGGAAATTTTCTTAGATCGGCACCATCTCCGAAAGACTTCCCACTTCGACTGGTAGAGGCGCAAGGTAGAAGATCTTCTAGCTCTGGCGATAGCCTTAGCAGCCTTGTGCGAAAATCCCTTCGCTCTAACCAGTCCTTCGACAGTCTGAAGGCAGTTAGGTTTAGAGCGGGAAGATTCTTGTGAAATCTGTCGAAGTGGGGCTGTTTGAGAAGATCGCTCCTGAGAGGAGCGACCTGGGAAAATCTATCATCCATTCCAGTACCTCTGTGAACCAGTCTCTGGATGGCCAAAAGGGAGCGATCAGGGTGAGCTTGGTGCCCTCTGACGAACTGAACTTCCTGATTACCTCCCTATTATCTTGAACGGGGAAAAGCGTAGCCGTCTAGACCGTTCCAATCTAGGAGAAGGCCGTCTATAGCTACTGCTCTGGGGTCCGAGATTGGGGAGCAGTAGTTCTCAACCTCTTGTTCCAATGGGTTGCGAAGAGGTCTATATGAGGTCTCCCCCACAGGAACCATAGCCTTTCGCAAACCTCCTGATGAAGGGACCACTCCGTGGGAAGAACTTGATCTTTTCTGCTGAGCAGATCCGCCCTCACATTCCTTTCTCCCTGAACAAATCTGGTGAGGAGAACGATGTTTCTCTCCCCGCCCACAACAGAAGGTTCCTTGCTGCAATGTACAGGGAGAAGGAATGTGTCCCTCCTTGCTTCCTGATATAAGCCAGGGCTGTGGTGTTGTCGGAGTTGACTAGAACTACTGATCCCTTGACCAGAAGTTCGAATCTGGAAAGAGCTAGGTGAATGGCTACCAGCTCTTTCATATTGATGTGCCAGGCCTTCTGATCCGTGTCCCAGGTACCTGACACTTCTTCCGAGCCTAGTGTCGCTCCCCAGCCCGACTCCGGCGCTGTCTGAGAACAACACTAGGCGAGGGCTCGGCGGTTGTAGAGGAATTCCTAGACCCAGCTTCTTTGGGTCTAACCACCAACGGAGTTGTTCCTTTACCAGAGATGATATTTGGAAGGAATCCGACAAGTCTTGAGACTTCCGATCCCAAGATTCTTTCAGGAAGAACTGAAGAGGTCTGAGGTGAAGCCTTCCCAGAGAAACGAACTGTTCCAGCGAGGAAATGGTCCCCAGCAAACTCATCCATTCCCTCGCCGAACAACTGTCTTTCTCCAGAAAGTCTGTCACCTTTTGAAGGCAGCGTTCCCTTCTTTCCAGGGAGGGAAACGCTCGAAAACCCCGAGAATCCATCCGAATCCCCAGGTAGACAATTTCCTGCTGAGGAATCATCTGAGACTTCTCGAGGTTCACAAGAAGTCCTAGAGATTGGACCAGGTTTAAAGTCCGAGAAAGGTCCTCCAGACAACGGTTCTTTGAACTGGACCGAATTAGCCAATCGTCGAGATACAAGGAAATCCTCACTCCCTCCAAGTGCAACCAGTGAGCCACATTCCTGAGAATGGTCGTGAAAACTTGGGGAGCTGTGGAGAGTCCGAAGCAAAGAGCCCTGAACTGAAAGGTTCTGCCGTCTACCATGAACCTTAGGAACTTCCTGGAGGAGGGATGGATGGGGACGTGGAAGTAAGCATCCTGAAGGTCCAGGGACACCATCCAATCTCCTTGACGAAGAGACGACAGAACTGAAGACGTCGTCTCCATAGAGAACTTCTTCTTTCGACGAAAGCGTTCAGGAGCTCACGTCCAAGACCGGTCTCCACCCGCCCGAGGATTTTGGAACAAGAAAAAGACGGTTGTAAAATCCCGGGAGTGAAGATCTTGCACCGGTTCTATTGCAGACTTTTCTAGCATTTGATCGACGGCTAGAAGAAGGGCTTGCCTCCGCACAGGATCCTTGTATCTCGCCGATAACTCCTCGGAGTTGTAGTCAAGGAGGTTTCGAAAAGAAGGGAATGAGGTACCCTTTCCTCAAAACAGAGAGGGACCATTCGTCCGCTCCCTTTGTGCCCAGGCTTCGCGAACTTGAGAAGTCTGGCACCTACTGGAGTCTGGAGGACTTGATCTTCACTTGGACTTCCTGGAAGGGAGTCCTGAAGGCCTGGATCTTCTCTCAGGTCTCTTTGCCTCCTAATAGACCTGGATGAACGAAAGGGCTCCTGAAAAGGGGGCTTCTCCTTCTTAGTAATAGGCGCAGCAGGTCTCAACCTCTTCGACGATTGAGCTAGAAGGTCTTGAGAAGCCTTCTCCGACAAGGAACGAGAGACTTCCTTTACAGTTTCTTGTGGGAAAAGATGGCTAGAAAGAGGAGCGTACAAGAGGGAAGACCTCTGGGAAGGAGAGACCGATTTAGAGAGGAAAGCGCTGAAGACTGACCTCTTCTTAAGAAGGCCAGTGCCGAACAGGAAGCGATCTCCATCGAGCCGTCCTTAACAGCTTTGTCCAGGCAAGACAACACACTGCTGAGGTCCTCCATACTAACTGAATCCTCTTGAAGACTTCTCTTGGCTAAGGCCCCAAGAGACCAGTCCATGAAGTTGAACACTTCCAGCACGGAAAAAGGCCCTTGAGGAAATGGTCCAGTTCACACAGTCCCAAGAAGCCTTGGCCGAATTAAGGGAGAGTCTTCTGGACGAATCCACCAGCGAAGAAAAAATCAGAGCCAGCAGAAGAGGGGAGAGCTAACCCCATAGGCTCCCTAGTCTCGTACCACATTCCTGCTCTTCCCGAAAGTCTAGAGGGAGGCAAAGAGAAGACAGTCTTGCCTGCATCCTTCTTTGAGGAGAGCCACTCTCCGAAACCTTTAAGAGCTTTCCTCATGGAGATCGTAGGACGCATTTTCACAAGAGAGGAAGATTTCGAAGCCTTGGTGCTCGAGAGCATAGAACCAGGGAAGGAGGAGAAGCAGGCTTGAGGGAATCTCCATACTCCTGGACTAGTAGAGCTGTCAACCTCTTGTAATCAGAGATTGTGATGTCCTTAGGAGAATCGTCCTCCGATAACGCCTCCAGGCCAGAAGGAGGAGGAGAACGTCAGAAGTAGCAGGGCATTTAACAGAAGAAGAGCACCTAGAAGGAGAAGAGCCTATGTCCACTGGAGAACGATGATCCGGAGAGAAGCGCCTCAAGGCTGACTGGCGCCTGACCAAGAGGAGACCTTGCTGGGAGAGGGGCGCCTAACAGACGAAAGGGAGGCTGGAGAGGAACTTCTACGAGGCGAACGAGCAGGGGCGTCTGACTGAGGAGAAAGTATCTCCAACAGGAGAAGACCGGCGACGACGATGGCGCGAGCGCCTGGGTGGAGAGGCGCTATGGGAGACGAAGAGCGCCGAGGAGAGAGGCGCCTACCAGAGAGAGCGCCTACCAGGAGAAGAGCCTACCAGGCGAAGAGCGCCTATCGGGAGAGGAGCGCCTACCAGGAGAAGAGCGCCTATCAGGAGAGGAGCGCCTACAAGGAGAGGAGCGCCTGGACGGAGAGGAGCGCCTGCAAGGAGAGGAGCGCCTACCAGGAGAGGAGAGCCTGGAAGGAGAGGAGCGCCTGCTGCTGGAGGGGCGCTTAACAGGAGAAGTACGCTTCCTAGAGGACGACTTGCTGGGAGAAGAGAGTCTCTTGGAGGACTTAATCGGAAGAGAGGCATCCTTCCGACGAGAGGAGCTCTTTGATAAAGAGCCAGCAAGAGCAGCGAGTTGAGCCTGGAGGCCTACCAGGATCTGCTTGGTGGACTCCTGAACACCAGAAGAAGAGGAGGAAGATCTACGAGTTCTCTTCTTCGAAACAGGAGAGCCTTCAGGGAAGCGCTCAGGGCTAGAGTCCAAGGCGTCTCCTCTAGGAGCCTTCCAAGTCCTCTTCAAAGGACGCGATTCCTCAGCCGAACTCCAACCACGTTTAGGAGACGAAGAAGCAGAAGAAGAGAAACACTTCTTTAAGATCCCTTTTCTGCGGCGATCTAAGGCAGCCTGGGACGCGTCAACAGGCGCTGCCGAAGGGACGCCTGACCGTTGGGAGCGCTCTTCATCCCCCTTGCGGCTGTCGACATTCCTCCTCCACTGGGTCTGGGAGTTTGGAAGAGGTCTCTCCCTAGGAGCGATGCGGAGCCGGTCAGACGCCCCCTCCACTACACTGGGGACACTGCACAAATCACTATCACTTCTCACTTTCTTTTCCTCCATAGCTCGCATCTGCAACTGCATCTTGCGGATCGTAGCCTTCATAGCAGCCATCTCCGACGACGAATCCACAGGTTCGACGAAGGGTGAAGGAGCTGAAACAACTGGAGTGACAGGAGAATCTGGAAGAGTGTTAGGTTCTAAATCTACCTCCTTGGAAAGAGACCTACTAGCGCTTCTAGAAGAAGCCTTCCTAACTCTGTCCTTCTCCAACTTGCATTGCATAAGAGTTTAAACGCCTTCCATTCCAGTTCAGTGAGATTCTCACATTCAACACACGTATTCTCAAAAGAGCATTCATTCTCCCTACACCTAGAACATACAGAATGAGGATCTACCAAGCTTTCGTTAGTCTCACCTTACAATCAGACCTCACACACACACGAAACACCGTGCAACACTCTGATCAGACATTCTATAAGAAAATACCAAAGCCGAAATCAAAAACAGTCCACAAAAGCGTATGCCAAGCCAAAGATCCAATACGTCACCAAAGGTCAGTCCAAAATAATCCTCAGCAAGCGAAAAATGAAAATCAAAGCAGAAGGAACCAACAACAGATGTTGCCGGAACCAGCGACAGAGAAAAATCTGACATGAAAACGGGAATGGTTCCTATTCCCGCCACCCAGCGGCGGGAATGGTAGATCACCTGACCTACCTGTCGCGTGTGCCGCGAAATTTGAATTTCTGTCGGGAACGTCGGAGACTATAGCTAAGTATATATCTGACGGGTAAGTTTCATGTACAAAATTATGTTTTTCATTTTGTTATATTATTAACTGCAAATAAGACATTCATTTTAGTTTTGTAAAATCAGAAAAATATATAACTGAATGTACTCAAAATTTGTTTTCATTTCCATTAACATTTCAGTAAGTAATAATAAAAGAAAATACCAATATTATACATAATATTATACGGTGTTATACTAAAGCTGTACATATATTTTACGGACAATTAAGGACTGATTCATGAATGAGCCGCCTTAAGTAAAGCACTCTTGACTATAAACATCAGCATTTATGAAGAACTCTTTATATTATACTGTACATTGTGAGCTACTTTCATTAATATTATGTATTTACGATTGCATATAATTAATTATTAAATGACAAACTGTCACTCCAACTGAAAAGCCAACAGACAACAAACCCTAAGGCTTTGCCGGGTGAACAGCTAGTTAAGAAAAAATTAGAGAGAGAAAGACAGTAAAGTGCACATGAGTGTACTCTCATGCAGATAACTTGAGTAAAAGGGTAATGGAATACCATAGTACAGTGGCTATGGCACTACCCTATACTTGAAAACAATGGTTATATGTTAAAAGCCAGAGCAGCATTAACAAAAATGAGTCATAAAGGCAATTCATAAAAAAATAGACATCCCGGGATCAGATGAAATTTTATCCCGGAATCCCGGGACAAAGACATCCTCCCAAAATGAGAAACCCTAGTTCCAATGATAAAAATAGTTTTTTCTCAAAACTCATATGAATAGGCTTAGATAGAGGATAACCTGTGATGTAAATGAAAACATGAAATAAGCAATGATATTGAAATGCATAATTTTATTGTCCAGATTGTGGTTAGGCATGCCTCCACAGTGTGTGTTCAGAGATGCATGGCTTTTTAGATGAACGGTTTAGAGGGTGGCTACGTAAGGTAGAGGGAAATGCACGAAATGCATGACGGGCATTATGTGAGGCTTGTGGAAAGACGATATCAGCAGAAATATCTGCAATCAAGAGGCATAAGTTGTCGCATCATCACATCATTAGTATTAGAATGTTTGAAAATGCCAATCAAGTGGAAAATGCTGGTGAAGGTCCATCAATTAGGGACATCAGGAAAAGAGAGGACGACGTGACAAGAGCAGATATTAAGTTAGCCGCGCTTTTGGCGGAACACAATGTAGCATTAAATTTTGCAGATCATCTGGTTGCTGTGATAAAGGATATTTTCCCAGACTCAAGAATTGCACAATCAATAACGTTGAAGCGCACAAAGGCAACTTATGTCATGAAGGATGTTGCCAATATTGCACAGCGACAGTTAGTGGCGTCCTTCAAAAAGACTAAGTTCTCTATAATCATTAATGAAACAACTGACACAAGTACCACCAAATCATGCGCTGTTTTAGTCAGATACTTTGATGTTGATGCTGAATGCATCAAAACAAACCTTTTAAATTTGTTGGATGTTTACAGTTCATCTGATAAAGAGACAGAAGGGTCCACGGGACAGCATCTTTTTGACATGATTATGAGAACCCTGGAACAACGTGACATTCCATTGGAAAAGCCTGACTGGCTTTGCAGCTGATGGAGCCAGTAACATTATGGGTCAAAATAATTCCTTGACCAGTAGGCTTAAAATAGCAGCTCCTGGAATCACCATCTTTAAATGCTCATGCCACTCAATCCATTTGTGTGTATCAAATGCCGCCAAGACCCTCTCGAGAAGGTGTGAAGATCTGATTCGGGATATTTACACATACTTCTCGCATAGTGCTAAGAGGAAAAGCGAGTTTTGGGAGTTTCAGGACTTTTGCCAGACGAAACCACATAAGATTTTACACATGGCACAGACTAGGTGGCTCTCCTTGCACATGGAAGTGTCTCGTGTGTTGGAGCAGTGGAGACCCCTTACTTTATATTTTACTAATAAACATATAGAAGACAGACTGGCAGCTTCAGATTTCATATATGACGCCTTAAAAGACCCGTCTCTGGAGATATACTTCAAGTTGTTGGATTTTATCCTTCCATATTTCAATAATTTCAATAAGTTATTTCAAAAAGGTAAACCAAACATTCATCTTTTGCACAATATGTGTAGGCGTTTATACTCTGATATTTTAAGATGCTATTGTATTCCAAGTAAATTGACTGGTGCCCAGCTGTCAGAGATAGATCCGAGAGATGAAAGAATTTTTGTTCCAGTCAATCATATATATCTAGGTCCAGATGTTCACAGGACAGATACCAGATATTAGGAATCGATGTCGACAGTTTATGATCACAGCTTGTACCCAGATTAAGGAGATTTTTTTTTTTTTATTCAGAATTATTGCAGCAATGCAGTGCCTTATCAACAGAAGAATGCACCAACAGTGATGCACTAATAACCATACCAACCCTTGCTGATCTTGCAGATACAGTGCCTCGTATATATTCAGGAGATACGAAAAAGTTAGATTATGAATGGAGAAACATAGCAAATGTGCGTATTCCAGACTTCAATAAAAAATTCCCGTAACCCCAAAACTCTTTTCTTATATCTCTCTCATCTAACTAACGGCGACGGCCAGCCTGAATTCTCTGTTCTACCCAAGTTTGCTCTCAACATTCTATCTCTTCAACCTCGAATGCAGATGCTGAGAGGATCTTTTCGAAATTGAACTTAATGAAAACTAAGATAAGGAGTACCATGTCAACAGCCATCCAAAAGGCATTGGCCGTGGTTTCAGAAGTTACAAAAAGCATGGGAGGCTGCGTGAAATTCAAACCAAAAGCAGGCATGATCAAGTCAGTACAGAGAACCAGGACAGATGAAAGCAGTGACAATGAAGAAGAAGAAATTGAATAGGAAGAGTATGATACGATTAGTTTCATAATCATTTCTATTATGAATTTTCAACGTACTGTTAAAGATCACCATCACCTCCATACAAAGAAGATATGTAGGCCTAATTCACAAGATGATATTAATTTTGTATTTCTATTGTTATTTCTTTGATAATTTACAGATATCTATTCTTTCAATCATGAAATTAACTTTAATCCAAATGTTATAATATAATGAAGACATATATTTGTATGGATACAAATTAGTTTTACAATTTAATTTTTTTTTCATAATCAGTACTCCATTTTTTAATCAAGCACAATATTTTGATACATTATTTGATAGTTTACAAATAACTATTTATTTGAACTCATCAATTACTTTTACTTTACTCAGGAGTTAATAGTATAATGAAGAAATATACTTGTGTATATATAGAGGTTTGTTTTACAATTTCATTGTTGGTTAATAATATATTTTTCTAAGTATATTTAATATATTAATTACTTGATAGTTTACAGATAACTATATTTTAATTCAGGATTTAATTTTACTTTCATAAATTTTTTTTAGTATAATGAAGAGGTATATTAGTATAGATACAAATATATTTTGTAAATTCATTGTTGTGTATTGCCATGTTGTAGGATTATATACAGTTTTATCGTTCTGTTATTTGTTAATGCATTGTATTAATGCATTGTACTGAAAAAAATTTATTTTCATGACTATTTGTCTATCTATAGTAAATTTTGACGTACCCAATGTTAAATAAAATGAACACTTGTAGTTCCTAAGAAAAAGAAAAAAAAAAAACACGAGAAAATAACGCATAATTTACAAAAGTCTTACGTATGAGGAAATTAGAGCTTATAATTATGTACCGTTTTTTATCATTAACTATACATTTGCCAGCTTGACAAATGAGCTTAATGATATGATAAAACATATGGTACATCATATAAAATCTATTTTCTTATCATTCGTAATGCTTTTGTAAATTATGCAATGTAAACTTGGTAATTAGCTTAGCGCCATGTTAGAGTCTCTTATTTTTTTCTATAGTTACCCATCCACTAAGAAAAAAAAACTAGAAAACCCCGTTTTCGTTGAGAGTGCGGTAACTCAGATGCGGTACCAGCGGTAGTGCTGAACTTCAGTCGTTTATGCCCTACATTCATGAGAGGGGAGGAGGGAGGGCTTTTATCATGTAACTACTGGGTAAGTATACTTAAAACTTTATTTTATTATGAAAATGTCATTTTTAAGTATGTAACTTACCCAGTAGTTACATTGCTGATTCCCACACTAAAGGAGGTGGGACCATGAATAGATAGAACTATATTAAATGTGTGTTAATCTTCTTTTATTGGGTAAAAGAAGTGTCTTAATTTCCTTACCTGTTAAGTGAGCAATCCATACTGATTCTGCCTCTTAAATATGGAGCTCTTCTTAACTGCAAGACGTGGCGAGGGAACCATGGGACATCTATAGCAAGTAAATTATCCTTGCGACCTAGAAGGGTTCGTAGGACACGAAGGATGACCAAACAAATGCCCTGCTCAGGGCGCAGTACCAACCAAAAAAATACAAAACCAATTGATGGGTATCACCACTAGCCTACACCAAAATTAAACCCCTTAAAAGAACTAGTGACTGAGAGGTACGTACCCCAAACTCCCCAGCAGAATCTAAACCTGCATCAAGGAGAAAGGGACACTAAGGAAGGATGCACTTCCTTATCACCGTACCACCCACTACGAAAGGACATGGGGTACTGCAATATTGTATGTTGTCTCCATAATGCGAGGCGAACACTGACCTACTCCTCCAAAGGTCACTTGTACAATAGAAGAAAGAGACAAATTGCGTCTGAAGGCCAGAGAGGTTACAACCGCTTATACTTCATGCGTTTTAACTTTCAAAACACTGCACTCGCATCATCAAAATGGTCACAAGCCTCCACTATTACATTCCGAATAAAGAAAGCCAACGCGTTTTCTGAGAGGGGCCAAGAAGGATACTTAACAGAGCACCAGAGGTGGTCCAAGTTACCTCTCACACCTCTCACTTGAATATAGAACTTGAGAGCTCTAACAGGGCTTAAGAGTCTCTCCTTTTGATTTGATTACGAAATTGAGGTCTTGAAGACCAAGCGCCGGAACCCATTGGGATTATTCACCGCGGAGTCTCTCCTCTTCTCTGTCAACTAGATCTGTCAGATTACGAATCTCGAACGACAGTGGCCAAGGCCTGGATGGGGTTTTATTCTTGGCCATAAAACTCATATTAAAGGAACAGATAGTGTTTCCATTTGCAAAACCTACTTTTTAATTAAGGCATGCACTTCACTTATCCTTTTCGCTGTAGCTAAGGCTACTAAAATTAGCGTCTTTCTCGTCACCTCCCTCAAAGACGCTGTACTGAGAGGATCGAATCTATCATTCCTAAGCCACTTCAGAACCACGTCCAAGTTCCAGCCTATTAATCTTGGTCCTTCCATCCTCTCCCTATCGAAGGACTTAATTAAGTCTGACAAATCTTTGTTACCAGACCAATCTATAGCACCGTATTGAAACGCCTAGCCCAACAGCCCTGTACCCCTTAATGGTAGAAATTAAGTATAAACCCCTTAATGGTAGAAATTAAGTATATCTTAGTTTAACCAGACCACTGAACTGGTTAACAGTTCTCCTTGGGCTGGTCCCAAGGATTAGACTTATTTTACGTGGCTAAGAACCAACTGGTTACCTAGCAACAGGACCTATAGCTTATTGTGGAATCCGAACCATATTATGACGAGAAATGAATTTCTATCATCAGAAATAAATTCCTCTAATTCGGAGAGTCGACCTTAAGGGGATCGGCCGCCTAAAAAACCCCAAAAATCTTTAAAAAATTCGATTTGCTGAAAAAAATTCTATGGCTTCGTATAGGGTTCAAGAATGTGTCCACGAAATATTATGCTAAAATTTGCCCTATTTCTCTAGTTATGGCCTAAAATGTAATAATAACTATATACCCATAAAACACCAGTAGCGCAAATGATTTAGTCTGGTATAGTTTTTGCGATATATATTACGAAAACTTCCTTTGAAATGAAATGTATAATGTCAATAATATCCTACTCGGCACCTTTTTAGTTATTCCTAGCCATGACAACGCACACTTCATACCATAACGCCGACTGTGGCCGAGAGTTGCCTATAAACTTCCAAGCTAGAAGGACACATTTTTCATGCTCGCTAGCCTTGACTGAACTCTGTATTTTCTGCTGTGTTTTTGTTTTTTCACCGTGCCTAAAAGGTCCAAGAGTTCACTTCATGCTTCTAGAATGTGGAAAAGCCAAGTGGAAAAGTCCAGGCGAGAAGTAGAAGAAAGAGTTCAAGAAATTAGTGCCATAGAGGGGAATGGAGCGACGGAGAGAGAGAGAGAGCTGTCACCCATCAAACGGCACAGGCAGCGATCTCTGCTGACAAGAGACCAACCACATCCACCCCTAAACGCCTCTTTATTTGTTCGTCACTACCAAAGGGCAAAGATATTTTAGAAGAAGAAAGCAGTAGCTCGGAGGCTGATATTATAGATGATCCTGAAAATAAAATTATCATAATAAGTGAAGTAAGACTTGATGAACTACTTGAATCACGAACCCCTAATTGTGAATGTAAAGTCATTCCCAGGATCCATTTGGCAAGGGATGGATTCGAGACACTAATAAAAAAGTGTAGGCAACTATGATACCCTAGAGTAATACCTTGCAGCAAGATCAGACAGGGGGGGGACCAGGAACCTAAAATTTATAAGAATGTGTCTTAGGCACATAAATAATCAATTAATATTCTTATTTATAATCATTTTGCATTAATTAATACCCAAAAATAAAAATTAAAACCATAGAATTAATTGTAACACAGTCTTTGAAGTCCCTTTTACTTTTTTATGTAACTAAAACTTTGAAGGCCGTTTCTCAAAAACAAGTTTTTCGCCTTTAAAATGCATCTCCTCCCTTAGTATTGGACCAATCTAAATGAAATTTTATATATAACATGGGGAAACACGGAAGATTAATAAAATGCCAGGATTTTTAATATTATGAGTTGTTGATTTTTGTAATAATTTTTTTCTGTAATTTTTCCGGGAAAATTTCATAAAAAGAAAAAATTCATATCTCGAAGAAGAATTGAAAAATCAAAAATCCCTGGCATTTTATTGAAGGTTCATATGTGTTTTATACGTGGTTCAAATCCCATCCCTTAAAAACTAAAAGCAAAGGAGAAGATGCATTTTGAAAATGGCCAATTTTGGCCGAAAATCACTCTGGCGTCACAAAACCTAAGGTCACTGACCCAAAATTTTTTCCCCAGAAGTTCCACATAATGTCCTTAAACAAACCCCCTATATATCAACAACCTGTCATTAAAAAAGTGGGAAACAGGCCGATCCCCTTAATGGTAGTGGTAGTAGACCCTCATTGAGCCAGCTATCGGATAAGGCACTCACCAAGGGGGGTCAGCCGATTTAAAACACGTAATGTTCGACCACGATTTAAGACACTGTTCCTCTGCTCGTCATGTACCATTTTCCTTTTTATTTACCAAAGGTAAATGAAAACTTTTCATTTTATTTTATTTATACATACTGTTCTGTATTTATACCGTACTGAATTGAAATGTTTTTAACTTTTGACCGATTTAACTCGTGTATGGTGGGTATCTTCATTTGAAGTATCGTAGTCAATCACTAAGCGTTAATAGGATTACCTATCTGCTGCCCGACTAGTAACTACAGTACAGTACAATGTTTGTATGTTTTTTAGGAAAGAAAAGACCTTGACAAATGTTAACTTTACGAAGACAAAATCTGAGTTACTGAACAATACTTGTGTTTACGTGGCAAATGACATGAGATAGAGAGAATTGTCAGTTCCCTCTATGCAGCGTAATTTTATCTGTGTTTACACGGCAAATGACATGCAAGATAGGCTAGAGAGAGAGAACTGTCAGTTCCCTCTAAGCAGCGTAGTTCTATCTTCGGGAGATTAAAGAGAAGAATTTTGTTTTAAAGCTATGTCAATGCAGCTTTGGTAAATATCTTCTGAAGCCAAAAACGAAAACATATGTTTTGGTGCTGAAGATTCTCTGATCAAAGCCAAAACAAAGTCCTTCAAAAGAAGACATGGTGCTTACCCCATACAAAATGGGGAAAAAAGGCACGTTAAAAGAAGAAGAAGAAGGAATTCATTCTATCCTTCATGTAACCAGTAAAATACATACACTATTAAAAACTAGGCTTTGTATTCATAACATAAGCACTTAAGTCGTCAGCTTCTCTGAGAAAAAGTTCTTTCTCAGACAGACTACAGCTACAACCGGATTGGCTGGCTGGTTGCCATGGAGATCTGCTAGCCAATGACAGCCCTCTACTTCTGTTCTATTTATAGAATTATGTCGTGGCGGCACTAATTTTGAATGCTGCCATGATCTGGATTATTTGACTGCTGATGGCAAAAAATTACTTAATAATTTGCCTTATATAATTATTTCATGAAAACATGAATTCAACAATAATTTTAACGTTAATATAGTGGTATGAGAAATCCCACACCAGTCTGTTGTGGTGCTGCGTCATCACTTGCGAATCCTATTCCAGAGCGTCCTCAGATTTACGACTGCAAACTGATGACAACATTAGTTGGAAACAATAAAATACGATCGTCTCCAAGAGATATAATGAAATGTATTTTATTGTCTTAGTTATCGTTAACATTCACAAGTTGAATTACAATCATTGTGACATTGTGATCATGAATACATAAATAAAAAAAAAATCTTACTCTTCATTTTGGAGACTCCACTCGATTTTTCTTAACAATTATGCATTTATGTCTCGGCCTAGGCATCTACATATTCGGCTGCATTCTATCATTTTTATCATGTTTTATTCTTCATTTTTAATCTTTTACCATGCACTTTGATTCAATCATTTCTACACTGGTTTATTATGCATACTCTTTATACGGAATAATGAAATATAGTATATATAATCGCCGGTTAACCTGGACTATAGGCTAAGGCGGACACCCTAGCCCCTCTATTAGCCCGTCTTAACGAGGGTCGACTGTAGATAATAGCTTCGTTTTCTTCAAGTACAAGAAAAGATCGGCCACTTGCGCTAAAGATAGAAGAAGACGAAGTCGGACGTACAACTGGCGAAGCAACCAAAGTCATTCTTGGTCTTTTGGAGGATTGAGACAGAAAATCTTGCGTAGATTTCTTCTGAAGAGCCAAAGAAATCTCCACTAACAGTTCCTCTGGAACAGGTTGTTCTTATTACGAGGTGCAAACAAGGCCAACCACTGAAATCTGACACTCCCTTCTTAAGGAAAGAACACCATAATTCTGTCTTTTTAAGGACGCATAAAGAAAACATAGCAGTCAGTTCCAGCAGCGTCGATAACTCCTTAATCTAAAACGTTAAGGACTTCCGATACACCTGTAAACGACTCCTCATTCAAAGGAGAACATGCAGAAATCTTGCAGCCCCACGCTCCAAGGGACCAGTCCGAAAAAGAAGACTGACCACCTCAAAAATACGAAATATGTGCTTCAACAGGTGTCCAGTTCGAGGGTAGAAAACATAACCTTTGCGAATTAAAAGCTGAACGTCTCGAAGCGTCGATAGGCCCCGAGAAGTCTCCCTGGGAGGCAGCAGAAACTCCCAAACAGAAGGCTTCTTCCGTCTCGTAGCAGAGTTGTCTCCGAGACGTCAATCTGGAAGAAGGAAAACAGAAGATAGTCGTCTTAAGGAGCCAAGCATTGATCCGTTTTAGTGCTTTCCGTGCCGAAAAAGACAAAACGATCTTCGTAAGTGCGAAGCACTCTTCTTCCAATCCCTCGAGAGAGAAGAGTCTGCAGGGGAGAGCGCTACATGATAGAACGAATCTGGAAAACTCTCAAAATTTCAAAAGCTTCTTGTAAGCGGTGGAATTGCAACTCTCCTGTTCTATTTCCTCATCACCTTCTTCGTCTACTTCCCTGCCCAAATGTGTAGAGGAAAAGACTACCAGAGAACAAGTCTTGTTCTGAGTGGGTTGCACAAGATCCAAATTCTTATCCAGTTTCACTTGATGAAATCGCCAAAAGGTCCTGAACTTCCTGCTCGAAATACGTCTGACAGACGAGAGGCGAGTTGGCGCCAACGAACAAGTCAAAGCTTCAGGTGCAAGAATGCGCCGCTGGTGGAATTGTGACTCTCCTGTTCTATTTCCTCATCACCTTCTCTGCTTCCCTGTGCGAATGTGTAGAGGAAAAGACTACCAGAGGACGAATCTTGTTCTGAGTGGGTTGCACAAGACCCAAAATCTTATCCGGTTTCACTTGAATGGAAATCGCCGAAAGGTCCTGAACTTCTGCTCGAAATACGTCTGGCAGATGATAGGCGAGTTGGTTTTGGGTGAAAGGAAATCAGGTGATTAACAGGAGGGGTGTTAATGGGAGAAATTCAAAGTTCATGATCCTGATTATCTACTCCCTTAGAGGAAGCTCTAACTGCAGCTTTCTGCTTCCTATCAGAATCTAATTTTTTCATCCTAGTTGACCCCTACAAGTAGCGCAAACCGTATGTGCATCATAAATTTCTTTAGCTAACTCACTTTTGCACCCTTTGCTGCAAACTCTAATTGCCCTGTTCTTACCTGAGCTCAAGTCTGACAAACTGCAAAGAAAAGAAGGTAGCTAAAATAACACAAGCTGGAAAAGATGTACTCACTTGTCCTAACTAATTCTTGAAGACAAAACACTTAGTACATCACCAGATTCTAATATAACAGAATAATCGTGAATTCTAGCAGCTGCTGCAAACATGTGTGTATAGCATAAGCCGGCAGAAATGACAAAAGTTTTGTGTTAAAGTAGTTCCTCACTCCTCCAGCAGTGGGCAGAAGAGGTATCTCCTAGCCGCCATATTGTTTTCTGTTTTGCTGGCGCAAAATTTGAATTCTAGCTGCTGTTCGGTTTGAAACAATAGCAATATAACTACTGGGTAAGTTACATTCTGCACTTAAAAATCACTATTTTTAAAGTAAATTGTATTTTTCCTAACTATACAAACCTGAGGTCCTTTACATTAGGGATTACTTTCGGGCGTAGGCTGGAAACGGCCATTGAACTTCAAACAAGGTGGTTAGGCAGTTAACTACTGTCCGGGAGGGGAGATGGGAGTACCGCCTGCCCGGATGTAAACATTCCAATTTACCTTTCAGCCCAGGTATCAGATTGAGGGGTGGCATGAGGTGGGCATAAAGTGTAAAGGACCTCCGGTTTGTATAGTTAGGAAAAATACAATTTACTTTTAAAAACTGTTATTTGTTCCAACACAATATACAAACCCTCGGTCCTTTACATTAGGGGACTCACTGATTGGAGGGAGGCATCTGATAAAGTCTCTCTGAACTGACTGGAGTTCACCACCTTGTCTTCCCTTCCTGGTCGTGACAGCGAGGAAGGGAAAAACTGCCTCTGACAAGAGATCGGGTTGTAAGAAACGCAGGATCAGTTGTCAGACTTCTGGGTCCCTTTGCATGAAAGAGGAAACGTCAGTTCATGCAAAGTAGGCTAGGAAGAATTTGATGTTGGATGACAATAAGGCAAACACAAGCATTGGGTTTGTCTCATAGTCATGGTCTCCTTCCTCCCCTTGCAAGAGGAAGGAGTGGGGTTGCTTCTATTAACCTGAACGGAAATAGGACGGAAGCTCCCGTTATGTGCTTACCTGCCTCGATCGCCGGGTCCAGCTTGTAACGGCACGTCTCCTCCCTGGCCGTGGGAAGAGAGCCAGGATGGGGAGAAAGAAGAGAGGCCAGTCACTCAACATTCAATCTCCCAATCACAACCGTGCAACATAGGCAAGATGCAACCTGTCCTGTTAGAGGAGCTGGATAAGCTACACAACTTGTTGAGCAGCCACCACAGGACCCAAGGAAAAAGTGTCCAAGGACTTGTATGCAACATCCCAGAGGTAGAAGGAGGTGAAGGTAGTCTGTTGGGACCACACACCTGCCTTCAGCACCTGTGATACCGACATATTCTTCCGAATATGAGGGACGGACCAATGCTGCGGACCTCATGAGCTCTCGGACGAAGCGTGCATCGGTGTCGTCCTCTCCTGCAGCAGAGTACGCTCTCCTTATCGTCTCACAAAGCCAGAAAGAGATGGTGTTCTTGGACACTTCTTTCTTGGTCGATTTTTTTTTTTTTAACGTTAGTTTAACCAGACCACTGAGTTAATATTAACTCTCCTAGGGCTGGCCCGAAGGATTAGACAAGCTATTTAAACCCTAATAATTTAATTAAACCTAGCGACATATGTTTATCTAAGAATTAATTAAGTTAATTAGGAATATATTATAAATTATTCTATGAATCTTATATTTTATCGTATAAATGATTAAATTTAAGGAATTTTAAAATATTAAAAAGTGAAAATTTGTCATTTTCTGACAGTATATCTTTAAAGGAATATCTTCTAAATAAAATGTCTCTTTGGATTCTATATTTTGGACATACCTTTAAAATATGCTTTACTGTTATTTGTATATTACATATTTCACCCATAGGTATAGGGGCATGGGGGTTACTCATCAGGTAACCATGTGTCAGTTTAGTGTGACCAATTCTTAGCCGTGTCAACATTACTGAAAACCTGAAAATTCTGATAGGATGATGGCCACAATCTACAGTTTCTTTTTATTTCTCTTAATTTACTGTTAAGACTGCTTTCCCTCCAGTTATTTTGCCATTTCTTCTTAATCACCGCTTTACTGTATCTAGTATAATCTTCTAATGGTAATAATTCTGCTGATATTGGCAGTGTTCTAGCCTCTTTTTCATAGGTGTCAGCTTTTTCATTGCCTTCTAATCCTATGAGATGGTATCCACCATAGAGTAACAGATATCTTTTCATTTTCATTTCATGTAATGTATGTCTAATTTCATTTATAATTTGATTTTTTGGAGTATAAGAGTTTATTGCATTTATTGAACTTAGTGAATCGCTAAAGATGGTTACTTCATTAAATTGGTTTTCATATATAGTTGTTAATGCTGTTTTTATTGCTAGTAATTCAGCAGTGAACACTGATGCTTTGTTATGTAAAGAGGCTTGGCTTTTATATTGTTTCAGTGAGTCCAACTCCCATATCATCTTTGGAACCATCAGTATATAAATGATTACTACTGAGTACCTTGATATGTTCCAGAGCATACAGTTTCATAGAAAGTGGGTTATTAAATTTATTAATTGGTATTGTACTTAGTTTGTTACATATCTGGGGAGCACTTATCATCCATGGAGGCATTATTTTGTTAAAATTGTAAAATCTAATATTATAAAGATCATTGTTAATAAATAATCTATTAGCTCTAATAGGGAAGGATGGAGTAATTTTTGTATTCCAGAAACAATCTGGTTTTTTAAATAAATCTTTGGTTTTTGCTGGACTATTTATAATTTTTAAACCTCTGCACATCGTTGTTATTTTGAACTTATAAGATAGTGGCATTTCTCCACTTTCTACAATCAAGGATTGGACTGGTGATGATTTGAATGCTCGGTGGCTAACCGAATCCCAAGGTGATGTACTGGATCTAGCATTTTGAGAATAGTCTCACTAGCAGAACTATAAATTGGACTGCCATATTCTAATATTGGTAGAACTGTAGCCTTATAAAGTTTCAATAAAATATCTCTGTCAGCACCCTATGAAGTGTGAGCTAATTTTTTTAATACATTTAAAGATTTTAAGGCCTTTGCTTTGGTATGTCTTACATGGGCCTTCCAGTTCAAATGATTGTCAAAATATAGGCCTAAGAGTTTGACTTCTGGATAAAATTGGATGGGAGTGTTATTCATGGTAAGAACTATATCTTCGTTTCTGAGCCAACGTTTATCCCTGTAAAATGCTATTGCTTGCGTTTTTTCATCAGAAAATTTAAATCCAACAGATAATGCCCATTGTTCAATTTTATTTATGGAGATATTTAAGATTCTTTGGATGTGGCGCAAGTTGCTTGAAGAGCCAGTGCTAACGAAGAGTCGTCGACACTCAGGCCAGAGGTGCTGAGTCCTCTTCAGATAGCACCGCAGCAATCTAATAGGACACAGTAGCATCTCGTCTGGTTCATTACCTACAAAGTCCTCTAGGGAGGGGATCGTGAAGGACTCGAACTGTGCGTCAGGGACCGAAGGGTTCTGAGTCTTCGCTACGAAATCTGGGATGAAATCGAGCATAACTGATCCCCATCCCCTCGAGTGTTTAACATCAAAGGAAAGTTTGTGAAGTTCGCCAACTCTCTTCACCAATGCCAGGGCAAGCAAGAAGACGGTCTTGAGGGTTAGATCCGTCTGACGACTCTCGTAAAGGCTCGTACGGTGCACGAGTCAGGCTCCTTAAGACGAGAGTCACATCCCACGCAGGAGGCCTGAGATCCATGGGTGGGCAAGACCTTTCGAAGCTTCTCATGAGTAGAGAAATCTCAAAGGAGGAGATTTCTACCCTTTCAGCCGTGAAGACTAGGTCGAGTGCAGTCAGTAGCCTTTTACAGCTGAAACGGAGAGAAGCTTCTCTCAGCGAAGGAAGACCAGGAAGTCCGCGACCTGCTGAACAGTAGCTCCGACCAGAGAGATACCCCCACCAACCACAGAAGACGGACCACTTTCCCTGGTATACCGCTGGGAGGATCTTCTGAGGTATCCTGCCATCTCTGTTGGTGCGCGGCGCGAAAAGCCTCTCGCTCGCAAGAGATGGTGGATAACCTCCAGCCGTGAAGACACAGGGAATGCACTGCCATGTGGAACCGCTCTGTGTGAGGTTGACACAGAAGGTTGGGCCAGGGGGGGATCCCTCTCGGTGCCTTGGAGAGGAGAGCTAGTAGGTCCAGGTACCAAACAGCCTGGGGACATTTGGGTGCCACCAGTCATTCTGAGATTCGGGGTGATCATCACTCGGCTGATCACTCAGTGAATCAGACAGAATGGGGGAAAGGCATAAGTGTCGAGATTGTCCCACGGGTGTTGGAACGCGTCCTCTGTAGCGGCCCATGGGTCCGGCACGGCAGAACAAAAGACCTGGAGTTTTCTGTTGTGCCGGGTGGCGAACAGATCGATGGCTGGGAGCCCCCACAGGTCGAACAGCCTTTCCGATACTTCCTGATGGAGGGACCATTCGGTCCCCACCACCTGGCTCTGGCGGCTGAGCTTGTCTGCCACGACATTCCTCTTGCCTGGAATGTACCTGGCTGACAGCTCTACCAAGTAAGCCACAGCCCACTCGTGCACCTGAATCGTCAACTGATGAAGCTGGTGGGACAACAGTCCCCCCTGCTTGTTGACATATGCCACTACCGTGGTATTGTCGCTCATCAGTACCACGGAGTGTCCCATCACTCGATCCTGGAACTCCTGGAGGGCCAGGAAGGCCGCCTTGAGTTCCAGGATGTTGATGTGAAGGTGCTCGTCGTCTCGGTGCCACACTCCCGAAGTCAGCAACTCCTCCAGGTGTGTGCCCCATCCCTCGGTCGATGCATCCGAGAACAGAAGCATGTCCGGAGGGGGAGTATGCAAGGATACTCCTATCAAGAGGTTCCTGTCGTCTAACCACCAGTGAAGGTCCTTTCTCACCTCCTCAGAAAGAGGAATGAGGAAGGACTGGGGGTCTTGGGACTGGGACCAATACTCCTTTAGTCTCCACTGGAGAGACTGCAGGTGAAGATGCCCGTGAGGTACTAGTTTCTCCAAAGACAACAGGTGACCGATGATGACTTGCCATTGCCGAGCTGGTTGCTCCTGCCATGACATGAACATCTGTGCTGCCTGCCTGAACTTGCTGATACGAGAGTCCGAGGGAAAGACTTTCGCTGCCACCGTATCTATCAGCATGCCCAGGTACTTTGTCCTCTGCTTGGGGGTGAGATCTGACTTCTCCAGATTTACCATGATCCCTAGATCCCGGCAAAACTCAAGGAGACGATCCCTGTCCTGTAGCAACTGCGAGCGAGAGCTCGCCAGGACTAGCCAGTCGTCGAGATACCTCAAAAGACGTATCCCGTGCGAGTGGGCCCAAGCTGACACGAGAGAGATACTCTCGTGAACACTTGGGGAGCAGTTGAGAGCCCGAAGCAAAGTGCCCTGAATTGGAAGACAGACTCCCCCAGGACAAAGCAGAGGTACTTGCGAGAGGACGGATGGATGGGTATCTGGAAATACGCACCCTTCAAGTCCACCGTAAGCATGAAGTTGTTCTCCCTGATGGAGGCCAGCACAGTCTGCGCTGTTTCCATCGTGAACCAAGTCTGGCGAACGAAACGGTTCAAGGGAGAGAGGTCTATGACCGGTCTCTATCCCCAGAGGCTTTCTCTATGAGAAAGACACGGCTGTAAAAGCCTGGAGACTGGTCCGACACGACTTCTACAGCACCCTTCCTCAGCATGGCTTGCACTTCTTGCTGTGGTGCGGTGTCCTTCGACAAACCTGGAAGATATGTTTGGAGATGGACCGGAGAGTAGGTGAGGGGAGGCCGAGACTCGAAGGGTAGTAGATATCCCTCCCGAAGGACATCCACTATCCAGGTCTCCGCTCCGTGTCGCTGCCATGTTGCCCAATGGCTCGACAGGCAAACCCCCACCTTCGGCAGCTTTTGGGGGGGGAACGCCGCCCATAGCGTTTCCCCTTCTTCTTACCCTTGGCCCCTTTACCGGCTTGGAAAGTGGGCTGAAAAGGGCGGGAGGGACCCCCTTCTCGAGGCAGAAGAAGGCTGGGTGTTTCCTCGGGACCCCTTCGAAGAATGGGACTTTTTAGGGGCCGAGGAAGTGCCAGCCTGGCCCGGAGGTCTTGGCCACTGCCTGGTGAACAAGCCGGTTGCTGTCATCGGCATGGCACTTGTCCACCGTGGCGTCCACGAACTCTCTCGGGAAGAGAGAGGAGGAACCCAGCAATGGTCCATTATGAAGGGCGATAGCGACTCGGGACCTACAGACCTGGCAAAGCTAGAGAGAACGGCATCCCTTCGCTTTAGCACAAGGTTCGCCCACAGGTTTGCAGTCTGGTGGGCGAGGTAGGAAATAGCCTACCCACAGACTGGCACAGTCTCCCAAAGGCGGAGTCCTCCCCAGGTACAATAGCGCCTGAGGAAGCAGCTACCTTCGATACTGTGAATGACCACAGATCGAGCCAGGAGACTGCTTGGAAGGCCGCCATGGCGGTGGCTTCCAGGGTTGCAGCTTCTTGCTGAGAGAGGGATATGCTCTCTGCAGTCAATTGCTGCAACGACAGACCCGGATCCAAACAAGCCAGGTCCGGGTCAACCTGTTTGGTCAGCAACGCCCTTCCACTGGAGCGTAGAAATGCTTCTGACAAGGCAGAGGAGGAGGAAGAAGCTTGTCCAAGCGGCTCGAACGAAGCGAACTGTCTTGCCCAGACACAAGACTGTTCACCTGGTCAAGTACCCCCTCGGCAAGCGTGGACCACGGCAGCCCCACCGAAGCCTTAGGTTCCTTCTTGGGTCCCCAAAAGGATTCGAGGGGCGACGGACGATCCACAGAGCAGGCCGTGGTCCCTTCCCCAAGGTCATTGTGCTGACGAATCAGCGCAATAACCTCCGCAAAAGTCCTCTGTATTTCGGGGGTGTCCGCATCCTGGGGCAGAGGACCTCGAGTCCTTCCAGAGTGCAGTCCTCCTCCGACTACTCCCTGCAGGAGGGAGAACCCTCGGCAGACCCCCATGGATCTTCCTGAACTACGCAGGCGTAGGACCTGGTCGAGCCAAGAACCGAGCCAGGTGCGTACCCCCACACAGTAGAACTCGGTGGAGAACACTCCCCAGAGATCCTCCTCTCCGACTCGTGGTCCCTGGAAGAAACCAAAGGGGCGGAGGGGACAGGCGAGGAAGATCGGGCGCTCCCACTGGCTTTACTGGCAGAACCAGCAGAGGCAGTGGGCCGAGCGGTCACCAACCCGCGATGATGACGAGGCCCCTCAGGTCGAGGAGACTGCTTCAGCCCAGGTGAAGCGATCTCCTGAGGAGAGCGGAGCTTGCCTCCCCGAGAGGCCGCCATGCGCGCACTCGCCTCCCCCCGAGCCAGGCTGGCCACGCGTGGACGTGGCCAGGGACTGGGAGGAGTCGAACGCGCGGGCTGGCTGGCGCGAGCTTGCGCTGTCCTCTGACGCGCCCCAGTCTTCTTGAAGGCAGGAGCCTCTCGGAAGACTGAGTAGGGGATTTCTTCCCTACCTCTCCATGCGTTCGGCCCTCGGGGCTGAAGCACTATCCCGGAACCTGACTTGGCACCTGAAGGAGTGCCAGCAGGAAGAGACGGAGCACCAGCATGCCCGGCTCTTTCTCTCGCCCCACACCCTGGTCTGTACGGCGAGAAGTTTCTCCTGTATCAGACTGGGGTACCCGGGTCTCCTTGGGGAACAGGGTACTCGGAGCAACTCGCGAACGAGTGTCCGACGCGGACTCGCTGGCCTTAGATGCAGGAAGTTTCTTAGGCGCAGCGGGGGGAGTGCCAACCTTGGTCTGCACGCCCTTGGCTCCCGGTGCCCCTGGCCCGGAGGCCAGGGCAGCGGTTCCCTGATCCGAGGATCGGGAAGAGCCAACGAGAGATCCCACTGCCTTCCCTGTGGAAGGAGGCAGACCCTTAGAAGTCTCGGTGCGAGATTTCTTAGGAGGGGGAGAGGCAGACTTTTTCTTCTTCGGCTGCGAAGCCTCGGAAGGAGAAGCGGAAGAAGCAGCAGACGAAGACGACGATGATGACGAAGATGAAGATAACAACACCTGCCTAGACCTCTTCTTCTTCACCATCTGTTTCAGGAACGCCGTCAAGTCACCAAGCCAGGAAAGCGAGGCCGCAGACTCAGGAACAGCAGGAGGGGCTGCAGCAGAAGGCACATCCTGGGCAGAGACTGCGGAGCTCGAGCCAGCATTTGCCTGGGTAGAGAGAGCCGCGTGGCCAGCCAGGAACAAAAGTAGGCGGGGCCATGAATGCAAGCGCCGACCCTCCCGCGTGGAGATTCAAGTCGGGCCGCGCCAGGGTCAACGGGATGGGGACGGGAACAGACGAAGGGCCGGGCTGGAAAGTCAGATGGGGAACAGCAGTCGTAGACAGGCCAGGGTCAGCAACAGGGGCAGCGACAGTCACATAAGGGTATGATGATGTCACCATGTAGGCGGGGCCAGCACGCGTGAAAGGAGCCAAGAAGCCAGGAGGCAGCGGAACAGTATGTTGTACCACAGGTGACACTGACACTAGGGTGTCCAGATGCGATGCAACTGACACCGGCATCTAGGCAAACCTCAAAATGGTGATGGATGTAGTATTGACTGTCGTTGCCGAGTGGGTCGTGACTGAAGCGGGTGGCAGGGGAGCCAATCCCTCCAGTGACGAGCCAGGTAGGCCCAGGTGCAGCCAGGATGAACTTGGTATCGGTGTCTGGCTATCCAGTCCAGGACCTGCAGCAAAAGTCGGGTCAGTACACGAAGCCTCTACTCGCTCCGGAGGAAAAAAACTCCCCTCCGGAATGGGAACAGACTTCAGAGAGGATGTCCTGCGTCCAACTCTCCCCGTGCCCCCTCCACAAACGATGAAACGTAAGAGGAAGGGGAGGGGGAGTCCTCACCGAGGGAGAGGGAGCAAGCAGGGGAAGTTCGCCGGGAGGGAGAAATGAGCCCGACACATTCGCCACCAATGGAGTCGTCGGGGCGATTTCCTGGATCGACTCCTTGGTAGGCTTACGACGGTAACGCTCTCCTCCTTCGAACTTGCCCCATTGCTCAGAGGACCACGAACAACACTCACTACAGGGATCGTCGCGTGAACACACACGTCCCCTGCAAGATGTACAGAGGGTGTGTGGGTCCACGTCAAATCGAGATCTAAAGGAATTGCATTTCTTACCCCCTAACCCGGGACACACGCTGGGGATAGGAGGGTTTAGATGATTTCTCCATTGCTAATGAAAAAAAGAAAGAATTTCCCACCAAAAAGTAGAAGAATAGCTGTCAGGCAGAGAGCGACAAAGAACAATGTCCGAGCGCTACGACAGCTGAAAGCAAATTGGAATGTTTACATCTGGGCAGGCGGTACTCCCGCCTCCTGGACAGTAGTTAACTGCCTAACCACCTTGTTTGAAGTTCAACGGCCGTTTCCAGCCTACGCCTGAAAGTAATCCCTAATGTAAAGGACCGAGGGTTTGTATATTGTGTCGGAACAAAGTAAATTTCCTCCAAGGTAATACCCCATGCAGAGCTCTCGGTAATTCTAGGCCGGCTGTCTGCGGTGAGCTAGACTGTGGCAATTGGCGTTTTTCTATGTTATTTTACTTGCTTTACAAGAATTCAAAGTAATATTTTGTTGTGGCATTGTAACTAAACTGTAATTGACCTTTGAAGACTACACAACTTGAATTATTTAATCGGGGGTTTTCTAATAGCCGGGCATTCCGTTGCAAGCCCGCCCCCTACCTCCATAGCTAATTTTATGACGGCAAAACTGTAACCAGTAAACACCTCTAGGGTATCCTGATATTGGTATTTTTAGGGTGTTTACTGGTTGCAATTTTGCCCTATGAGCTATGGAGGGGTGGGGGGCTTGCCGCGGAATGCTGGCTTAGACCTACCATGAGTTAGGCAATTCAAGCTGCGTAGTCTACAAAGGTCAATGACAGCTTAGTTACAGCCAGCCGACAAAATATTACTTTAAATTCTTGTAAAGCAAGTAAAATAACATAGACAAATGTCAACTGCCATAGTATAACTCACCGCGGACAGCCGGCTTAGAATTACCGAGCTCTCTCTTAGAAAGCATAAATGACCAGACCAGCCAGCCTATCACTTAAGTTTTTCACACAGGCCTCAGTCTAACCCTATCGATGAAGGTTAACTACGTAAACTATGTTACCTAGGTTTGTATCCTCATATGAACAAAACATTTCATCAATTCAAGATTATACAGTGTTAGCCAACTGCAGATGTTTCCCACACCTAGATGACTTACAGTAACTAGCCTAAGTGTTTATGAAAATACAGACCTCACACTAGGCCCCAAGGCAGTAGGAAAAAGATGACTAGTTTGCACCCGCAATAGCAGGGTAAAACTTATAAACACAAAATGACTTTTGATAAATTAATTTCTATTTATGCCTATACAAATCTCACATAACAGATAGTGTCTGCCCAATATTCTAGAAGGAATAGCCTAAGCCAATGGGGTCAGAATATATATAATTGGCTAGCCTATAGCCTACAAAGGAAAAAATTAAAATCTTTACAAAACGAATGGCAAAAAGGAAATGTATTAGACCAATCTGTTTGCTATGACAAGTCAATCGTGAGGTCTGTTATGACCCGGGACCGGGATGCGGGTAGCCTATTTTCATCTGGTTAAAACTGGCAAACTAAATGGTAAGAAAGAACAGGACCTACCTTAAATACAATTCTGTTACGTTCGAAATTCAAAAACCTGACTTTCTTAGGAAATCATCTCCAGCTTATGTATTTTCCCTGCAACTTGCACTCTGCAGTGCCGGTGCAGTAGCAACCACGTTCGACTTGACAGAACGACAGCATGTTTTCGTTGTTTACACTCTCTCATCGCTCCTCCCACCGTCTTCCCTTCCGTTCGTTCTTTGTACCTGCTCCCTTTTCCACGTACAGTATTTACTTTAAAAGCACACATATATTCATAAAAAAAAGAAGTCCAAGACTAAACTATGCCTGTAAAGTTATGAAATAATTACTTACACAACAATGACTGCTATTGGTACAAGAGAATAAGACCGTAATAACCTACACTACGATCTACCCACACTCAGTACACAATGACGATAAGATTAGAGCTAACTTAAGCAAATTGTAAATAGTGGCACTTACTCTATGGGTTTCAACAGATCGAAGTAAAATACCCAAAGGAACACAAGGTCCTTTGCCGTCCAGGTCCTACTTTCATCAATGGACTTCCAGTTAATTTGATGAACGTCTATAGAAGGAAGGCTCCGCACGAAAAGTGACGACGGTCGGAGGATGGATGGTATGTGGGGGAGAAATGTGATGATGAATCAGCTCAGCATACACGTACCGAGCGAGTTCCTTTCAGCATATACCTTAGCAACAAAAAATTCTGCAATGATATGACAACTAAAATGACTGTCAAGAGATTTGTTCATCCATTTTAGCATGTAGTACACCTCAAGTGAATGAAAGAAATATTGTAACATTAATACAAATTAGAATGACAAGTATACACGTAGCGCCTTAGCCTGAGCTGTACAGACAACAAACGGGTTAGCAATCAATGGCACTCACCGACCTACGTATTTAACTTGTTTGCAGTCCACAAAATCAGTGAGCAAGTTCCTTCATACTTGTCTAATATGTTGCTACGAATAGAAAAACCACGAAATTGAATTCAAGCCACTTTCAACTTTCGGAGTAGGGTACAGAGTACGGGATAGAAGTCATTTACGACTTCGGGATAAGGCATTTTTTCTCCAATACTCATCGTCCTCGTTTACTTTTAGAGGTCATTCTGTCGGTCGACGGACGGTCATTATACATTCTTCAGTTTCCGTTCATAGATTTCTTGAATAGCTTGTCTTTCCGAGACATGACGGTTTTAAAATAGAGCTGCCTTAAATCTCTAGACAGTCTCATGTTTTTCATTTTTCTAGTTAAGATTTAAATAGCCAAGTTCGTGAATAACACAGACCATACACTTAGCACAGTTTATGTCTTCTTATCGGTACAATGATTAGCTTATCGTACCTCTACCAAATCCAAACTACCACCATAACAAGGAAACCCCCCCCCCCAAATTCCGTCTCTCCCTTTCTTTCGTCATTTTTGTTCTTCGTGGGAATCCCCGCATAATACTCTTTTGTTGATTCTTTTGTGCATTTACATATTTCCATATGATCTATTCCTTTCCCATTATAGAATTATGACTATTATCGTCTGTTGTCATAAATCGTTACTGAATTTATTTTTATTATTGTGAATTGCCCTCTTCAGGTGACAGACAGACGAGAACCCTGTTATTTGTTTGTGTTATTCACGTAAAATCTAGCTATATCTGCATGTTCACGTTTTTGTAGAAATGTATACGTCTATATTGCATGCCATAATAATAAGGGCAACAGAAACACATCTATTCGAGAATGACTCTTACATTATTTTGCTGGCTTTTTGCCACGATTCTAGCATGTACGAGTCAGGTCTTGGTACGAGTGTACGTGGCGGAGTCTACATTTCATTAAAATATTAAACGCAAACGAAGTGTCTGGGCATGAACGTCAGTAGGCGTCTCAATAACTAGGTCTAGAGTACGGTTTTGGTGATGGTAATTCATTCATCCTAATATTTAAGAAAATGAGAATTACTTGTTTTGTGTTCTTGATGACTGTATTGCAAATGTCGCATAAGGTTATAGTTGAAGATGTTATTAGATTGTTTGTATCTCTCGCTAGTGAAGCCGCTATTATGAGAGGTCGGGAGGATGGAAAAGGAAGGGTCGATGTTTACGCCTTCCTGCGTGTATGTGTGTATGCATAAGTACGTGAACTGTATGGGAGTGACATCACCCAAAATTATATTGTTAGAAGGCATCGTGCTTACCCCATACAAAAATGGGAAAAAAGCACGTTAAAAGAAGAAGAAGAAGACACACCGCCAATTAATTCACTACATTCTTGACTGTTATGTTTTGAATACATTTTTAATGAGCACTTGATAAATATCTGAGTTTTGTGTTTGTGTTAGTGTTAAGTTTGTGAGAGGGTGCAAAAGAGAGAGCAGGTAGACATTGGCTGCTAGTTTATTAAGGAAGCAGGCCACTTCTAAAGCGGCGTGCGGACGTCAGTACAAAGACATACAAGGACGTACAGGTGACCCGAGGTCAATTGTTCTCAATGTGAAACAGGACAGGTAAATACAGATAACGTGACAAATAAAATGAACAAATTAGACACAATAATGCTCTGACACATGTACAATACAAAAGGGCACAAATGAGCAAGTAATAAATGCACATTTACATAAATAAAACATGGCTAGGTACCCCGACCTAAGGTCACGGGAAAAGGCACCGTAGAAAACGGGAGGTTCATTAGAGAAAACCCGTTGAGCGGGGACTTTACAATACTCCCCCCCCCCAAGATGTAGGTAAGGTCTGATTAAAGCAAGTATCTGCTGGGGCACTGGAGAGTGCCACGGCTCCGCGATGTCAGCTGGGGGGTGCGGTACGTGCGGGAGTGGTTGGCTGCAGCGCTGCCTGGGTCCAGGGCCTTACGGGGGTGGCCATGCGACTTTCTTGTGGGCTGCGGGGGCGACGTCTACTGTGGAGGGCGCTGAGGGGTATCGCCGATGTCCTCTTCCAACAGTGCGGGCTTGAGGTGGTCTATTGACACCCAGTCGTTCTTCCCGTGGATGGCCAGCCGGAATGCTTTTTTGTTTCTCTCCAGCACAAGGAAGGGCCTCCTGTAGGGCCTGGTTAAGGGTGCCCGGACGGTGTCGTTCCTGACGAAGACGTGGGTGGTGGAGGACAGACCGGGAGGCGTGAAAGGTGTCGTCCTGTCAGTATATATCCGCTGGCAGGGGGCGAACTTTCCGACCATGTCACGGAGACTCTGGACTGTCAGGGTGTGGCGATACCCAATGATAAGTTTGCCTGGGACCACGAGAGACTCCCTGTAGACTTTTTCTGCTGCGGGCGGGTCGCCGTTGGCTCTGGGAGCGGTCCTCAGCCCGAGGAGGACCCAGGGCAGCTGGTACTTCCAAATCTCGGCAGTGCAGTGGGTCATGAGGGATGCCTTCAGGAACCTGTGGAACCTTTCCACCAATCCGTTGGCCGCGGGGTTGTAGGTGGTGGTGCTGTGGTGAGTGGTCCTCAGCAGGCGTGCCAGGGCGGTCCACAGCTCGGACAGGAAGGCTGGGCCCCTGTCTGTTGTTATATGGTCCAGGACACTGAACCGGCTGATCCAGCTGGAGAGGAGGGTCTCGGCACACGCACTGGCAGTGGCTTCTTCCATGGGCGTCACTTCGGGCCACCTGGTGGAGCGGTCGACGACTGTCAGGAGAAAGGGGGCCTACCATGTCAACTGGGTGTATCTGGGGAAGTCGCCCACCCCCGACTCGGTGTGGCGCCCTACTTTGCTGGTCTGGCACCGGATGCGCTGCCTCGCCCAGTCGTCGCATCCTTCTGTATGCTGTGCCAGATGAACTTCTTTGCCAGCAGTTTGGCCATCGTCCTGCCGGGGGGTGGGACAGCCGTGGATGATGTCAAAAACCAGACGGCAGTGGGAGGCGGGTACCAGCGGGTGGGGGTGGCCGGTGCTTACGTTGCTCAGCAGTGATAGCCCCCCAGGGGCGAGGGGCACATCCTTCCACTTGAGCGACGTGATGGCGGTGCAGTAGGCTGGAACCTCTGGGTCGGTGGCCTGCTCCCAAGCAAGGTCCTCGTAGTCGGTCCCAAGCTGCGCTGCGTTGAACTCGATCCTCGAGAGGGCATCTGCTACAGGGTTCTTCCTGTCGGGAGGTACTTGATGATGCAGGTGAACTCCTCGATGGCCACGAGGTGCCAATGCTGCCTGGAGGACCATGCATCCTCCTGCTTTGTGAAGAAGTGGACCAGCGGCTGGTGGTCCATCCAAACTGTGAAGGGCATGCCCTCCAGGAGGAACTTGAAGTGGCGTACTGCCCGGTACACTGTGCAGAGTTCTCTGTCGAAGGTGCTGTAGTGGGACTCGGCGGGGCTGAACTTCCTGCTGAAGAAGGCAATGGGCTGGGGGGCTCCAGCGATGACCTGCTCCAGGACGGCCCCACAGGCGACGTTGCTGACGTCCGTCGTCAGCTGGAGGGGGGCGTTGGGGTCCTGGTGGGCCAAGGCGGTTGCCTTAGTGAGGGCGGCCTTCGTCAGGGAGAAGGCCTGCTGCTGGTCGGGGCCCCACACTAAGGTCTTCGGATGGCCCTTCAGGATCTCCGTCAGGGGAGTCATGGTGTGTGTGACCCCAGGGATGAACCTCCTGTAGTAGTTGATCATCCCAAGGAATTCCTGTACGGCCCTGACGGAGGTAGGGGTGGGGAACCAGGCAATGGCTGCGACCTTCAATGCGAGTGGACGGACGCCTCCCAGGAATCTCATGGCCCAGGAAGTCAACTCTTTGGACGCCGAAGGTGCATTTGTCAAACCTGACGACGAGGCCGTTCCCTGCAGGCGCTGCAGGACCTTCCGGATGTGCCGCAGGTGTTCTTTGTGGGATCTGGAAAAAATTAAAATGTCATCTACGTAACAGACGCAAAGTTCAGGTCCCCCATGATGCTGTCGATCAGTCTCTGGAAGGTCGCCCCCGCGTTCCTCAGGCCGAAGGTGGAGAAGGTGAAGACGTAGGACCCGAAGGTCTTGATAATGGCGGTTTTGGGATGTCTTCTGGAGCTACTGGTACCTGGAAGTAGGATTTAAAAGATCCAATTTAGAAAATATTTTGGCCCCGTGGAAAGAGGCTGTGAGGTCTTGCATGTTTGGGAGAGGGTAGTGATCTGGTTCTGTGGCGAGGTCATAGTCGGCAGCCACCTGTAGTCACCATTGGAGAAGCCCACGGTTTTGCATATGTGTTGGCGAGGCTCCTTTGTTTTGATATGGTGGTAAACTCCTTTGTTTGGTGGTAGGGGCTCCGGGCACCTGACGGCACCTGAAGTTCGGGCTTGAATACCTCAGGGAACTCCTTCAGAAGTGAGGCATACTGGTGAAGGGTGACGGAACAGACTGTGGGCGCACTGGGGCCGGTCGCTAGGGGAAGGGACTGGCAGGAGTTGGTGTCCAGCAGGCGCTTGCGGCCGACGTCGACTGCCAGACCGAAGTGGGCCAGGAAGTCTGCACCCAGGAGTGGGGTCCTCACGTCCGCAACGATGAAACTCAACTTGTACCTCCGGCCTAGGATGTAGACTGACAGGAACTTGGTGCCATATGAGAGGATGGGGGACCCATCCTCTCCTATGGCGGCCGTTAGGAAGGCAGCCGGGTCCGACGGGCATTTGCGGTTCTCTCTGGATGGCGGAAACACTGAGCGTACGGCCCCAGTGTCGATCAACATCATCCCGCTGGAGATGGTGTCGCGGACGTAAAAACCTACTGGTGCTGGGCTCCTGGATGCTTCTGCTGCCATGGTGGCCTGTGCTGTTGGCTGCCGCCGCCCCCGTTTTTTGGATGGGCAAAAGGGCAGGGGGGCTCACAGTTCCAGACGTCCTTGCCGTACCGCCGGTGGTAGTAGGAAGGCCCCGGCAATTGCTTCTTCTGGTGATGGGTTGGCCGCCTCCTGATGACGCCGTTTATCTCCTCTTCTGCGGTTTCCTCCGGCTGGAGGGACTTGGTGGGGTGTGCGGGTGTGGATGCCCGCTTCAGCTGACCTCGTGGAGTCAGTCAGCTGCTGTGCCGTTTTAATCAGGTCCTCGAGGGGCAGGGTGTAAGGCTCCAGAATCTGGGTCCGAACTCCGAACCTCCAGGAGGAGCTGACAGAGGAAGATCTCCCTCAGCAGGCTTACCTCCGTGTGCCTGCCGCTGCTGTCCATCCCGGGTAGGATGAGAAGGTTCTAGATGACGTTGCACGTCTCCAGGAGGATGGTCGTGCCGGGGGTTGTTGGCGAGGTCGAGGGCGCGGGCGGCTCTCTCGGAGATTGGCAGGGAGCAGGTCTTGACAAGAGAGGCCTTCAGCTTTTGGTAGGCGGCAGGGCTTGCGGCAGACACCCACGGGGCGATTTTCCTGTAAACCTCCTCCGGGAGGGCATTGATTACGATGTCTGCCTGCAGCACTTTATTGTTTAGTCCTGCCAACCTGAACTGCCCCTTGACCCTGTAGAGCCATGATGACAGGTTATTGTGTGTGAACGGTGGGGGCGGACCTTGGTTGGTCCGTCAGGAAGGGCAGCGCGTGAGGGAGATATCCGACTCCGCAAAGTTCACGGTTATTTGTATGTGGGAGGGAATGTCTGCGTACATCCTTGCTTCTGCACTCTCACTCGGAGTGTGAATTACATGCGCGTCAACAATACAAGCTTGGGAGCTTGCCGTGTGGGTCTGCTAATGATGCCGGTGCTCTGCCGACGAGGGTCGGTACACCCGAACGCTTTGTTAAAGCACCATAGTTAGTCTGTTAGGGGCATGGGGTAGTTCATCGGGTCAAGACTAAGTCGCCATTTGGGTTCGTTAATGGCTCCGGCAACCACTCCAGGGTCACCACTGTGAGAGGGTGCAAAAGAGAGAGCAGGTAGACATTGACTGCTAGTTTATTAAGGGAGCAGGCCACTTATAAAGTGGCGTGCAGACATCAGTACAAAGACATACAAGGACATACAGGTGACCCGAGGTCAGTTGTTCTCAATGTGAAACAGGACAGGTAAATACAGATAACATGACAAATAAAATTAACAGATTAGACACAATAATGCTCTGACACATGTACAATACAAAAGGGCACAAATGAGCAAGTAATAAATGCACATTTACATAAATAAAACATGCCTAGGTACCCCAACCTAAGGTCACGGGAAAAGGCACCATAGAAAATGGGAGGTTCACTAGAGAAAACCCATTAAGCAGGGACTTTACAAGTTTGTAAATCAGTTCAGTATTCGCATTAATTGTATAACTCTTCTCATTTTCCCAAATAAAACCAGAATGCAGAACGGAATGAACAGCTTCTTAGCTCAGCTTGTGAGATGACTCGAAATTTGGTGTTGCGCAGTGGTTTGCGCGTGTCCCTGGATTTAGAAAGGGCGATTGCCCTTATCCTTTGACCTTTGTGTTGGGAATTTCCTCGACAGATGTCTCTGTATTTTCGTTGTGCCAATAGACTGCACGATCAACCCACGATCTAAGAAACTGACTTAGCCTCCCAATGCAAGGATAAATGAATCATGTACCAGGTTTTCTCAATTTATTTACAAAAATAAAACCATCTCAATCATCACCCTCACATAACAAACACACAAAAACCACCCCAAAAAACACTAACGAACCTACAATCTACGTGCCTTCAACACGAAACACGTGGGCAACACGAATGCCTTCAGTCTCAAAGAAATCACTGGAATTTAATTACAATTAACACAATGCCACCGCAGTACACAAATGCCTGTGAGGTTCAAGAGAAATGTCAAAAGAGAGAGACTGATTCTTTATTATTTTTGACAGGTGTTTATAAAACAAAAAGCTGACGGAAAGGTAGCGGGTGACCTGAAGGCCCCCGCTGCGTCCATACAAAATTTGTTTTCTGACAGGCATAAAAATATGTACAATATTCATTACATGGCATATAAAAGGTAGATATACATGTCGGCAGAAAGGCTGTACAATGATGCATAAGATGAGGTACATAAAGAATCTGAAATAAAGACGGGTAATATACATGACGTGATTAATGTACATCTGAAGGGAGAAACACAAGAAAGGAGAGGTGCGATTTGTCGCCCTTACAAACACTCCCCCCCCAAAGACAATAATTAGAGGAGCAATTATTGGATGAAATAACATTAATCACAGAGGCACTGGGGCTGTCGAAGTGGGCCCCTGCTTCTGGAGAACTGTGGGCGTTGGGTGGAGCTGACACCTGGGGTTGGCTGGACGAGTTTCCTGGGCTGCCCCAGGCCATGCCTTGCTGGGGAAGCGGGTGCATCTGCAGTCAGGTACTGAGGGGGGACTCTGGGGCACCTGTCTTCTTCGCGTACTTTCCTGTCCAACAGGAATGCGGGTTTTAGCCTGTCAATGGTGATCCAGTCCTCCTGCCTGTGGATGTTGAGGAGGAATGCTTTGCTGGCTCGTTTGATGACTCGGCGGGGCACCCTGTAGGGCCTGGTTAAGGGTGGGCGGTGGGCATCCACCCTGACGAAGACATAGGCGCAGGAGTGTAAGGCTGGTGGGCTGTAGGTGATAGTTCTGTCAGTGAAGGTCTTGTGGCAGGGTGTGAACTTTTGTGCGAGTTCTCTCAACCTAGGGAAGGGGGTGTCAGACGTCAGCCGACGGCGGGAAGAATTCTCTGGGGATGGTCAGTGTTTCCCCGTAGACTTTCTCAGCAGGGGAGGCGTTACCATTTGCTCTCGGTGTGGTGTGGAGACCCAGCAGGACCCAGGGCAGCTGTTCCTTCCACTTCTTGTCGGTGCAGCGTGCCATGAGAACTGCTTTAAGAGAGTGGTGCGCCCTCTTGACCATGCCGTTCGCTGCGGGGTTGTATGCCGTTGTGCTGTGTAGAGTTGTACCCATCAGGCATGCCAAGGAGACCCAGAGCTCTGACAGGAAGGCAGGAGTCCTGTCCATAGTGATGCTGTCTGGCACTCTGAAGCGGCTTATCCAACTGGAGAAGAGGGCCTCTGCGCATGATGTTGTTGATGCTTCATCCATGGGGGTTGCTTCGGGCCAGCGAGTGGCGCAGTCTGTGACTATCAGAAGGTATCTGGCTCCCCCCGAATGCTGAAGGGGCCCAGCGACATCGATGTGGATGTGGCCGAACCGCCGAAGAGGCTGTGGAAAATCGCTGATCCCGGACTCTGTGTGCCGGGATGTTTTGCTTATCTGGCACGGGGTGCAGCTCCTTGCCCACTGGCGGACGTCCTTGTTGATGCCATGCCAAACGAACTTGTCAGTCATGAGGCACGCCATTGTGTGCCCCGATGGATGGGAGAGACCGTGGACTATGTCGAACATTTGCTTTCTCCTTGAGGTGGGCACCAGGGGGCGTGGGTGGCCTGTGCTAGTGTCGCAGAGGAGAGTCATGTCCGTCTCTGGGTCTGCTGCTTGTTCTCTCGTGAGGTCTTCGTAGTCGATGCTGAGGTGAAGGGAATTGATTTCTACTCTTGACAGATCATCGGCCACTGGGTTTTTCTTGCCAGGAACGTAGTTGATGGTGCAACCGGATTCGGAGGTGGCGGTCAGGTGCCACTGTTGCCTTGCAGACCAAGCATCCCCCCCTGCTTTGCAAATGTGTGAACCAAGGGTTTGTGGTCTGTTAGGATTATGAATTTGGTTCCCTCCAGCAGGTACTTGAAGTGCCTCACAGCCTGGTAGATAGCCAGCAGCTCTCTGTCGAAGACGCTGTAGCGGGTCTCAGCTGGCAAAAAACTGCGGCTAAAGAAAGCCAAGGGCTGGGGCGTACCGTTCACCAGCTGCTCGAGTACTGCACCGCAGGCCATGTTGCTGGAATCCGTTGTCAACCTGAGGGCAGCGGCGGGGTTGTGGTGAGTTAAGGTGGTGGCACTGGAGAGGGCCCTTTTTGTTTGAATGAATGCCTGCTGCTGCGGAGCTTCCCATGTTAGTGGTTAAGAGGTGCGAAAGAAACAAGCAGGATAAGGTTACTGCTACTTTTTTGAGGACACAGGCGTTTTAAAAGCGGCGGACTGACGTCATGCCGACTAGTACAATGAGAACCAGGGTGACCTGAGGTCAATAACATTTGACAATAAATACAATAAAAAATACACTCCAAGTTGCACAAATGGGCAATAATGAAATTGAATATTCTGATACCTGAGCAAAAGAAACATACGAGTATAACATACAAGTTGGTAACAGGTAAATATTTACATAAATTAGTTTAAATGATTGGGTATGGCTGAATCTACGTGACCCGTTATCCTAGGAGCGGCAATCCTAGGAGAGGCAAAGAAAACGGGTCGCCACCACAGAAAACCTGCTTAGCGGGGACGTTACAAATACTCCCCCCCAAAGACGTGGGTAACGTCTGATTAATTGATGTATCTGCTGGGGCGTTGAAGAGTGCCGTGGCTACGTGAAGTGAGCGTGGGGCTGCACTGTGCATGGGAGCAGCTGGCTGTGGATGTGGGTGGATGTTTCTGGGGGCGGCCCTGTGTTCTCTTTCTGCGGCAGCCCGGTTGCGGAGATGGCTGCTCAGGCGGAGGGTGCGGTGACGTCTGTGTCTTCCTCCAGGAGGGCGGGCTTAATGCGGTCGACCGACACCCAGTCATCCTTTCCATGAAGGGCGAGCTGGAAAGCCTTGTTATTCCTTTCCAGCATGCGGAAGGGCCCCCTGTAGGGCCTGGTCAGTGGTGGGCGGACAGCGTCATCCCTGACGAAGACGTGAGTGGTGGAGGATAAGCCGGGAGGCGTGAAGGCGACTGAACTGTCGGTGTATGTCCACTTACAGGGGGTGAACTTGCCGACTATATTGCGAAGCCTCTGGACTGATGGGTTGTGGCGGCCCTCTGTGACTAGTTTGCCCGGGACTACGAGAGGCTCTCCATAGATTTTCTCAGCTGCGGATGGGTCGCCGTTGGCTCTGGGGGCGGTTCTCAGCCCGAGGAGGACCCATGGCAGCTGGTATTTCCAATCCTCAGCGGTGCAGTGGGCCATGAGGGACACCTTCAGGGACATGTGGAAATGCTCGACCAAGCCATTGGCTGCGGGGTTGTAGGTGGTGGTGGTGTGGTGAGATGTCCCCAGCAGGCGTGCCAGGGCGGACCACAACTCGGACAGGAAGGCAGGGCCCCTGTCGGTGGTTATGTGGTCCGGGACGGCGAACCGGCTGATCCAGCTGGAGAGGAGGGCCTCGCCGCACGCACTGGCGGTGGCTTCCTGCATGGGCATAGCTTCAGGCCACCTGGTTGAGTGGTCAGCCATCATCAGGAGATGTCTGGCCCCACCTGATGGGGGAAGAGGGCCGACGACGTCGATGTGTATGTGGCCGAACCGCCACCCCGCCTGTGGAAACTCACCTACTCCGGCCTTGGTGCGGCAACCTATTTTGCTGGTTTGGCACCGAAGACACTGTCTCACCCAGTCCTCGCGTCCTTTTGCATCCTGTGCCAGATGAACTTCTCTGTCAGCAGCTTGGCCGTCGTCCTGCCGGAGGGGTGGGACAGCCCGTGGATGATGTCTAATACCTGGCGGCGATGGGAGGTGGGCACCAGGGGGCGAGGCTGGCCAGTGCTGACGTCGCAGAGGAGTTTTGGACTCCCGGGGGTGAGGGCCACGTCCCTCCACTTCAGGGACGTGATGGCCGTGCGGTAGGCTGGAGTCTCTGGGTCGGTGGCGCTGCTCCCGGGCGAGGTCCTTGTAGTTGATCCCAAGCTGCACCGCGTTGAGCTCGACTCTGGAGAGGGCGTCTGCTACAGGGTTCTTCCTGCTGGCAAGGTATTTGACTGAGCAGGTGAATTCTGCGATGGCCGCAAGGTGTCGCTGCTGCCTGGAAGACCATGCGTCCCCCTGCTTGGTAAAGGCGTGGACCAGCGGCTGGTGGTCCATGTAGATTGTGAAGGGCGTACCCTCCAGGAGGAATTTGAAGTGCCGGACCGCCTGGTATACTGCGCAGAGTTCCCTGTTGAAGGTGCTGTAGCGGGCCTCCGCGGGGTTGAACTTCTTGCTGAAGAAGGCGATGGGCTGGGGGGCGCCGTCGACAATCTGCTCCAGGACGGCTTTGCATGCGATGCTACTGGCGTCCGTCATCAGTTGGAGGGGAGAGCTGGGGTCCTGGTGGGCCAAGGCGGTTGCCTCGGCGAGGGCGGCCTTCGTCAGGGAGAAGGCCTGCTGCTGGCTGGGTCCCCACACTAAGGATTTTGGTTGGCCTTTCAGGATCTCCGTCAGGGGGGCCATGGTGTGTGCGATCCTGGGGATGAACCTCCTGTAGTAATTTACCATCCCGAGGAACTCCTGGACGGCCTTGACGGAGGTGGGGACTGGGAACCTCGTGACAGCTGCGACCTTTGATGTGAGCGGGCAGACACCAACCGGGGATATCTCGTGGCCTAGGAAGTGTCGAATCTGACGACGAGGCCATTCTCCTGCAGGTGCTGCAGGACTGGCCGGATGTGCCTCTGGTGCTCTTTATGGGACCTGGAAAATATAAGGATATCATCCATGTAGCAGACGCAGAACTTCAGGTCCCCCAGGATGCTGTCCATGAGCCGCTTGAAGGTCGCCCCCGCGTTCCTCAGGCCGAAGGTGGAGAAGGCAAAGACGTAGGACCCGAAGGGAGTGATGATGGCAGTTTTCGGGATATCCTCTGGAGCAACTGGTACCTGAAAGTAAGATTTTAAAAGATCCAACTTAGAAAATATTTTGGCCCCGTGGAAGGAGGCCGTGAGGTCCTGCATGTTCGGCAGGGGGTAATGGTCAGGTTCAGTTGCGAGGTTGAGCCGTCTGTAGTCGCCGCAGGGTCTCCAGGAGCCATCCAGTTTCTGCACCATGTAGAGAGGAGAGGCCCAAGGGCTGGAGGCCTTTTTGCACATTCCCATCCGCTCCATTTCGGCGAAGGCGTTCTTGGCCTCCTGAGGGCACCGAGGGGGAAGCCTCCAGAACCTTGCATGTGTAGGGGGTGCCCTTCGTCTTTATGTGGTGGTAGATGCCATGCTTTGCTGGGGCCCCGGGTACCTGACGGAGCTCGGGCCTGAATACGCTGGGGAACTTCTTCAGCAGCTGGGCGTACTGGTGGGGGATGACGGAGCAGATAGTAGGGGCACTGGGTCCTGTTGCCAATGGGAGGGACTGGCAGGAGTCAGTGTCGAGGAGACACTTGCGACCAACGTCGACTGGCAGCCCGAAGTAGGCGAGGAAATCCGCGCCCAGGAGCGGGGTCCTTACATCCTCAATGACGAAGTTCCAAAATACCTCCGGCCAAAGATGGAGATTGACAGGAGCCTGGTGCCATAGGAGAGGACGGGGGACCCGTTGGCAGCCGTCAGGAAGGCAGCCGGGTCCAGCGAGCGCTTGCGGTCCTCCCTGGACAGCGGAAATATTGATCTAATGGCCCCTGTGTCGACAACATCATCCTGCCAGAGATGGTGTCGCGGACGTAGAAGCCAAATGGTTCTGGCTCCTGGGTTTCTCTGTTACCATGGCGGCTTGTTCTGCTGGCCGCTGCCTCCCCTGTTTTTTGGACAGGCGAATGAACACGGTGGTTGGCAGTTCCGGGCATCCTTGCCGTACCTCTTGTGGTAGTAGCAAGGGCCCGGTGGGTTCCATTTGTGATGATACGGTGGCCGCCTCCTGGTGACGCCGCTTATCTCCTCCTCTGCGCCCTCCTCCTGTTGAATGGAACTGATGGGGTGTGTGGGCGTGGATGCCTGCTTCGCTGCCTTTGCTGTAGTCGGTCAGCCGCTGCGCCATGTGGATCAAGACCTCGAGGGGCATGGTGTAGGGTTTGAGGATCTGAGTCTGGACCTCCAGGAGGAGCTGGCGGAGGAGAATCTCCCGTGACAGACTTATCTAGGACTGCTTGCCGTTGCTGTCGGTGTCGGGAAGGGTGGGGAAGTCCTGGATCATGCCCCATGACTCCATGACACTCTGTTCCTGCCGTGGGTTGATGATGAGGTCCAGGGCGTGGGCGGCCCTCTCGGCGACAGGCAGGGAGCAAGTCTCGATCAGGGATGTTTTCAGGTGGCGGTAGGTGAGGGGGCGTGCGGTGGACACCCACGGGACGAGTTTCCTGTAGACCTCCTCTGGCAGGGCATTAATTACTGCGTCAGCTTGTAGCACCTCGTCTGTGAGTTCCGCTAGCCTGAACTGACCCTCGACCCTGTACAGCCATGATGAAGGGTTCCCCTGAGTGAAAGGCGGCAGCTTTATGGCGAGGGCGGCTTTTGTTTGTCCTGCTGGGCAGGGCGCCAGGCAGGGCAGCATGCGGGGCACGGGCAGCAGTGTGGAGGAGAGCGTGAGCCTCGGCATGGGGGAGGGCGCAGGTGATATGGGCAGGAGGTAAACGTCTGAATCCGCGAGGTTGGCAGTTAACTGAATGTGGGAGTGTTTGCCCGCTGGAATCATGATCCCGTGTTTTGCCTCGAGAACGGGGTAAGTTTGATTGTGTCTGGCTCTGTTGGTGAGAGAGGCGTACAGATGATGCTCGCGGGTTCGCATTGAGGTTCTTCTTCTGATATCTTGACTTCTCACGCACCAAAACACTGGAAAATCCGCCGTAATGAGTCCATTAATGGTGCTGTTTTGTTAGAGAGGTCAAATGAAGTGCCAAAAAGTGCCCTTTTGGGTATGCCCTATTTAATCGGTTAATGGCACGGTTTCTGCCAGGGAGGGTGCTATCAGAGGCCTAACCTTTATGCCTTAGTTAGTTCGCTAAAGGCTTTCTGATGGTAGGGTGCGGCTGTAGTTAGTCCATTAATGATTGAGCCAAAACCCCGCTACCTGTCCTTGACCCTGGGCCACCAGTGTGAGGTTCAAGAGAAATGTCAAAAGAGAGACTGATTCTTTATTATTCTCGACAGGTGTTTATAAAACAAAAAGTGGATGGAAAGGTAGTGGGCGACCCGAGACCCCCCCGCTGCATCCAAACAAAATTTGTATTTTCTGACAAGCATAAAACTACGTACAATATTCGTTACATGGCATATAAAAGGTAGATATACATATTGGCAGAAAGGCCATAAATCATGCATGAGGTACATAAAGAATCTGAAATAAAGACAGGTAATATATACGACATGATTAATGTACATCTGAAGGGAGAAACACAAGAATGTGTGAGAGAGGTGCGAAATAATGAGCAGGAAGACAAGTAATGCTGGTTTATTGATGAAGCAACCCGCTTATAAAGTGGCGTGCAGACGTCTGCATGTATGCAGAGACCGCGAGTACAAAAATTTACAGGTGACCTGAGGTCAAACTATTTCTCTACACAAAACAGAACAGGTACATACAGAAAACATGATGATTAACAATAGCTGGTTGGACATAAAAATACTCTGACACATATACGTGGTACAAGGGCAAATGAACAGGTAATAAATACACAGTCGACAATAATAATAAGATTGTGTATGTGCGACCTTAGGTTGCCTGTGAAGGCACTGCAGAAAACGGGATGTTCATCATAGAGAACCCGTTGAGCGGGGACTTTACAATACTCCCCCCCCACACGTAGGTAACGTCTGATCAGAGCAGGTATCTGCTGGGGCGCTGGAGGGAGCCCCGCCTTCTCGATGCCAGTTGGGGGTGGTATTCATCTTCTTCGGTGCCATGTGGATGGGTGTGTTTGGTTGCCCTCCTGCCCGGACCAGGGGCCTTCCAGGGGCACCCACGAAGTTTTCTTGCGGACGGGGCAGGCTGTGGGGGCGCCACCTCCTGCAGGGGGCTTTGGAAAGTGCCCCCGACATCTTCCTTCAGGAATGCGGGCTTGAGGCAGTCTATCAATACCCAGTCTTCCTTCCCATGGACGGCCACCCGGAATGCCTTCTTGTTTCTCTCAAGTACGAGGAAAGGCCCCTGTAGGGCCTGGTTAAGGGTGGACATACGGCATCGTCCCTGACGAAGATGTGGGTGGCAGAGGACAGACCGGGAGGCATGAAGGGGGACGTCCTGTCGGTATATGTCCACCGGCAGGGGGCGAACTTCCCAACCCTGTCGCAGAGCCTCTGCGTTGTTAAGTCGTCCCAGTCCTCTGTGATGAGTTCCCCCGGGACTACAAGGGTCTCCCCGAAGACTTTTTTGCTGCGGACGGGTCGCTGTTCGCTCTGGGGGCGGTCCTCAGCCCGAGGAGGACCCAGGGCAAGTGGTACTTCCAGTTCTCGGAGGTGCAACGAGCCATGAGGGACGCCTTCAGGGGCCTGTGGAACCTTTCCACCATTCCATTGGCTGCGGGGTTGTTGGTGGTGGTGCTGTGGTGAGTGGTCCCCAGCAGGCATGCCAGGGCGGTCCACAGCTTGGACAGGAAGGCGGGGCCCCTGTCTGTAGTTTTATGGTCCAGGACACCGAACCGGCTGATCCAGTTGGAGAGGAGAGCCTCTGCGCACGCAGTGGAGGTGGTTTCTTCCACGGGTGTAGCTTCGAGACCACCTGGTGGAGCGGTCGACGACTGTTAGAAGGTATCTTGCTCCTCCTCATGGGGGAAGAGGACCCACTACGTCGATGTGGATGTGCCCAAAACGTCTCTCCGGCTGGGGAAATTCGCCCACCCCCGATTCGGTGTGCTGCCCTACTTTGCTGGCCTGGCACTATATGTACTGCCATGCCCAGGCCATCGTGTCCTTCCGTATGCTGTGCCAGACGAACTTCTCCGCCATCAGCCTGGCCGTTGTTCTGCTGGAGGGGTGGGACAGTCCGTGGATGATGTCGAAGACCAGCTGACGACGGGAGGCAGGCACCAGTGGGCGGGGGTGGTCAGTGCTTACGTCGCTCAGCAGTGTTGGCCCTCCAGGGCCGAGGGGCATGTCCTTCCACTTCAGCGACATGATGGCAGTGCTGTAAGCTGGAGTCTCTGGGTCGGCAGCTTGTTCATGGGTGAGGTCCTCGTAGTCGATCCCAAGCGGCACTGTGTCGATTTCGATCCTCAAGAGGAGGTACTTGATGGTGCAGGTGAACTCCACGGTGGCCCGAGGTGCTGCTGCTGCCTGGAGGACCACACATCCCCCAGCTTTGTGAAGGCATGGACCAACGACTGGTGGTCCGTCCAAACTGTGAAGGGCGTACCCTCCGGGCAGGAATTTGAAGTGGCATACTGCCTGGTACACCACGAAGAGTTCCCTGTCAAAGGTGCTGTAGCGGGACTCGGTGAGGCTGAGTTTTCTGCTGAAGAAGGCGATGGGCCGAGGGGCTCCGTTGACGACTTGCTCCAGGACGGCCTTGCAGGCGACGTTGCTGGCATCTGTTGTCAGCTGCAGGGGAGCGCTGGGGTCCTGGTGGGCCAAAGCTGTTGCCTTGGTAAGGGCGGCCTTCGTCAAGGAGAAGGCCCTTTGCTGGTCAGGGCCCCACTCCAAGGTCTTCGGACGGCCCTTGAGGATCTCCGTCAGGGGGACCATGGTGTGCGCAATCCCCGGGATGAATCTCCTGTAGTAGTTGACCATTCCGAGGAATTCTTGTACGGCACTGACGGAGGTAGGGGTGAGGAACCTGACGACGGCCTCAACTTTCGATGAAACTGGGGATATCTCGTGGCCTAGGAATTCCACCTTGTTGATGCCGAAGGTGCACTTGTCGAACCTGATGACGCGGCCACTCTCCTGCAGGCGCTGCAGGATCTTCCGGATGTGCCGTAGGTGTTTCCTGTGGCATCTGGGAAAAAATTAGGATATCATCGACATAGCAGATGCAGAAGTTCAGGTCCCCCAGGATGCTGTCCATCAGTCTCTGAAAGGTCGCCCCTGCGTTCCTCAGGCCGAAGGTGGTGAAGGAGAAGACGTAGGACCATAAAGGCGTGACGATGGCGGTTTTGGGGATGTCCTCTGGAGCTACTGGTACCTGAAAATATGATTTCAAGAGATCTAACTTTCAGAATATTTTGGCACCGTGGAAAGAGGCCGTTAGGTCCTGGATGTTTGGTAGAGGGTAAAGGTCGGGTTCTGTAGCGAGGTTGAACTGCCTGTAGTTGCCACAGGATCTCCAGGTGCCGTCTGCTTTCTGTACCATGTGAAGCGTGGGAGGCCCATGGGCTGGGAGCCTTCTTGCATATGCCCATCCGTTCCATCTCAGCAAAGGCCTTCTTGGCCTCATGAAGGCACCGTGGGGGAAGCCTCCTGAACTTTGCGTGCGTTGGGTGCCCCCTTGTCTTGATGTGATGATATATCCTGTGTTTGGCTGGGGCCCCGGGCACCTGACGGAGCTCAAGTTTGAACGCCTCCGGGAATTCCTTCAGGAGGGAGCCGTACTGGTGGGGGCCGATGAAACAGATTGTGGGCTCCCTGGGGCCCAGCGACAAGGGCAGGGACTGGCAGGACTCGGTGTCCAGCAGGCGCTTGCGGCCGAATTCGACTGCCAGTCCAAAGTGGGCGAAGAAGTCCGCACCCAGGAGCGGGGTCCTAACGTCCGCGACGATGAAGTTCCTTTTGTACTTCCAGCCAAGGATGGAGAACGACAGGAGCCTGGTGCCATAGGAGAGGATGGGGGACACGTTGGCGGCCGTCAGGGAGGCAACCGGGTCCGGCGGACATCTGCCGTCCTCTCTGGAAGGCGGGAACACTGACCGCATGGCCTCAGTGTTGATCAGCATCATGCTGCCAGAGGCAGTGTTGCAGACGTAGAAGCCTACTGGTGCGGGGCCCCTGGGTGTTTCGGATGCTGCTGCCATGGCAGCCTGTGAGGGTGGCCGCTGCTTCCCCCATTTTTTGGAGGGGAGAAACGGCAGGGGGGCTTTGCAATTTCAGGCAGCTTTACGGAACCTCTGTTGGTAATAGCAAAGCCCCGGCCTTTCCTTCTTCTGCTGGTGGGGTGGCCTCCTCCTGTCGACAGTGTTGATACCCTCTGTGGTGGGGTCCTCCAGCTGGAGGCAGTTGATGGGTGTGCGGGCATGGACGCTCGCTTCGCTGCTCTCATGGAGTCCGTTAGCTGCTGCGCCACTTTGATTGGGTCCTCGACCAGGAGAGTGTATGGTTCCATGATCTGCCCACGGACCTCTGGGAGTAGCTGCTGCAGGAGGATCTCCCTCAACAGGCTAATCTCTTTGCGCCTGCCACTGCTGTCAGTCTTGGGGAGGAGGAGGAGGTCCTGGAGGGCATGCCACGTCTCCAAGAGGTTCGTGTCCTGCCGGGGGTTGATGGGGAGGTCAAGGGCACGGGCGGCTCTCTTGGAGACCGGCAGGGAGAAGGTCTCGACGAGAGTGGCCTTTAACTCCTGGAAGGTGGCAGGGCTCGTCGTTGTCATCACCCACGGGGCGACCTTCTTGTATATCTCCTCTGGTAGGGCGTTGATGGCAATGTCCGCCTTCAACACCTCATCAGTCAGGCCTGCCACCCTGAATTACCCCTCAACCCTGTAGAGCCAGGACGCTGGGTTCTGATGGTTGAATGGTGGCAGCTTTATGTTAAGGACCGCCCTAGGTTGGTCCATCATGAGGGGCATCGCACGGGGAGCGGGCTCCGGTGTGGAGGAGCGCGCGGGAGGGGGTTTTGCGAGGGAGGCGTCTGCCTCCGAGAAGTTTGCGTTAATATGTATGTGGGTGGGGATGTCTGTGTCCATGCTCATTCCGTGCTCTCACTTGGAGTGTGAGGGAACACTCGCATCAATACACGCTTGGGAGCGTGCCATGTGGGTCCGCTAATGACGCCGGTGATTTGCCGACGAGGGTCGGTTACGCCCGAACACTTTGTTAGAGCGCCGTAGTTAGTCCGTTAGGGGCGTGGGTTGGTTCATCGGGACAAGACTAAGTCGCCGTTTGGGTCTGTTAATGGCTCCGGGAACCATTCCGGGGGTCACCACTGTGAGAGAGGTGCAAAATAATGAGCAGGAAGACAAGTACTGCTGGTTTATTGATGAAGCAACTCGCTTATAAAGCGGCGTGCGAACGTCTGCGTATACGCATACCGCAAGTACAAAAATTTACAAGTGACCTGAGGTTAAACTATTTCTCTACATAAAACAGGACAGGTACATACAGAAAACATGATGATCAACAATAGCTGGTTGGACATAAAAATACTCTGACACATATACATGGTACAAGGGCAAATGAACAGGTAATAAATACACAATCCACAATAATGATAATAAGATTGTGTACGTGCGACCTTAGGTCGCCTGTGAAGGCACCACAGAAAACGGGATGTTCATCATAGAGAACCCGTTGAGCAAGGACTTTACGAAAGGAGAGGTGAGATTTGTCTCCCTTACACGCCCAAACAGTTACTCTTACCCAATCATTCTCATTACAACCATGCAGGAACACTCACAGTTACTAACCTCACGCAAACCTTTAGGAGTCCAAACACATACGTGTATACAAAACGAGATCCCTGGAGCGACAAGGGCAAGATAATGGCGCAAGAGTCTCACTTCCCTGTCCAGGCGGTTGCTAATTGGGATAATTTATTTCTTCACACTTAGGCTTAAGGACTCCAAACTCACAACAAACCACTCGAACAAACAACAAGACGAAACATGAGGTTCCATACTGCGGCGGTACGTACATTTCAACTAAATATGCAATAACAGTCGTGTTATTGCATATTTCGTGACATTCTTTGAAACCCCGTAGAATCGGTGGGAGTTTGAAGTGCAAAAACCCCGTGCACTGAACCTTTTCGCGACACTTTGTTGTAATTTTGATTCTTTTGAGTACCACTGACTTTTAATTCCTTTTGGATAATTCATTTTCACTTATTTCTAATATAGTTACCCAACAAGTACTTTTCAATGTCCCTCTGTTTTCTTTCATTTTCCCTGTGATCCCATTTCAGTGAATTATGAATATAATTTGATCTCATTAAGATTGTATAGTGTTCATACTCTGAAGATTTGCAAGTAACTTAGAGAAACAAGGTGACATACCGAGTCCTCTAAGGTCTGAAAATCAACCTGTGAGTACTCGTAAGATTCTGAAAGAGAGAAAGAGGGAGGCGAGCGCTTCTCATCGCATCTCACAGCAACTTATGGTCTGAATTCATGTCTATAGGGACTGCTCAATAAGTGGCAGTACCTAACTGTGGTACACTGTTCATTCATAATATTAGTGTGTCATTCTTGTTAGTACTGAACTGGGTTGAGGGATATCTCCCCGTAATTTAGAAACCGCGAAGGGAATGTGGTGTCGTTGTCACGTAAGACTTTTGGAGTTTTTTTTTTCTTTTTACCAAGTATCAACATCAAAGATCAACATTACGCCATACAATCCACGTTGTCCATACCATCACTTTTTCGCCACAGTTTTCTTCTTCTTCTTCCTCTTCTCTCTCTAATCGCGCCGGTAGGGGTCGTTTTTAATGTCTCTCGGGTCATTTCGTTTTCTGTGTCTTCTTGAAAGCTGTCTCTGAAGTCCCTCCGTCATCTCTTAGGCCGCCTTCTTCGTATCCCTAGCACCGCCATTTCCATGAGCTCTCTTACAACATCATCCAACATGCCTTTCATCATCATCTCATCTCCTCCTCAGGTGACCAAGCAATCTCAGTCTTGATTCTTTGGCTTTCTTTGACACTTCAGTGAATTTTCCTGATCCACTGGTGTGTTTATTTCATATCCTGTCTCTTTTCGTCCCTTTACTCATCCATCTGTTCATCTTCATTTCCTGCTCGTCTAACTTATTGTTCTCTGATTTCCTCGGTGTTTCTGCTTCTACCCCATATAACACAGCGAATCTTACCGCCACCTTATGTACGTTACCTTTCAGCCTAAGGGAGTCTCATGTCGAAGAGCACGCCTGATCCCTGGTACTGCCTCCCGATTATTCCACCCGGCTTGAATTCGATGGTCAACATCTTTATTCAAATCATCTACTGCATCTGTTATCGAGCCCGGATTCTGTATCCGGAAAGGGGGACATGTATCTTGAAAATTCACAAGATCCCTAGACTCTCTTGTCTTTGTGACCATAATTTAGATTATTTGTGCCTGCCTGATGAGTACATTCTCTTGGTTAATCCGTTGTGCTGGCTGTTTGCTTTGAATGCTAGCTTTTTTTCATTTTTATGTATTATGACATAGTATACTATTGTGTAATGATCCCGCTGAATTTTCCATTCTTCCAAGACAGGATACTGAATGAAGAAAATAAGAGAAAATTCATTGCATAAATTTCAGAAAAAACAATGAAAATATCTTAAGTTCTCATCGGGAAGTAAATACTGAGAATGAGCACCTATTGACAGTAAGTGTGATAGACCCAATAAATTAAATCAATAAGGCATCACGAAGCAACAGAACAAATTCACATTAAGATGGTATTTTTTGAAGCTCGGAGTGCAACAGGCAAATAACAGACACTGAATGCAAATCTGCTTTATTAGCGAAAGGATTTCAAATGGGAAGGAAAAGGAACACAACAAATATATGTTGACGAGACTTCATGATTACTATCTCTCTCATACACTCACAGGAGAAGTAGAGAACAGCCGCATGAAGATGCTAACGCCATCTGGCAACGATGATGAAATTCATATCAGCTAATTTAATCCACGGTGCAGCGTCATCATTCACGTTTTACATCAGACTTTCCATTTACATGGTTAAACGCAAACTATCACTATATTCCTTCGGTCATCTGAGGGTAAATTCCTTATATTAAAATTTAATATTAGACTCCCATCTTAACAGAACAGTTTTAGTTAAAGTGCAAAGTTGAGTTTGGTCGTTTTCCAGTTAGGCTGACCTTTTACTTTTCAGTGTCCTATAGGGTCTAAAATCAAATTTATCAGTTGTTTCGGTTCTTTCTCATTTAGAGATGGCATGAGTGTCCCAGTAGTCTCAAAATAAACCAAGCAACAAACGAACGATCTCTCCACATCATGCCATAATTTGAGAAGTAAGTTAATCAGAGATCATGAAACCACTGATGACCACAGTCATCGTGGGAAATGGTGAAAATCAGCAGTCTAATGACTACAGATTGCCTGAAAAAATGAGGAACCTTTTATCTCATTTTTTATTTTGACTTTTTCGTTCTGTTATCAGAGCTGGCAGTAAATGAAGCTTTTATCTCTAGTTTTCATCTTTGTAAGCTGGTCACTTACATACATACATACTACATATATATATATATATATATATATATATATATATATATATATATATATATATATATATATATATATATATATATATATATATATATCGGTGAATGTTGGCAGTAATTTTCCTTTATGCAAATGTCGTTAAATATGACAGCGAAGTTACAGTTTATTAGTTTCTTACTAATGTTCTCAATTTTCCTTATTATCTTCCTCTGTTCCTCAGGCAACTGATGGAGTAAAGCACCAAAGTTCATTTTGATGGACGTTTTATTGGCTAGGACGTTTCGTCTCTTCTAGAGACATCTTCGGTTACAAATGAGTGTCTACAAAGAAATTCACACATACTGTATATATAACATTCTTTCGAGGGAATACTTGTCAAAAATATAATGATTTAATGGTTAAAATCAAACATTCGGCAGTTAGCTTTTTGAAATTAACAGTTAAAACATACAGATTTGTTATCAAACTTGTTTACAACTGGCCTGTTAACAATTACCAAGAATTGCTACGCTATTTAGGTTTTTACATATTTGGAAACAACCAGACAAGAAATAAATAGCTGAAAATTGATGGTCAACAAAGAACCGTCAAAGAGACATTCAAATATAGTATATGTAAAATTAATATACTTTTTTACACACGTAAAAAATATAAGTAAAATGTAAATACAGTTATCAATATGAGGACAGAACAAGATAAAACATGACAAAAATAAAGATAACTAAATTATTTTCGTAAGTCCAACTTCGACGACACATTTTTAGTGTGCTGTATTTCTTCTCCTTTCACGATCGGAAGGTAGAATTATTGCGTTGATTCCTTGCACGTTTAGGGGAGGTTTATGAATATTTATGTATAATATTGCCTCAAGGTATTTTAGCCTTTTAGCATCAGAAACATTGTCAATAATTTCGGTGTTGGGCTCGAGCATTTCCCTGGTTAGAGGCGCATCGTGTGTCTCTCTCGTGTGATTTCTAATACTACCATTTTGCACATGCACAGTAAGTCTTCTTGATGGTGAAGTTGTAGTATTTCCAATATAATAAACTGCAAACTGCAACTTCGCTGTCATATTTAACGACATTTGCAACTGAACTGAACACGTGCATTTTTATCTTATTGACATTTGAATCCCAGTCAGCCGTCAAAAACCTATTTGTAGCCTGTATGAGACAGGATTTTGTAAATTACGTGTAAATTATTTTGTCTTATGATGAGAATGGATTATTTAATAAATACCATCACTTTAACGTTACTACAGCGTGAAAGAGACGTCCAACTACACATACGCATGCATGCAGCTACACGCAAAGGAAAATGAAACACTTGGTATTTTAACCCACTGTTGCAGTTTCCCTGTGGTAACATCTACGCACACACAAACACGCACGTACACACACACACACACACACACACACACACACACACACACATATATATATATATATATATATATATATATATATATATATATGTATATGCTATAGATGTTTTATTCACGATGAGCAATTTTCAGATGACTTTGTAAGGCATCCATAATATGGATATGCTTTTGCTCTGATCTTTTATGCACGAGGTTCAAATGATTCATTCTGTTGGCCTGTTGCGATTTCGGGTATGAATGGCCGACCTTGTAGAGGCGTGATGACGAGGACTTTAGTCTTGGTGTCTTCCTTCTGTTACGAAGAAGGAGAGGAGGAAGCAGGCAATCTGTCTGTAGCCAAAGGAGCAGAATCATCCCTCAGTTCTGGCGACGTTTCCTCTTGCGTGTGAACTGCGAATATAAATTAAAACATTTTCACAAATGATCACTGCTATAACTGAATTTCTCTTGTTTTTTTTTTTCATCCCCTCAGTCTGTAAATGGTAACAGGCTAATGATAGGTAAATAAGCTGCCTGATAAAGTAAACTCACACTTAGACCTTATCTGCAGCTCTATCAGTTTAAGGTCTGAGCTGCATTGCTGGATGGCGTTGTCTATAAATAAGTTCTTATGCCTTAAAAATTATTGTGCTTCTGAACAAAGGCGATGTACAAAAGGAAATGTAATAAGAATAAACATATTTTTCTCAGTTTTAATATAGAGCATTTGGGCTATTTCAGAGGAATTTCATAAAATAACAGTATATTGAAAGCAAACTGGAACTGGGAAAACAGTAACAGGACACAAAAATAAAGCAGAAAAAAGAAAATCGGGAACTATGTATCTGGCTGCCTGTAAATTCATCTAACCGTCTAATTTTATATATTCTTCATATGTTGCAGGTTGAAATCTTGTGATTATGATATATTTACCTATAACATTATAAATCAGCATTTTTGTAAGCGAAAAGAATACTACATTGTGATTACTTAGAACAGTATTTCTTTTGTTGAATGTCTACTCATAAGAAACGGTTAAAAATCAGTATTGTCTTCATAAACGGAATAAAAGAAATAGAGAAGTTTCAAACATTTGTGAAAGGTAGTGTAGTTAGGCGTAAATTTAAAAAATGAGGTCAAAAGATATCATCATACTTCATCATTCATTTTCATCTTAAAACACATGAAGGTTCAACACGGCTCTTACGGTAACAATGCCAGTATGATACAAAAGTTTCTGTTACCATTACACTGATAGCATTATTGCTCAGACAATAAGAACAAATTGTAAACTACTGATACGAATTCTTATACACACCGAAACCAGCTCATTTTTGATTGTAGATACTGGAGAGTTGTCTATTTTGTTCATTATTCGCGGTAAATTGTCAAACTGAAAAATCCACTGTTAAAGCTTGTTTCATTTTGTATCTATATCATGTAACTCTGTCGTGGGTAACTGGGTATAAATTCCACCCTTTTCTTGGATGGCAACATTTTCACCTGTATCGTCCAAAAAGGAATAGATGAAAGGAGGACACAAGTTACAAGCAACTGGAAAGGGCTCATAAAAAATGTGACTCCGACTTGGGATTAAGCTGAGAAGAAGAGATGCCTTGTTGTTGTTTTTGCTGTAGATGCTATTGCTACTCTTGGCTGCCAACATTACTTTCAGAAACTTGTTTCGCACTTACCTGCTGTGTATTTAATGTTGTTACAAACTACCTTCAGCGAGAAATATCTCAAGAACATTATTTCCAGAAATAGCTTATTATAGGCTATCTCCTAAGTACCTCAGGTACTGTATATGAGTGTATTCTGCTGATCTGCGGATAATGACGTCAGATAACGTTACGTGAAATGGCTTACCTCTTCTGTTGCCGATTTTGAATCTGGTCAGCGTCAGAGTGACGAGCACCCCCAGAATGCAGGCTGAGCCGCAAGCGAAGGCTATCACGTAGCGGTAGTACCAGCCTCTGTTTTGAAAAGGATTTCATCGTTAATCAAAGACTCTGCACTCATAGTTTTTATATTAATTTCGGTTTATTTGTTGTTGCTGTTGTTATATATATATATATATATATATATATATATATATATATATATATATATATATATATATATATATTTAACATATTAATTTGTTTAACAATGTGTGTGTCTGAATCCGGGAACTTTCATCTTTAGAAAACTCAAATAGGGTCTGTCTGATGATAACTTATTTTCACCTCTCCCTAATACTGGTCTTGATATATGCAGCACATCGAAAGGCTTACTGACACTGGGTATTGTGTGGTTCGGAGGACATAATGAGATTTGACCATTGAAATGATTGCAAATAGATTGCCAGACAGACACCGTGAAACTCAAACATGGAAATTACGAAACGTAGTTGTTTGTATTACAGCTATAGCGAAAGTCCATAGGTGGCCGCTGAGATAACCTGAGATTTTACAATGTGTTGTTTCCCTATTTGAGTTTTCTGAAGATGGAAGTTTCGGTATTCAGACATACATGCACGCTTTATATATATATATATATATATATATATATATATATATATATATATATATATATATATATATATATATATATATATATATATGTATACATATATACATATATATATGCACATGTATACACACAAACACACACACATATATATACTGTATATGCTTTTTATCATACAAATGTCGCCTCAGAAGGTGTCAGCCTTCTGGTTGCCATAAAGTATTCATGGTAAATGCGAGCCTCGTGACTCTCTTTGCTCTGCTTACGATCTACCTGGTCAGCTAACCGTCAGGTACGTAAATCATAACTTATGTCAAAGAGATACAGTGGGTTTCAACGAAACAGGCTTTATTCTGCTCTTGTAATTCGATCAGTGTGACTAGGCCACGGTATCTAGACCGTGGACTAGGCTCTCCCGTTGGTGAGGTGAGCGTCATAACTAGAGGGCGAAGCAAGCCTAAGGTGGCTGAAAAGTGGCCCACAAGCAGCCAGTGGCGTTCCAGAGGGGAGTGGGGGGTGGGGGCGCTGTTTGAAATCACCCACCGGGCCCCAAAGTGAGGGGATCCCCAAAATGCACAATTTAACCATTGCTGCTATGACAAGACAAGCTAAATCCAGTGGCCCCAAAATGGTCAAGGGCTCCATTTATATTTGGACCCGAAAGTTTGGGGCCCACTAAAGGGGCCCAATTTCCAATTTTGTGAACAAAAATGTAACAAAAATGTTATGTAAAAGAAATAGGGCTCTCCAGGCGTCCCCTCCCAATCGTAGAGCCCATTATAGGCCTTCTCATATGGATCGGAGGCGGGTGGGTAACGTTGATTGGGGTAAGGGCAGGGCCGATCTAAGGCAATTGATTACTGCTTACAGGGGTCCTAATTATCCTCTGAGGGTCCCCATAATGGCCCCATTTGCCCAGATAATACACATTCAAATGATTCAATGAATCTGGCCTTCTGCTTAACCCAGGGGGGCCAGTGGCCCCATTGAAGGGTGCTTGGACCAGGCCTGGGTAACGGGCAATATTAAATTAACTCCCTAACTTCACTTTACTCTGTTCTGCCTTCCCCTTCACTCTGTTCTACCTCCTTCACTCTATTCTACCTTCCCCTTCACTCTGTTCTACCTCCTTCACTCTATTCTACCTCCTTCACTCTATTCTACCTTCCCCTTCACTCTGTTCTACCTCCCTTCATTCTATTCTACCTTCCCCTTCACTCTGTTCTACCTCCTTCACTCTATTCTACCTTCCCCTTCACTCTGTTCTACCTCCCTTCACTCTATTCTACCTTCCCTTTACTCTTTTCTACCTCCCTTCACAGCTTCACTCTGTTCTACCTCCTTCACTCTATTCTACCTTCCCCTTCACTCTGTTCTACCTCCTTCACTCTATTCTACCTCCTTCACTCTATTCTACCTTCCCTTCACTCTGTTCTACCTCCTTCACTCTATTCTACCTTTCCCTTCACTCTGTTCTACCTCCTTCACTCTATTCTACCTTCCCCTTCACTCTGTTCTACCTCCTTCACTCTATTCTACCTTCCCCTTCACTCTGTTCTACCTCCCTTCACTCTATTCTACCTTCTCCTTCACTCTGTTCTACCTCCTTCACTCTATTCTACCTTCCCCTTCACTCTATTCTACCTCCTTCACTCTATTCTACCTTCCCCTTCACTCTGTTCTACCTCCTTCACTCTATTCTACCTCCTTCACTCTATTCTACCTTCCCCTTCACTCTGTTCTACCTCCCTTCTCTGTATTCTACCTTCCCCTTCACTCTGTTCTACCTCCTTCACTCTATTCTACCTCCTTCACTCTATTCTACCTTCCCCTTCACTCTGTTCTACCTCCTTCACTCTATTCTACCTTCCCCTTCACTCTGTTCTACCTCCTTCACTCTATTCTACCTTCCCCTTCACTCTGTTCTACCTCCCCTTCACTCTGTTCTACCTCCCTTCGCTCTATTCTACCTTCCCCTTCACTCTGTTCTACCTCCTTCACTCTATTCTACCTCCTTCACTCTATTCTACCTTCCCCTTCACTCTGTTCTACCTCCCTTCACTCTATTCTACCTTCCCCTTCACTCTGTTCTACCTCCCTTCACTCTATTCTACCTTCCCCTTCACTCTGTTCTACCTCCTTCACTCTATTCTACCTTCCCCTTCACTCTATTCTACCTCCTTCACTCTATTCTACCTTCCCTTCACTCTGTTCTACCTCCTTCACTCTATTCTACCTCCTTCACTCTATTCTACCTTCCCCTTCACTCTGTTCTACCTCCCTTCTCTGTATTCTACCTTCCCCTTCACTCTGTTCTACCTCCTTCACTCTATTCTACCTCCTTCACTCTATTCTACCTTCCCCTTCACTCTGTTCTACCTCCTTCACTCTATTCTACCTTCCCCTTCACTCTGTTCTACCTCCTTCACTCTATTCTACCTTCCCCTTCACTCTGTTCTATCTCCCTTCACTCTATTCTACCTTCCCTTTACTCTTTCCTACCTCCCTTCACTCTATTCTACCTTCCCCTTCACTCTGTTCTACCTCCCTTCACTCTATTCTACCTTCCCTTTACTCTTTCCTACCTCCCTTCACAGCTTCACTCTGTTCTACCTCCCTTCACTCTATTCTACCTTCCCCTTCACTCTGTTCTACCTCCTTCACTCTATTCTACCTTCCCCTTCACTCTGTTCTACCTCCCTTCACTCTATTCTACCTTCCCCTTCACTCTGTTCTACCTCCCTTCACTCTATTCTATCTTTCCTTTACTCTTTCCTACCTCCCTTCACAGCTTCACTCTGTTCTACCTCCCTTCACTCTATTCTACCTTCCCTTCACTCTGTTCTACCTCCTTCACTCTATTCTACCTTCCCCTTCACTCTGTTCTACCTCCCCTTCACTCTATTCTACCTTTCCTTTACTCTTTCCTACCTCCCTTCACAGCTGCACTCTGTTCTACCTCCCTTCACTCTATTCTACCTTCCCTTCACAGCTTCACTCTGTTCTACCTCCCATCACTCTGTTCTACCTTCCTTTCACTCTATTCTACCTCATTTCACTCTGTTCTAACTTCTACCTCCATTTACTCTGTTCTACCTCCCTTCACTCTGTTCTTCTCCTCCACTCTGTTCTTTCTTCCATCAGTCTGTTCTACTTCCCTCCATCACTCTGTTCTACCTCCCTTTGAACCCTTTCACTATGTTCTACCTTCCCTTCACTCTATTCTACCTCCTTTCACTCTGTTCTACCTCCATTTACTCTGTTCTACCTCCCTTCACTCTGTTCTACTCATCCACTCTGTTCTTCCTCCCATCACTCTGTTCTACCTCCCTTCACTCTCTTCTACCTCCCTTCACTCTGTTCTTCCTACCATCACTCTGTCCTACCTCCCTTTCACTATGTTCTACCTTCCCTTCATTCTCTTCTACCTTCCCCTCACTCTGTTCTACCTTCCCTTCACTGTTGTAACTTCTTTTCACTCTGTTCTCCCGCCCCAAACTGTTCTACCTCCATTCACTCTGTTCTAACTCCCTTCACTCTGATCTACCTCCCTTCACATAATGGAGTCCCTTCCAGCAATATTGATTCATTTAACTTCCTCCACATCATATCGCCATCAGAGTGCATTACTGTTATCCTTATTTTTACCATTTATCATTATGTTTAACTGGATTAAGTGGATCTTCAATTATTCAGTGTACACCTAGTTTTAAGAAATAAAATTTCTGAAATTTGCATTTACAAGTGCCTTTAAAATGATCCTACAATTGCTCATATTCTAAAAATTTTCCTGAACCCACCAGCTGCTTTAGCTCGCTTCGCTCGCCTCCCAACCCATAATAGGGGCCCCAAATGGGACTGTGGGCCCCGGGCCCCAAAACGTCTAGGAACGCCCCTGCAAGGAGCGATCCCATTGAAAGGAATCTAACGGTCCATAACGCACTTACTCATCAGGATTGAAGTCTTGAATCAACATGATGATGACGCCATTGGAGATTTTGTCCGTGAGACTCATGAAGCCGTAGACGAACGCAGCTCCCTCCACGTTATCCCCGATGAGATCTGCTGTGAAAGACAGCGATGTGATGAGCAAAGTAGACCCAGCGATGCCCAAAAGAGCTGCCACGGCGAATATGCCCCATTGCCCGTAGCTGCTTCCTTCTCCTAGCCACACCCATAGACACCCACCTAAGCCTACGATGCAGCCGGCTGCAAAAGAACGCTGTAAAAAAGTAGGTGATGATGAGGTCAGTGGAGAATGGTGGTTGAAAGAGCGCTGAATTTGCAAAATATAATTATAATAACAGTTATTTTTGTTGTTAGGCTAAGTTGGCCCAATGCCTGCTGAGTACCAGAGAGTTGACATGAAGACTTGAAGCTTTAAAATGTTTTCTTCTATCATGAGCTCACAAGATAAGATTCTTCATAGCCTTGAAAGGTAATTATTTCACACTATCAGGTTTCTGATAAAAAAAAAAAAACAGTAGCTAAGTTTGGCTACTGAGAATGAAAAATAACAACAAACATCAAACGGTCATAAACAGAGAGTGAAATGCACCTACCTTTCTTCCAATCTGTTTATTAATGTGTTTCATGCTAACGGAGCTGAGAAACCCGGCAAGGAACATTGCGAACGGAACTGTGGCGATGAAAGTCTCGCTCAGTTTCAGCGTCTCCTGAACGTAAAGTGGAATATAGACCTGAAAAATAAATACTAAATGAATCCTTCATTCAAGATGGAATTCTTGATTATGGATGAAAAAATATGGATGAATGTATAAATTCTTGAATTTGATTTAGATTATATAATAAATTCTTTAATTTAGGAGACAATTAATGAGCTATAAAATGATGTTTTGAGGAAATTATGCACAAACCTATAATTTTTTTCGTTTGAAGCTTTAAGAATATAATAGGTTTTGATGCTATGTGAAATGTCGTAAACCCTTGATTCTGGATGATTTGTACATACATAAATTTTCGTCGTTGGACGACATAAAAGTATATAATAATTACTCTGTTGATTTTGGAAAAAAGACCAACTATTCTGAACAGAAGCACTCAAGGTCTGTAATTTAATGGTATCTGTAAAAAAACTTAAATTTAATTGGCTTCATTTGTTTATTGATAAGGAAGCATAAATTACAACTGATAATGCAAAGCGATCAGTGACCCTAATCGGCCACTCGAGGGTAACACGTGATGTTCATCACACAAAACCGTGCCTGTGCATCAGTCATGGTAGTGTTAATTGCAGTACTCTTCACAACTATCAGTTAATCTACACACACACACACACATATGTATATATATACATATTATATATATATATATATATATATATATATATATATATATATACTGTATATGTATACATATATATATATATATATATATATATATATATATATATATATATATATATATATATATATATATATATATATATATATATATATATACGATAAGCAGATAAAGGGCAGGAATACGATGCGATACGCATTTTGTTTTAATCCTACGTTTCGTGACAACATCGCCACATCTTCAGGATTTTCTACAAAATAAAATATAATATGTTAACATAAAATAAGAGCTGATTATAAAATCAAGTAGTTGAAAAAGCTAAAACAATTTTAATGGTAAAATTACAACTCACAGACTTAAATTACATGCACACTTGACTAAAACTGAGAATATAAGTACAAAAAAAAAAATTATAAAAAACGAAACGAACATTTAAATATCTCGGCAAATTATATATAAATAAAAAAAAGAACGCCAACACATACAATAAAAAGCAAAACTATACACTCATAAAACTACAGCTGAAGACAGCTCCACACAACCAACCTTTCAGCATCAAAGATAAAAACACACTAAAAGTAAACAACGTCAAGCGGCACAAAGACTGACAGAAAATTTAGGCTAAAAACAACGGGACAGCAGAGGAATGGTTGTTTAGAGTCGGAACTCGTAATTTGATATTTAACGTTTCCAAAATCAGCAGTTCGTTGAGTTCCTTTGTTTGGCCAATAATTTTAAAATCTTCGTATTTGATGGTACTTTTACATTTGATAATGTGGTTCCTTATATAAGAAGTTTCCGGGTTAGACAACTTACAACCAGTTCTATAACTAACGCCCCACAACGAAACTACTTTTCTCCTCCAGTACTTCTCAGATAACTGCTTTCCTTCTAAGATCTTCTATAAAATTTTAAATAAACTTCTTAACAAAAGTTTTCTGAACATCCTTTACATTTTAACGTCCCTAAGCTACCTCTTTATGCCAGTTTCCCGTATCTACTAAATGACAATTTTCGGAGAGATTTTACTAAGATCGTACATAAACATTATGGAGCCATAAATCTAAAGCCTATACCTAAGAATCCTAACACCATTGGCTCGCTCTTCAAGATTAAGGATCGGCTCTGCCTTCTGATGACGTCGGGCGTCGTTTATGAATACACTTGTCCCAGATGTAATCTGGGAAAATATATTGGATCTACCCGGCGTCTTCTCAGGGTCAGGGCCGATTCTCATCGGGGCGGTAGTTATAGAACTGGTTGTAAGTTGTCTAACCCGGAAACTTCTTATATAAGGAACCACATTATCAAATGTAAAAGTACCATCAAATACGAAGATTTTAAAATTATTGGCCAAACAAAGGAACTCAACGAACTGCTGATTTTGGAAACGTTAAATATCAAATTACGAGTTCCGACTCTAAACAACCATTCCTCTGCTGTCCCGTTGTTTTTAGCCTAAATTTTCTGTCAGTCTTTGTGCCGCTTGACGTTGTTTACTTTAGTGTGTTTTTATCTTTGATGCTGAAAGGTTGGTTGTGTGGAGCTGTCTTCAGCTGTAGTTTTATGAGTGTATAGTTTTGCTTTTTATTGTATGTGTTGGCGTTCTTTTATTTATATATAATTTGCCGAGATATTTAAATGTTCGTTTCGTTTTATAATTTTTTTTTTTTGTACTTATATTCTCAGTTTTAGTCAAGTGTGCATGTAATTTAAGTCTGTGAGTTGTAATTTTACCATTAAAATTGTTTTAGCTTTTTCAACTACTTGATTTTATAATCAGCTCTTATTTTATGTTAACATATTATATTTTATTTTGTAGAAAATACCGGAAGATGTGGCGATGTTGTCACGAAATGTAGGATTAAAACAAAATGCGTATCGCATCGTATTGCTGCCTTTATCTGCTTCATCGTATGAATGAGCGCCTTGTATATATATATATATATATATATATATATATATATATATATATATATATATATATATATATATATATATATATATATATATATATATATATATATATTTATATATGTGTTTGCGTGTGTGTGTGTGTGTGTGTGTGTGAGAGAGAGAGAGAGAGAGAGAGAGAGAGAGAGAGAGAGAGAGAGAGAGAGATAATTATTATTATCGTTATTAGCAACGATTGGATGCCAGCGTTCATTATTAAAACTTTTCAGCTGGTGCATCTAAATTTTGTGTACTGTGCTGTATCTACCTTGTCTGTCTGTATATTTGACCCTTAACTGAAATAAGGGTTATTATTATTATTATTATTATTATTATTATTATTATTATTATTATTATTATTATTATACCTCCTTGTGAGGTTATCAAAGATTTTACACCAATCATTGAGTGTGTGTATGCACGCAAAGGAAGCGCGCGGCCATGCACGCAAAATCATATTACCTGGTACAGGTTTACATAGAGCCTCGTAGCTAGATAGAGAACAGCGATCTGATAGAAGGGAGCCTCCTTGAACCAATCGAGGATTCTCATTCGACGGCAGGAAACATTCTCCACCACGACGATGGCATCGTCACCTCCTCCGTCGATTCTCCCTTCTTCTTCTTCTCCATTTTCTTCTTCTTTATCACCGTTGCACTGGGCTCCTTCTTCGTTTATTTCCCTTCCTCCCCTCCTCTGTCTTCCCCTCTCGACCATTGGGATCTGGACCCTGCAGAAGGATTTTTCCCTCACTCCGAAATGGAAGATGGTTGAGAAAATGAGACCGACCGCCATGCAGATCAGAGCTACATTCTGCAAAGGAGAATATTTAACATTTCACAAATTCGTCATTCGTTCGGAAGTTCCGCCGATCAGCCTCGCCTTTATGTTCAAAACTTCCGCACTTCTTGTCAAATGTGGATCCTCTGTTAGGGACCACTAAATTCCTCTACTGGTATTTAGATTGAACTGCTTAATTACACAATTGCTTAATGTCAGATTGCACTAAGAGAAGTTACTGTTTTCAAAGACATTGCTAACATGGAAGTATAATGTTGATACAGGTTTCTCTCTTTCTCTCTCTCTCTCTCTCTCTCTCTCTCTCTCTCTCTCTCTCTCTCTTTCTGTGTGTGTGAGTGTGTGTTAAAGTGTCATTAGTTTTTTTTTCGTTCTATTTTAATGTCTATCAAATTACGCCGGTGGCGAAATATATGATACAATCTGAAAATGACGTAGTTCACAGTAGAAGCACTAATATATATTACTGTGGAGATTTAAGAGTGCGCTCACTCCAGTCCTGAGATGAAATTTTGTGCTTTTCTTTTTCTGTCACTGGTTTCCTTAGCATAAAAAACAAAATAAAATGGACGATAATAATATGTATACCACAGCTAAAAAAAAAAAAAAAAAAACATAGCCTGCATAGCAGATAGTAACGGAATGCATTAAGTGTTAACAAAACTGGGACTGCTACCCACAATTTAAAAACAGTAATGAAAGAATATTAAAACATGTCTGTCATAAAGTAGTATACTGTACACTCATGACGGCCCATGAGCAGGTTGTGGTAAGGTGAATGTCTCCAATGGTAAATATATTCATAAATATATACATACACACGCACACACAAGCACACAAACACATACGCACACGAACACACACATATGTATACATGCACATATATACACATATATATGTGTGTGTATATATATATATATATATATAAATATATATATATATATATATATATATATATATATATATATATATATATATATATATAAAATATATATATATAATATATATATATATATATATATATATATATATATATATATATATATATAAAATATATATATATATATATATATATATATATATATATATATATATATATAAATATATATATATATATATATATATATATATATATATATATATATATATATTATATATATATATATAAGAACAAAGTAGGCGACGGCCAGTGGTATACATTAGTGCGAAGGTGGACCATGGAAACGTACTCATCTCAACATAATTCTTTATTTCCAACGTTTCGTAATAAAAAGCTTTATTACATCATCAGTGAATGTGTTAAATAATGAATAAAATTACTTTTAAAAATTGCTCTTAAAATCAATAAAATCCATAAAATACTTCACAGTTAAAATACAAGATAAAAAAACGAAAAAACAAAAAAAAAGACATAAAAGCAAAATCAAAGACCGCTAACCAACCTTATACCAAGAAGGCAGAAGACAGAATGCATAAAAAAAGTTAACTCAGGTAGAGCTGAGTGGAGGAGGTCTGGGTATTTAACTGGGGAACTAGTTGTTTAATAAATAATGATTCCAGGATAGGCAGTTCGCATGCATTAGTTGTTTGGCCTAAGATACAGAAATCCTTTCTATCAATATATGCTTTACAAATTTTCGAATGGTTTCTTATGCTGTACCTGAGTTAACTTTTTTTATGCATTCTGTCTCCTGCCTTCTTGGTATAGGGTTGGTTAGCGGTCTTTGATTTTGCTTTTATGTCTTTTTTGTTTTTTTCGTTTTTCGTTTTTTTTATCTTGTATTCTAACTGTGAAGTATTTTATGAATTTTATTGATTTTTAGAGCAATTTTTAAAGTAATTTTATCCATTATTTAACAGGTTCCCTGATGATGTAATAAAGCTTTTTATTACGAAACGTTGGAAATAAAGAATTATGTTGAGATGAGTACGTTTCCATGGTCCACCTTCGCTAATAATATATATATATATATATATATATATATATATATATATATATATATATATATATATATATATATATATATATATATATATATATATATAACTAAAGATAAACACAACTCTGTTAAAGAACAAGTAATATATCTTCAACTTCCTGGAACAGACTGAATATTTATTCACAGTGACTTCGTACTTCCGGAAAGACATACACACCCAGACGAGACAGACACAGACAAAACAGCCACACTAAAACAACTTGCAAAGCACACTGGTCCCTCGCTGAAGACAGAGCCCTGACGGGCAACTCGGACTCACATGAAACTTTCCCACATCTTCGGGCCCAATAGTGTCCAAGTAACAGGGTTTTTCGACGGGTTCAACAGCGACCAGTTCAGCCCCGTCGCCCTGTGCGGTGCAGTTGGCGTGCCTGATGACCCTCTGATTTGGGTCGTCGCTGTTGCTGTCTGAGCCCGCTTTCAGCACAAGGAAGGTCACTGCGAAGACGCTCAGGTTCGACAGCACAGTAAAGGCGTACCTGAAACGAAAGGAAAGCTGATGAAAGGGCTTTAATGAAAGCGAAATTTCTTCTAACGGAATCAGTCGTTGTTTATCTGGTACCAGCGTTATTGCCAACTTAGCATTCTTGCTCACTAACGATAAGCGGCCTTTTAAAGACTGCTGAAAAATGAGTCTATTTTCTCACTCTTAACTAACGTATGTAGGGCTATCATGGTTTCAGCTCATTTTTTTCTACGTTTAAACGTTTAGGAACCAGTGTAACAACAAAGCCCGATTTTCAAAAAGGTTTAACTAGTGAGACATTTAGCTCCATATCAATGAGAGTGAAAGGGGGATTGGGAGGGAATCTGAAGAAAAATGAGAAATAAGCTGAACGTTTGTTGCTGAAAACATATTGTTTACATTTTATAAGGGATATGCCCAAACCAATATTATCACTGCCAAACACGAACGAGAAGACCATTAACTTTCTAAGCAGGCTTCCAATGAACTGGGACTCCTAAGTGGAAAATTGGAATTGGTTTTGCAATTTAAAATTTTAGGCCACACGCCAAGCGCTCAGACCTTTATGGTCATTAAGCGCTAAAATGGAAATTGAGAGTAAAGGAGTTCTTAAAGGTATAACAGGTGGAAAACCTCGCAGTTGAACTATGAAACAATTGTTAAGAGAGGGTGGAAAATAAGATGGAAGGAAGAGAACATGAACGGAGGTACAGTAAGGGGAATGAAAGGGGTTGCAAGAGCCGAAGGGACACTGCAAAGAACCTTAAGCAATGCTTTCAGAGATGTAAGATAGATACAGACACAGTATTATAAAGGACAATATTTTTGCACAGAAATAGTTGTTAAACTATGGACACTCTTAAACTAATGAGCAGCAACATTCATAAGTATTGCTGCTTATAAGTTCAAGAGTGTCCATTGGCAAATGCAAATTTAGCCTTTATTTAACTATTTATATATAAAGATACTGTCCTTTATTGTTCTGTCTCTGTATCTATCTTGCAACTGTTTTTCACTTCCGACTCCCAGTTCTGTGGAATCCTGTATTGAAAATTAATGTCTGTAAGCTTCTCATTCATTCATGTTGAAACAGACCTTGCATAGGAAATCTTGCATAATGAACTTCCGTGGTGTTGAACGAAACGCTCTGGAATTTTACGAAATGTTCCGAAAGAATGTTCAACAGGAGAAGATCTTTCTTAAAGTTTGACATAAACTATATATATGACAATAATGACTCATATGCCAGCACTTTAGACTTAGTAGATCTCATTTGCTGTAGAAAAACAGAGAGAAAGAAGGAAAGGCCTCAGTTGCCAGTTGGTGTGTTTAAAATGACGATACGGACTCTGTCCCTATATTTTTGTGTTTATTGGCCACCCTACTCCACGGTTCCACAAATCCTGCGGCCTAATGGCTATGCATATTTCTTCAAGAACGTTCCCAAAATCATTGGATGGTATAGGACTGAATTTGACTGCAGGGCCAGGGCTCATTCCAGCGTTACCAGAAAGAATTAAAAGCAGGTGGCAACAGAGTATAACGAGGAGCGAAACCAAGAGAGTAAGATTAATATAACCTATGTACAGGGCGGTAATGGGTGGCAACGATGTCCAAAGACCAGCAGAGTAAAAAGTAGGAAACAACATATGTGAGGCGAAGTCAAACATTATTCGATCTTCTGGACGTTTACCTAATGGAATTCAGCTCAGTCCTCTGGTGCTTCTTCGTCGTGAGTTCAGGTATGAGGGCCAGATGAGAGATCTGGACACACGCCCACCCAAACTGGAAGACGCACACGAAGAACACGTAGTATGCGAATTGGGTCCACTGGTTCGTGCCTCTGCATCCCATGCAGGAGTTGAAGATGAATGGGAAACTCAGAGCAACCAGAATGGTGCCTGCAATGATGAAATAATGGTCTCAGTTTCTATGAACTCAGAAATCAATCATTTATATCAGTACGGTAGTTTGGATAAGATGAAACGTACATTGTGGAAGCCAGATTTATAAATCTTTAAAGTTCTTTTGTGTTATACATCGTTGTGCTTCATTTTCTGTCGACCGTAAATTATTAAGATTAAATAATAATAATAATAATAATAATAATAATAATAATAATAATAATAATAATAATAATAATAATAATAATAATAATAACTGGGGCGTCTGCATTGCTAAACAGACGGAAATTGTTATATACAAAATTTGTCGATTTCAGAATAAAGCTTCAAGAAGAATATTAAGAGGCAAATTGCAAGATAAAGTAAGAAATGATACCATACAAGGAAATAACGGATGTTCCATATGTAGATGAGATGAGGATGATGATGAGGGGAGAAGCAGATGGCTTGGACATGTCCCTCGCACCACCCCGGGAAGAATAGTACGTGACAGTCAGTGTTGGGCCATAATACTAAATTGAACATTACAGGTGAAATCTGACATCTTCAGTAATCGCTTGAGTAAAAAATATATATATCTTTTTAGTTGAATACATTTCTACACTTATCACTCCCTTTGATTAAAGAAAAAAGAAAAGCAAAGGATTCCTTATAAACTGCATTATTTCCTAGCGTGCATTTTCGTAGTTAATTTCTGATTATGAGTCACACAAGCCAACCAATAATATGTCGAAATGGAAAAGTGACGAAAAAGAAGCAATAAATAAGAAACGAAGCAAAATGAGCAAGTAACTATACCAGCCAAGTGCCAGACTTTCCGGCGACCGTATCTGGCGCACACAGGGATTCTGTTCTCTTTGTCGGAAAATATCCCCACAAAAGGGGTACTCAGGCCGTCTGCAACTTGACCGACAAGGAGCACCAGACCAGCCATCATGGGGTCGAACAGAAGGACCTGTTGAGAACGATATCTGAGAGATGTTCGTGTTCCAGTTTTCACTGGAGGCTAAAACAGACAGAAATACTATTAATGAGGCAGTTGTTATTTATAATGCGCATTCACAGGGAACAAGTCTGTAACATTTTCATCTTGCAAAGCTGTGTTCCATGACAGAGAATGACTCTAAATGAAAAACTGAAAACAGAGAGTAAAGGGTATCGTATAAATATAGATAAATAAAAAAACAAGTAAAAAATGCGCCGAAGTTTCTTCGGGGAAATTGAGTTTTCTGTCCCGTGGTGGCGCCAGCCACGGCCATAAAACTCTTAGCTGCGGCCAGTGAAACTCAGCCACGGTCCGGTGGTGGCTTATATTGTTGGTACCTACAGCGCTGCCAGAAGTACGATTATAGCTAACTTTAACCTTAAATAAAATAAAAACTATTGAGGATAGAGGACTGCAATTTGGTATGTTTGATGACTGGAGGGTGCATGATCAACATACCAGTTTACAGCCCTCTAGCCTCAGTAGTTCTTAAGATCTAAAGGCGGACAGACAGACAAAGCCGGCACAATAGTTTCTTTTACAGAAAACTAAAAAACATAGTTACCAGAATTATAAGTTACATAAAAAGAATTAAGTCAATGATGCACGGCGTTTAAAAGTAGCACCGTATCGTCTCTGCAACTACTGAGACTGACATATCGTAAGCAGGGCGAAGGCCAATGTTACATCAAGGTCTATGGAGCGGCAGCCACTTGTAGCCTTATCAGCAGCAGAGTCACGCGACTCCCGGCACCCGGGCCGGGAGACAGTAACCGAATTCCTTGGGAATCGTTTGGTGGGAAGCAGCTACCGGTTGTTCACTTGTCGCTGGCTATAAATTCCAGTTTGCTTTCTCTTTTTTTTTTTTTTTAACTGGTATCCAAGGACAATATGTTTACACATTTCCGTTCATAGGGACTCCAAAATGCGATACTTTATTCTCTCTCTCTCTCTCTCTAATATATATAATATATATATATATATATATATATATATATATATATATATATATATATATATATATATATATTATTCAGAAGATGAAACCTATTCATATGGAACAAGCCCAGAGGGGCCATTGACTTGAAAATTAAGCTTCCAAAGAATATGGTGTTCATTAGGAAGAAGTAAGAGGAGGTAAAGGGAAATACAGAAAGAGGAGATCTTACTTATTAAAAAATAAAAATGAATTAAATTAACAGCAACTCGCTGCTGCCTAAAACATATCCGCCCACTCCAAGATTCTGAAGTTTATAAATAAATGCCTTATGATTTACTAAATCGAAAGCAGCACTACATTCTATTTGAATTATTCTGCACTCAAAACCCTTATATTTATAATTATTCCATGTGAATATATATATATATATGTGTGTGTGTGTGTGTGTGTGCGTGTATGTGCATGTGTCTGTGAATGGTTGACAGCAGATTCGGCCCGAAAATATGAAATATATTTACCGTGGGTAAGGTTAGGTTAAAATAAGGTTAGGTTAGGATGCGTTCTGGTTTCCGGCAATTTTTAATGAAAAACATTCTTATACCCCAAGTCTGTAGTGGCTCCATTTATTGATGTCATGTGGATAACATTTGAATAGCGTACAGAAGGAATCATAAGACTACTATAGCACTTCCTGGGTTAGTGCTGAAAACATTCAGCCAATTTTAAATGTTGATCGAATCTAAGATGGCCATTACCAGTGTCGGGAACACAATTGCCACTAACTAATTTTTCAAAATTCATCAGCCTGTCTGCCTATTAATAATCCGTTGTTAACCGAAAGCATCAAAACATTATTGTACCTTAGAGGAATCTCTAGCATATAATCAAATTAATTTAAGTTTTTGAACAAAATTTTGTTGGTTTTGGCATCGCTTTTGGGGAAAGAGAGGCACTCAGATGTCTACTGACCACCAGCTTACCTTCTCATAGAAGATGAGGAGATAGGAGAACCACATGGAGGCGCAGAGGTCGTTGAACACATGGCCGACGCCATAACTCAGCTTGACGATCCATGGAAGGGACTTCATCGTCCTTGTGCAACGGGAAATTGCTGCTCCCTCGTTGAGAAAGATTCTGTTTGCCTCTTGACTTCGGAGGGATTGACTTAGAACTGAATTTCGAGCGACTGCCTTTCTGTTTTATACAGTAAGTCTTGACTTGGCAAGGCAGACAGTCGGGTCTAAGAGCGTAAGACTTCTGATTGACGTGCGTCCTTTCTTCCAACTGTTGAGCTGGTTACGCCATGCAATCTCCTCCCCTGAAGTACTGAAGAACTAGAAAAGTGCAGACTATCATTGCAAACGAAAAACCAGCTTTTTAATTATTATTATTGCTGATGTCATGCAATGCACTTTTATCGACTTGACCAGTAATCAAGATATTTCAGTCTGAAATAAAATTGTTTTAGTAAGAAATCACTCAATACAACAAAACAAAACACACGACAGTATCAGCATTTTTGCCTGAGAATGAATAAGAATCATTTTCAAGATGAATATAACAGCAACTAAAACTGCAATGACTGGACAATTAAGCGACTGGATTAAACTAAGAATTCTCATTTCACTTACGGAAGAAGAGGACAGCGCATGGGAATCGGCATCAACTGTGGTCTTATTCGATAGACGGACCTAGTTACTGGCATCTCCAGGGTGTCAGAACTAGATGTTCCCTAGAACAGAAAAGGACCCGTGGATATAACCTGTCCAAAGGACATTAAAGATCACTATGAAAAGGGGTCATAGCACTTGAATGAGAGTCGAATACAGACATACTCTCTTCAGATAAGGGCGAGAGATGAGTGGTCAGATAAAAAAACAGATAACCTTCTGCATTCTGTGAATTATACAGTGCCATTAGATTTTCACCAATTGCATCTATCGCAGAATGAACCATTTCCTTCAGAATACATTTATTAATGAAAATGCATGAGGCAGCGTGGATGACCAATTTTTGTCGTTGTGCGGCAAGCTGATGCTTCTGATTATTCTCCCAGAACACAGAAGATGTGTGACTTTCATATTCAACTTCGATAAGAAGGGAAAATTCCATAAGTAAGCGTCTATAATGGATTTCTGGAGTATATCTGAAAACTTTGCCCACTTTCCTATTCTCCTCCGCTCGATAGATAATTAACCAACAGTATTGGATTTTAGCAATCTAATTGACGTAATTGTGATGGTGGTGTATAAAGGAAGGAGGATAAATGTACCAAATGTGGAAGACTAATCAGAGTATTATCATGATTTCTATATACAAATCTATGAACTCTATCTGCTTACCGGGAACTTTTAGCAAAGCACTACTATCTCAGCTGGGAGCAGTGATGTTGTGTGTTGAGTAGGCTACGGTCACAGGCGATATGCCTGTTTGCATGAATCATCAAGTCAAGACTCTGATTATTGGTTCTGATTTTTGATAGTATTCCCTGCGACCTGTGAAGAAACGAGCTATAACTTCTGATAGAGCCTCATTCATATTTCTTTACTATGTGCGAAGGGGAAAAGCATCCATTTCAGATACCCTGGAAACTGTATAATCAAGCTCCATCATTTGCAGACTTTAGCAATAGCTTTTTTTCTATAGAAAGCGCAATGATATATCTTCGGTGCTCTGCGTTCTCTCTCTCTCTCTCTTTCTATGTATGTATGTATGTATGTATGTATATATATATATATATATATATATATATATATATATATATATATATATATATATATATAAATATATATATATATATATATATATATAAATATATATATATATATATATATATATATATATATATATATATATATATATATATATGTGTATATATATTATGTATGGGTGTGTAAGGCTACAAGGCTACCATAAACTTGCATCTTTGGTACCGAGTCGCTTCATTTATAAATGGAACCAATAGATGTAACTTACATTCTGAGAGACGAACTAGGGTGAGTTGCCTATCTTCAACTTCTCGGTCGCTGTTACTAAGATCGATTCGATCACCTTTTTTTATATATATCAGTTCTCAGTTACTGAGAGGTGATTAGATAGAAAATAATCAAGAATCTTCCATGACAGCGCTGGGGGAATTTCTGATAATGAAGATTCTACCTACACGATTTGACTATGACAAGTTTTTAAGAGTTATGTAAGAACTGGGAGATGATTTACATAATGCAATGGGAATATTTGGGTAGATATATGCAGTGGCGTAACCAAGGGCGGGGGGACGGTCCGAAACAGGCAGAATTGTCCCTGGAGGGGGCGGCACTCTGGCATCTTTTGAGCAGGTCTGGTGTGGCATAATTCTAGATTTTCTAGCATATTTCGTCTGCTGTGTTGTTTTTGTTTCAGGTTTATGAAATAAATAAATGACTGAGGTGTTAAGGCTTCAAATGTGCGTTTAATTTTCACCACTTTAGCACTTTTTAGCACGGGAATGGGACGGCACTTTCCGAGTCCGGCCCGGGCGCCACTAACGCTAGTTACGCCACTGGATATTATGTTAGGATTTCTTTGATTATAAGAAAATATGACTTCTTAACTTTAGCGTAATTTTAGTACCTTATAAAGGCTGGTTCATCACCTGGAAATCTGCAAATAAGACAGACGAATGTCCTTTCCAGAAAATTAATCTGTCATAAAGTGAAAGGCTGAAAAGATAGAAATTGATCATCATGCAGACAATAAGCCCAACGAGATGGTGGTTAAGTATATCTTAGTTTAAGCAGACCACTGAGCTGATTAACAGCTCTCCTAGGGCTGGCCCGAAGGATTAGATTTATTTTTTTACGTGGCTAAGAACCAACTGGTCACCTAGCAACGGGACCTACAGCTTATTGTGGAATCCGAACCACATTATGACGAGAAATGAATTTCTATCACCAGAAATAAATTCCTCTAATTCTTCATTGGCCTGTCGGAGAGTCGAACGCTGGGCCAACAGCGTGCTAGCCGAGAGCTCTACCCACCCCTCCAATGAAGAACTACGAAATGGTGGTGGAGGAGAGAGAGAGAGAGAGAGAGAGAGAGAGAGAGAGAGAGAGAGAGAGAGAGAGAGAGAGAGAAAGTGCAAATAGTAGGAGGTGTGAGTCAAGAATTTTGCCGGGAAACTTCTTAGATATGAAATCATGAAAAATCAGCGAAAGCAGATCATGTTCGAAACCCCTCGTTGATTATTATTATTATTATTATTATTATTATTATTATTATTATTATTATTATTATTATTATTCCTTTGCATTAATGTTCCGCCATACCTCAACTATAGCACGATCTCAAGGAAAAATTTTGCTTCATTTATGCTATAGTGAAACGTTAACGCAAAACTGTACATTTCCTCTGTATATATAATTCTGTGCGTAATTTTATTAGTAAAATGAAAACCTTCATCAATGAGTCCATGTTCTACTATAATGAAATAAACACCGAACGATTATTACACGGCCTTTCTGTCGAAGAAAAGGCAATCAGCAGAAAAATTCAAGTTTATTACAATTCTAATTCATCTGAAGCAAAAATTAATCATGCTTCGTAAAACATGTTTACACGATTATTTCCTTACCAAATATATTATTGATATATTATTATTATTATTAGTTTGCAAGGAGTCCCTCTTTTAGGGCAGTGCCATTAAAAGCAATTGCTGTTTCAACGGCATTTAGCTTGTGGAAAGGCTTCTCTATTCTTCTTATTATATTCTTCTCGCCTGCAGGCAGGTGGCATAACAAATTTCCAGAAGACATGGAAAAATATTCTACTTTCATTATTTACTTCACTCTTACGCCTTGACGCACATACGCAGGTAGGTCACCTCATGAGAGCTCCGTGTGCGTCGATGAAAGTATCTTTCCATGTCCTTTGGAAATTTGTTATGCCATCTACCTGCAGACGAGAAGAATATAATAAGAAGAATAGAGAAGCCTCTCCACAAGATAAATGCCGTTGAAACAGCAATTTTTTTCACTGTTATTATTTCGGTGGAAGACCCTCTTTCATGCAAACTTCATTGAACAGTATGGCCGTATAGGTGCAATACAAACCAAACGGCATCCAGACGGCCATACTATTATTATTATTATTATTATTATTATTATTTTAACTCATATCTTTGAGACGGAGAATTTGTCCTTATTTGGTAGGTGAAGTTAATAGCCATTTTTAAAAAAAATTATTGCATTTAAATAGTGTTCTGTGCATTATCCAGTAACTGATTTAGAACCATTACTTCTGTTGGGGAAACCGTCAGCGGTCATATTGCTTAAAGTGTAAAATGTCGATCGTTACTCAGGCGGGATAGGCTTGCAGTGTCTCCTGAGGCTTGGATCCTGAGCCAGGTTGTTTAGCCCGTGTTGCTACGGTTGGGGGGGGGGGATATATCTTACCTTCTTGGTAAGCACCAACCCCTTTCCCCACCAAAACAGGTCCTTAAGGGTAACGATCAGCAGTGTGTGTGTATAGTTACGTATGTGTAGCGCAGTGTATGATTAAGTCGTCTCATTTACAAATAACTGCATATCAAACTTGAAAAAAAAGTATAGAATAAATTTCACCAAATTATAAATATACAGAAAAAAAGTGTTTCATACGGAAAGCTGAAAATAAAAATTATGGCGTACCAAAAAGAAGCGCAAGAATGATTTTGAGAAGTATACTAATTTACCTGCGCAGGTACAAGGAGTAATTCGCTCTGCAAGGCACTAGTCAGGAGCACTGTCGGTCATTGGGCCAAATACCTCTGAAATATATTCAAGGAAAGCTGACCAAATACAGTTCTGTTTGTCACTGAATATCAATGAAAAATGCTCAGAAAAATGAATACGATAAATGCACAAAAAAAGTTAAAGTAAACGAAACCAAGACCATTTTTGCAGCAGCCCAGGTCTGTATTTCGTTGGACAGCTGCCAACGAAGGTAACCTAATATTCCCAAGAGATTCCCACGATCTGTTTCTCTGTCGCTCTTCCGTTCCTTTCCCAGCCCCCACCGGTCTCGCGTTGCTATGGTCGCTTAATGAGAACGTTCACAGGAACCTATAGGCCCTCACAGGAACACGAAGAACTGTCTGTCGTTAATCACTTTCAGTCAACAGTTTCCCTGGGAATGAAGTTCCTTTTCTGTCAACAATCGGCGTAATCAGGGGCCGTTTATCCGAAAATATACTTAAGGGAACTTTTAAACCGTACATAAACTCATTCATATTTATCACCATTAGCCACCATTGTCCTGGAAACTACACTTTTTTTTTTTTTTTTTTTTTTTGTGAGGGAGAAGGGATCACGATTACAACATGCTCACTGTCTTTGTCTTTTCGCTGTTATTGTGTTAACCCTTAAGCTCATGGTAGATTAACATTTCGTATATTTGAGTGTCACAGATTCTCATGGTAGATTAACATTTCGTATATTTGAGTGTCACAGATTCTGTTATTTTGAAATGAGTGTTCTGGCCGAATCTGTATGATCCACAGAGAAGAGGAAACGAAATGTCTCGAGTTACAATCTACTCTGCCAGCTTGTGGTTTTATTAAATTGCGTGTGTACTGGAGGTCCTGCATGAATTTCGATGCTTCTTTACTCCTTATGTTGAATCACGTAACTGGTGAGAGATGTCAGAGCTGAAGTGACCTCGCTGAAGAGAACAAATCGAAACCTCAAGTTAGTGAGGAAACTTGAACAACAGAAGAAGAGGCACGGACGCTGACGGTTTGATCATTCTCCCTGTTACTATTTGCGTTGCCACCTACTTCTTTTGAGGCTTTTACACAAATATGCCCAAGGCCCGAATAAATTAAGGCGCGCCCACAAACACCCGAGTCTCGGCAAATACTCAGCGAAATTATATTATGACATCTCGAACATCTGGGTCGCAAATGTAATTCATCGCCCCTCCTCGTCTTCGGTGCCGTTTCTCTGCTGTTATTTCTCCTTTTGTATTTTTTAATCCTTGTCCTTTTTAGCCGCATAATCATTTGGAAAATAAGTCCATCTTTATCTTTTAAAGTCATTCAAATTATTCAGCTACTCATTACTCCTCATTTCGTTACAATTGCTTTGCTAAATAGTGGTCCCCCTACGTGTCTGTGTAAGTATGTGAGCGATTAGGGTTTTAGAGCCCGTCTACTGTCTCGAAGTGAGGACAACTGTGCACCCATAAATCGCCCGATAACTTCAGAACTGACTGAAAACAAGTAAACAGAACTGAAGAGGAATTTCGTTGCTTGATAAATTTGTTTGTTTTCGCTTGAACAGAAATTGTGTTTTTCCTTTCTATGGTGAAGTGAAGGAGATGGACCTAATTGTCCAAAACAGTCTCGGAAATGCGAGAAAATTCTTTCGTGACGATAGATTCGCGTCTTAAAAAGAGATGATTTGTTTGATTCATGGAAAACAAAGGAAGGTTAAGAATTCTTCTTTACCTTAATCTTATACTCAGTTTTTTACATTCACTATATATACATACAGTATATATACATACATATATATTATAAAATCCACGTCAGAAGGTGAGTGAAAACCAGCACTTTGAACAAATACTTTAGTTGTTTATTCTACACTTTCAAGTTCACACTCAGTGTGAACTTGAAAATGCAGAATAAATAAGCTACAAAGTACTTGTTTAAAGTCACGGTTTTCACTCACCTTCTGACGTGGATTTTATAATACACACACAAACATATGTGTGCGTGTGTGTATTTTTACCCATGAGCCGTTTTTATTCAAGAGGAAGGCTCTTAGGTCTTGACATTCTGGTTTTCAACAAGTATTCTGAGGTAACTCTGATAGCCCCAAGCTTTTCTCTAACAAGACTGCGACTCACCTCCGTCTTTTGACTACCAGATACCTAATTCACGGGCCAGGTCAATAGAACACGATAAATGTTTAGGAAATTCGCCCAAAACTCTTACTACCCCATCCAGGTTTGATCTCGGAACGCTGGTGAAGCGAGAATCAAACAGCTTCACCACGGGAAAGATATAATTTCTTATTTAATGTTTTTTTTTATTTTAGAGGGGTGGCGCCATAAGGTCTTATCCTTCCAGTCCTTAGCAAGCCTTTTAGGATGAAGTTACAGCCCCATGCCTAGTAATTATTTCGCCGCTTAGCACAACATGAGTGCAACGGGTCTTTTTCAGGGTGGTCACCTACCCTCCCAGGAATCGAACCCCTTGCTCGGTATGCCAGAATAATACACGACTTGAATACAAAGATTTAATTTTCGAATGCAGACCAGTATCCCTCATGGCTACACCAATCCGGAAATAAAAAAAAGAGGGAAAAAAGAAAAATATGATGGCAGATTATGCAGTTGGTGTTACCAAGATTTTACAGTATAAAGGATTTGGAAAGAAGAGTTAAACGAGAAGGAAACTATTTTTCTTTTTCTAAAATCATCATGAGAAAGCTTTGGTTCTTTCAATTCTCATCACTAGAGCGAAAGATAACTAGACTTCTGGCGACAGGCGCTTCATATGGATCTAATTTACTTTATTAAAGCTAATAACAGTAATTATCATCATTATTACTTTCCAGCCCTCTTTGTCTGGAAATTTTGAAAATAACATTTGGAGAAGAGAAGTGAAAACTTAAGTTTTATCAAATAAAATTAATCGATAACGAGTTCCTTTGCAATGCGCCGAAGTTTCTTTGGCGCAATCGATTTTTCTGTACAGCGGATAATGCTGTATGAAACCTCAGCCACGGTCCATGAAACTTTCAGCCGCAGTCCATGAAACTTTCAGCCACGGCCCGGGGTTGGCCTGTGTTGTTGGCACCAACATCTGTGCCAGATGCACGATTATGGCTAACTTTAACCTCAAATAAAATAAAAATTACTAAGGCTAGAGGGCTGCAATTTGGTGTGTTTGATGACTGGAGGGCAGATGATCAACATACCAATTTGCAACCATCTAGCCTCAGTTTTTAAGATCTGAGGGCGGACAGAAAAAGTGCGGACGGACAGACAAATAGCCATCTCAATAGCTTTCTTTTACAGAAAACTAAAAATGGAGCTGGGAAATTTTCTCGTTACTCTAACATACCCGCATCATATTCTAACAGGGATGAACTGTTATTTTAACCGCCTACGTACGGGTTCATGTCTCGTCTTAATATTAAAATTATGATCACATTCCTATGCGAACGGGTGCCAAGTTATTGACAAGGACAAAGCCTCAGATTCTAACTCAGCCCTGAGAAATTCGTGCCATTTACGGCCTGCTTTAGGAGCAGGGTTCCGTAATAACATAAGGGTGGCTTAATCTAAAAATACAATAACCTTGATGTCGTCACACCAGTTTTAGCAGCCATAAATCAATCAATCAATTAAAATAAAAATAATAATTTCATACCGGCATTAAGCTCGATAGAAGAAGAGAGACCAAAGGAAGGTTAAAATCCTATCTTGTAAACAGACAAATGAAAGCATAAAAGGCACCCATGAAACTTGCAACAGACCCAAGCAGTCTCTACAAGCGATAATGAGACAAAAAGAACCCCTAAAGCCGAGAGAGAGAGAGAGAGAGAGAGAGAGAGAGAGAGAGAGAGAGAGAGAGAGAGAGAGAGAGAGCTAGCAAGTAGAATCTTGAAAGCTACAAACATAGGTAGCATACAGTCCAATGTACACAGTGCGTAGTGCATGTGATCCGCGAGTGTACAGTTACCAAGATAAACAAACAACTGACGTCGAAATGTCTGGTTTTCTTCTGTTGCTCTTGCAGTATAAACATAGTAATGCACGAATACATACATGCATACATACTTGGAAAAGAGGGACGCGTTCTTTGGTGATATCTTGTTTCCAATTAACCTTTTATGTGAATTTCCGTGTAAGAAGGTGACAATGTATATCTACATACAGAGAGAGAGAGAGAGAGAGAGAGAGAGAGAGAGAGAGAGAGAGAGTTATTTTGTCTTTTATTGTACTGTGTAGCGCGTATGGGGGGAAATACACAAATAAACAAAGGAGAGAATAGTGAGGGAAAAATACTTATATACATTGTTCCTGTCTAAAATGTTGCAAAATTATGACTATCCTCGGCATTCATATCTTCCCGGACCATACCATCCACCATGTAGTACTAGTTCCTCGTTAGACAGGTCGATATCGTTCTTGGCTAGCACTTTGCTGGACCCGCGTTCGATTCTCCGGCCGGCCAATGAATAATTAGAGGAATTTATTTCTGGTGATAGAAATTCATTTCTCGCTATAATGTGGTTCGGATTCCACAATAAGCTGTAGTTCCCGTTGCTAGGTAACCAATTGGTTCTCAGCCACGTAAAATGAGTCTAATCCTTCGGACCAGCCCTAGGAGAGAGAGCTGTTAATCAGCTCAGTGGTCTGGTTAAACTAAGGTATACTTAACCACGTAGTACTAGATGCGAAGCTAATTCCAGCAGTCTTTCCTTTCCTCCAGTAAGTTTCAGTACCACACAATAAGTCTCAAGGCTTTAGTTTTTGCTGTGACCAAACTGTGGAATGATCTTCCTAACTTCGTAGTTGAGTCGCTGAAACTTCAAAAGTTCAGACTTGGTGCAAATACTTCTATGCTGAGAAGGTTGGCTGAGCCTCAATTCGAAGTTTATTTTGTTATTTTTCTTATTCATTTTACAGTTACTTAGTTTTTCTTGTTGTTATTTTCCCACATTTGTTTTCCTTTTCGATTTTTCTTTCAGCTTATTCTTTACTGATAAATTTTCTTTTCTGTACAGTTATAATAATAATAATAATAATAATAATAATAATAATAATAATAATAATAATGTACGAAGGAAAGATAGATTTTCTAATTTTGCTTTTTAACACGTTTAGCATACGGACGAGTTTGCATTTCAAGATAAAAATGTATACATAGACTGAGAGAGAGAGAGAGAGAGAGAGAGAGAGAGAGAGAGAGAGAGAGAGAGAGAGAGAGCGATAACATAATTCCCCGTTTCGAATTTCCGGAAAGGTTTCATTTCGCTCAAAACTCTTGGCAAACTGAAGCAAGAGTATTAATTTCCTGACATCCTGATGACTCACTTGCCCATGTCAGTTGTCGAACGAAAGGAATATCTTATTTCCTTTCGCTATGAAATTATATTTTGAAGGAAAATTTCAAGCCTTTCCACTGCAATTACCACAGGAGGAGCATTCGCCCGTACCAATTAAGTATTCACATGCATTTCACAATAAGTCTATTCATGTCGTGTATAATCATATATATATATATAATATATATATATATATATATATATATATATATATATATATATATATATATATATACATTTATATATAAATATATATACAATAAAATATGTCTATAACATATGTTGTTTACGATGTCTGTAAATATGTGTGACATTATGTAATATATTATATATATATATATATATATATATATATATATATATATATATATATATATATATATATATATATATTATATATATACTGTATATATATATATACACATATATACATATATATATATGTGTGTGTGTGTGTGTGTGTGTGTGTAGCCTACTATAGCCGACTGTAACTCACTGGCTAGGTCAGAAGAGGTACAATGGATTTTCCACGAAACGGGCCTATTTCATTAAGCATGATGTGGGAAAATTGCTCAGGTTCTCTTGCTGTAAAGGTGATAATCATAACCACAAGATGAATAGTCCCATATATATATATATATATATATATATATATATATATATATATATATATATATATATATATATATATATATATATATATATATATATATATTATATATTTATATATTGTATATAAATATATGCATATATATACTGTATATACATATATATACAGTATATACATATATAAATACACACACACACATATATATAGGAGTCTGTGCGCATGTTTTGCACATATCAATCCCGAAATCTGCATTATATGCGGTCGCACACCGCCACTCTGATTCAAGTCTACTCACCTGCGCGAAACGTCATCACTCTCAGACAGGGTTATTCCATGCCCACTCCCCGACAACAACTTCCTTCAGATAAGTGGTATCGGTCTCTGCCCCGTCGATGGCCTACCATCTCCAGCTGACGACTGACTATCAGACAGTGATCACGTGGTTCGCGGGTGCTATGTCTGTGTGTGTGTATGTGTATGTGTGTGTGTTTTTTTTTTCAGGAACGTGAGTGGTGGTCTTGTGGAGGACGAGTCCCAGGGAGGGACTAGGGCAATGAAGTTCGGTGCATGATGTCTGTCGCCGTTTTACATTGCTGATTTCATAGGCTCTTTCTTGCAGCATTCAACGTGCTCGATGATATTGTCAGTTTACTAATAAACTGCATCTGCAGTTCAGCGTAGCATTTAAGATTTAACGAAAATGTCTCAGTGGCAATGAATGGAATACAACACCATCGTAAGTCAACGACCCAACTGTGTCAGTCTTGGTATAGCAACTGCTCTTAACTTTTACATTTAGTCATTACCCTATTTTCCTTTCAGTTCAGCTGGAAGCGGTACAGTAGTGCTTGGGGTTTCACAGGAGTGTAATGTAGCATCGGATTTCAAAAATCCACTTCATAGAAGCTTCATATTCCCCATCCTGGGAAGATTTAGAAGGGGACACCTAACGCATTCTGCGCATGCGTTGTATCTGAGGAAAGCTCCCTTGGTAGTCTTGCAGAGATGATTTTCAAAGTTGATATCTTGCAGAATCAAGCAGTAAGATTACATGAATTGTATCTAGCCAACTGAGTAAAGCAAGTCATGTTAAATATTAACATTTCAGATCTGTATAAATCAAGTGGTGCAGATATATTTGCAAGGTACGTGGGAGTATCTTGTTTTATTTTTAGTGACAAACTGACATGTCCAGTCGCCCTTCGCACCAGTTGAAGAACAGGTTTGTCTTCTATGGGGCTATAGAGTGAACCCAGAATGGTTTGTTTGACCCTCTTTATAGAGCAATCATTTTTGTATATTTTTCGTTCGAAAAGAATTAAGAAAACAGTTTTCTGTGAGTACTCTATACTGGTTTTATTACTAGTTTATGCAAATACATTCACCATAGCTTAAGCTCGAACAAATTATGTATACACACATATATATATATATATATATATATATATATATATATATATATATATATATATATAATATATATATATATATATATATATATATATATAATACTCACACACATTATATATATTATATATATATATATATATATATATATATATATATATATATATATATATATATATATATATATATATATATATATATATATAACATATACAGGGGCAAGCATTTCTCATATAATTTCTGTCCCTAACTTCTACATGTATTTTTTTTTTTTTTTTTTTTTTGCTTTTTTATGAATGTTTGTTCATGTTGACTAATAATAATGATTATAATAATAACTGAAGTGACGTAAAAATTATATCACATTGCTTATATTCATTTCCATGAAGTGACCTAGACGCAAAATACAAAAGTATCATGACAGTCTACAAAAAAAGTCTATTTATAATTAAGTCGCGCTCTAGTGTCAATGTTCCACTAAGCATTATGTTTCATGTGCAGCCAAAAATGCATTTGCGCAATAAGCCACAGGTGTGAAATATGATTCTCAGACAAGAAATATGTCCTTTAAGAAGTGGCGTTTGTAATTAAAGCTTCAGTTCAAAGACATATGTGAATGCTAAAAGGATATTCAGTTTAAGTATCTTTGATGTAACTGGACGCGCTGTGTGACTCACTGGGTAGAGGTAATTAACCCAAGTGCCTATAACTTTTTACATACTCTGACGCGCTTTGTACATTGGTCGTGAATGATCTCGGTGTAGACTTACTCTTGCACGCCTCCAAGAAATAAAGTCAATGAGAAAATATTCAGGAGTCATTCAGGCTTTTTCTCTGTTGGTCCTCAAACCAAGTTCTACCAATGAATGGCAAGTTTTTAAACTAATAGCTACTTGGAACATGAACTAACCTACTGAATACATATACGGAGAACGCATGGCATGTGGTATGGTTCCTGGGCGAGGATCCATGCTAGAAAAGGTAAGGCACAGTTGTGACAGGAAATGGTAAGGTTAATGAAATATGGCTGTGTTAGAAGATACTAGCTTGGAAGTAATTACATGCCTGTTTTTGGAAAAGAGTCATTCAGTCAATCTACACAATTGTATCAGTTGTTGTTGTTCCCATACCTCTCTAGTCTAATATATTTCTGATGGCCTCCGGGACCAGGACTCCGGGAGAGCAGTCGCTCTCAGAGTGTCATGCTGAGCAGTAAAATCTCACCCACATAAAACGAAGGTGACACCGCCGCAGAAAACCATTATCATCCCATCGTCCGTTAGAGATCCAATACGTGATCGTTTTCTCAGATTTGAGGGAGCTATTTGGCCGTCTCCCCATCCTGAGAGACCGCCATATAAACATGCTCTTCTACCTCAACGCGTTCCCTTGCTCGTGTACTCTGGGAGAAAGAAAGGCTCCCAAGTGGCTCCTGCTCGGCATGAGGAGCTCCCGAATCGGCTGAGACAGCATGACTTGTAGAATAAGGAGGAGGACCTACCAGGCTCAGAAGAACGGGGAGAAATACTAGGCCGTGGTAGACGCCGAAGATGAACACCCCAAAGAAGATCTGGCAATGGTAAAACTCATAAGTAATATAAGTGAATTGAATCTGTTATAATTATCACTACCAGATGGCATTACGTCATTGCTAATTGTCAGATAGGGATGTATGTTCACTGATATCGTATTTAAAGGCAGGACAATATGGTTGAATTATTCGATTATTAATTTTGTATTGTCTTGAAATGCGACTTATCTTCACAATGCAATGACGGGGAAATTTCTGCTGAAACACGAATATCTGTGTAAGATTTTCTTGATGCTTGGCTGAACTCCCTTACATATTAATTAAGAAAACTACAAGAGAGAGAGAGAGAGAGAGAGAGAGAGAGAGAGAGAGAGAGAGAGAGAGAGAGAGAATCAATTTTAAAAGTAAACATAGCCCATAAACATACTTTTAAAACAAAATTCTTTTATTTTTATGCCAGTAAGAAAGACGGAGTGTATATCAAGGACACACTGATGTTACTGCTACATAATAACTTTTTCAGTCTTAATACACAGTGACATTGCATTTTCTCCTTAACGGACGTTGGCCTTGCTTTATATTCTATTATTACTATTGTTATTATTCGAAATGAACAAACTTCGAGAGTGAACACGTCTAAAGGACCATTAAATTGCAGAACGAAATATATATAAATCTGTAAAAGAAGGAGAGAGAAAGAGGGTAAAACAAATGAATAGCAGTAGTTCTAGACAAGCAGTAATGTCATTTTATCATCTCAGTCAACTTGCTACTCAAGGTCGTCTGTGAGGCACAGCTATTTATAAAAAGCACACCGTGACGTCACTGCCATATATCTGACAGTTGTTGCTCTCTGAATATTAACGATATCTTACAGCAGCTGAACTATCAGGCGAGAGCACTAGTGTCTGAGGTACTGTCTACTTGGCTGCTAGAGTTTTTTTATGAACAGCAAATGCCTTTACGGTATCAACGCTTGCCTTGGTGATATTAGATGATTCAATGAGGTAAATTAATGACTCAACGAATAAGCAAGTAGTTGAATCTATATACACATATATATTATACACACACACACACACACATACACACACACACATATATATATATATATATATATATATATATATATATATATATATATATATATATATATATATATATATATATAGAGAGAGAGAGAGAGAGAGAGAGAGAGAGAGAGAGAGAGAGAGAGAGATTTTTCAACTCCAATAACTTCTACATGCTAGTACAGCTCAGATGAATGAAGCTCAATTCACAACTTAAATCGGGTAAAGTGTTACAAAAAGAAAAAATGTCTACCACTCTCGCTAGCCTTTGTAAGTAGGTTCACTTTGTTGACACTTCCCCGAAGAGCTTTGAATCAGTAGCCATTCTACTTGTCATCTTATTAGTGAAATTACTCTGTTCGGTGTTGCTATGCTACTGCTGTGTTCATCATAGAAGCTTCTCCCGCAATTTGTATACACAGTCGCTCAACAGTGAGAACTTA